>NW_027436740.1:300000-597852 GCF_047716275.1 Strix uralensis | reverse complement strand
CTTGTTCAGAACGAAAGAAAGCACAGAGCCCCAGATTTTATGTTGTCCTGGAGAGCTTGCAGAGCACTGGGAAAGGCAGGCAGAGAATTCCCTGCTAGCACCTTCTCTGTGCCTGGGAAACAGAAGTGTTCACATTGCTTCGCAGAATCGCTTTTGTGCAGAAAACAGTAACACTTGGTCAGGAAGAAAGAAAGCACAGAGCCCCAGATTTTATGTTGTCCTGGAGAGCTTGCAGAGCAGTGGGGAAAGGCAGGCAGAGAATTCCCTGCTAGTACCTTCTCTGTGCCTGTTCACATTGCATCGCAGAATCGCTTTTGTGCAGAAAACAGTAACACTTGTTCAGAACGAAAGAAAGCACAGAGCCCCAGATTTTATGTTGTCCTGGAGAGCTTGCAGAGCACTGGGGAAAGGCAGGCAGAGAATTCCCTGCTAGCACCTTCTCTGTGCCTGGGAAGCACAAGTGTTCACATTGCTTCGCAGAATCGCTTTTGTGCAGAAAACAGTAACACTTGTTCAGAACGAAAGAAAGCACAGAGCCCCAGATTTACTGTTGTCCTTGAGAGCTTGCAGAGCACTGGGGAAAGGCAGGCAGAGAATTCCTGCTAGCACCTTCTCTGTGCCTGGGAAGCAGAAGTGTTCACATTGCTTCGCAGAAACGCTTTTGTGCAGAAAACAGTAACACTTGTTCAGAACGAAAGAAAGCACAGAGCCCCAGATTTTATGTTGTCCTGGAGAGCTTGCAGAGCACTGGGGAAAGGCAGGCAGAGAATTCCCTGCTAGCACCTTCTCTGTGCCTGGGAAGCACAAGTGTTCACATTGCATCGCAGAATCGCTTTTGTGCAGAAAACAGTAACACTTGTTCAGAACGAAAGAAAGCACAGAGCCCCAGATTTTATGTTGTCCTGGAGAGCTTGCAGAGCACTGGGGAAAGGCAGGCAGAGAATTCCCTGCTAGCACCTTCTCTGTGCCTGGGAAGCACAAGTGTTCACATTGCTTCGCAGAATCGCTTTTGTGCAGAAAACAGTAACACTTGTTCAGAACGAAAGAAAGCACAGAGCCCCAGATTTTATGTTGTCCTGGAGAGCTTGCAGAGCACTGGGGAAAGGCAGGCAGAGAATTCCCTGCTAGCACCTTCTCTGTGCCTGGGAAGCACAAGTGTTCACATTGCTTCGCAGAAACGCTTTTGTGCAGAAAACAGTAACACTTGTTCAGAACGAAAGAAAGCACAGAGCCCCAGATTTGCTGTTGTCCTGGAGAGCTTGCAGAGCACTGGGGAAAGGCAGGCAGAGAATTCCCTGCTAGCACCTTCTCTGTGCCTGGGAAGCAGAAGTGTTCACATTGCTTCGCAGAATCGCTTTTGTGCAGAAAACAGTAACACTTGTTCAGAACGAAAGAAAGCACAGAGCCCCAGATTTTATGTTGTCCTGGAGAGCTTGCAGAGCACTGGGGAAAGGCAGGCAGAGAATTCCCTGCTAGCACCTTCTCTGTGCCTGGGAAGCACAAGTGTTCACATTGCTTCGCAGAATCGCTTTTGTGCAGAAAACAGTAACACTTGTTCAGAACGAAAGAAAGCACAGAGCCCCAGATTTTATGTTGTCCTGGAGAGCTTGCAGAGCACTGGGGAAAGGCAGGCAGAGAATTCCCTGCTAGCACCTTCTCTGTGCCTGGGAAACAGAAGTGTTCACATTGCTTCGCAGAATCGCTTTTGTGCAGAAAACAGTAACACTTGGTCAGGAAGAAAGAAAGCACAGAGCCCCAGATTTTATGTTGTCCTGGAGAGCTTGCAGAGCAGTGGGGAAAGGCAGGCAGAGAATTCCCTGCTAGCACCTTCTCTGTGCCTGTTCACATTGCATCGCAGAATCGCTTTTGTGCAGAAAACAGTAACACTTGTTCAGAACGAAAGAAAGCACAGAGCCCCAGATTTGCTGTTGTCCTGGAGAGCTTGCAGAGCACTGGGGAAAGGCAGGCAGAGAATTCCCTGCTAGCACCTTCTCTGTGCCTGGGAAGCACAAGTGTTCACATTGCTTCGCAGAATCGCTTTTGTGCAGAAAACAGTAACACTTGTTCAGAACGAAAGAAAGCACAGAGCCCCAGATTTACTGTTGTCCTTGAGAGCTTGCAGAGCACTGGGGAAAGGCAGGCAGAGAATTCCCTGCTAGCACCTTCTCTGTGCCTGGGAAGCAGAAGTGTTCACATTGCTTCGCAGAAACGCTTTTGTGCAGAAAACAGTAACACTTGTTCAGAACGAAAGAAAGCACAGAGCCCCAGATTTTATGTTGTCCTGGAGAGCTTGCAGAGCACTGGGGAAAGGCAGGCAGAGAATTCCCTGCTAGCACCTTCTCTGTGCCTGGGAAGCACAAGTGTTCACATTGCATCGCAGAATCGCTTTTGTGCAGAAAACAGTAACACTTGTTCAGAACGAAAGAAAGCACAGAGCCCCAGATTTTATGTTGTCCTGGAGAGCTTGCAGAGCACTGGGGAAAGGCAGGCAGAGAATTCCCTGCTAGCACCTTCTCTGTGCCTGGGAAGCACAGGTGTTCACATTGCTTCGCAGAATCGCTTTTGTGCAGAAAACAGTAACACTTGTTCAGAACGAAAGAAAGCACAGAGGCCCAGATTTACTGTTGTCCTAGAGAGCTTGCAGAGCACTGGGGAAAGGCAGGCAGAGAATTCCCTGCTAGCACCTTCTCTGTGCCTGGGAAGCAGAAGTGTTCACATTGCTTCGCAGAAACGCTTTTGTGCAGAAAACAGTAACACTTGTTCAGAACGAAAGAAAGCACAGAGCCCCAGATTTTATGTTGTCCTGGAGAGCTTGCAGAGCACTGGGGAAAGGCAGGCAGAGAATTCCCTGCTAGCACCTTCTCTGTGCCTGGGAAGCACAAGTGTTCACATTGCTTCGCAGAATCGCTTTTGTGCAGAAAACAGTAACACTTGTTCAGAACGAAAGAAAGCACAGAGCCCCAGATTTGCTGTTGTCCTGGAGAGCTTGCAGAGCACTGGGGAAAGGCAGGCAGAGAATTCCCTGCTAGCACCTTCTCTGTGCCTGTTCACATTGCTTCGCAGAATCGCTTTTGTGCAGAAAACAGTAACACTTGTTCAGAACGAAAGAAAGCACAGAGCCCCAGATTTTATGTTGTCCTGGAGAGCTTGCAGAGCACTGGGGAAAGGCAGGCAGAGAATTCCCTGCTAGCACCTTCTCTGTGCCTGGGAAGCACAAGTGTTCACATTGCTTCGCAGAATCGCTTTTGTGCAGAAAACAGTAACACTTGTTCAGAACGAAAGAAAGCACAGAGCCCCAGATTTGCTGTTGTCCTGGAGAGCTTGCAGAGCACTGGGGAAAGGCAGGCAGAGAATTCCCTGCTAGCACCTTCTCTGTGCCTGGGAAGCACAAGTGTTCACATTGCTTCGCAGAATCGCTTTTGTGCAGAAAACAGTAACACTTGTTCAGAACGAAAGAAAGCACAGAGCCCCAGATTTTATGTTGTCCTGGAGAGCTTGCAGAGCACTGGGGAAAGGCAGGCAGAGAATTCCCTGCTAGCACCTTCTCTGTGCCTGGGAAACAGAAGTGTTCACATTGCTTCGCAGAATCGCTTTTGTGCAGAAAACAGTAACACTTGGTCAGGAAGAAAGAAAGCACAGAGCCCCAGATTTTATGTTGTCCTGGAGAGCTTGCAGAGCAGTGGGGAAAGGCAGGCAGAGAATTCCCTGCTAGTACCTTCTCTGTGCCTGTTCACATTGCATCGCAGAATCGCTTTTGTGCAGAAAACAGTAACACTTGTTCAGAACGAAAGAAAGCACAGAGCCCCAGATTTGCTGTTGTCCTGGAGAGCTTGCAGAGCACTGGGGAAAGGCAGGCAGAGAATTCCCTGCTAGCACCTTCTCTGTGCCTGGGAAGCACAAGTGTTCACATTGCTTCGCAGAATCGCTTTTGTGCAGAAAACAGTAACACTTGTTCAGAACGAAAGAAAGCACAGAGCCCCAGATTTACTGTTGTCCTTGAGAGCTTGCAGAGCACTGGGGAAAGGCAGGCAGAGAATTCCCTGCTAGCACCTTCTCTGTGCCTGGGAAGCAGAAGTGTTCACATTGCTTCGCAGAAACGCTTTTGTGCAGAAAACAGTAACACTTGTTCAGAACGAAAGAAAGCACAGAGCCCCAGATTTTATGTTGTCCTGGAGAGCTTGCAGAGCACTGGGGAAAGGCAGGCAGAGAATTCCCTGCTAGCACCTTCTCTGTGCCTGGGAAGCACAAGTGTTCACATTGCATCGCAGAATCGCTTTTGTGCAGAAAACAGTAACACTTGTTCAGAACGAAAGAAAGCACAGAGCCCCAGATTTTATGTTGTCCTGGAGAGCTTGCAGAGCACTGGGGAAAGGCAGGCAGAGAATTCCCTGCTAGCACCTTCTCTGTGCCTGGGAAGCACAGGTGTTCACATTGCTTCGCAGAATCGCTTTTGTGCAGAAAACAGTAACACTTGTTCAGAACGAAAGAAAGCACAGAGGCCCAGATTTACTGTTGTCCTAGAGAGCTTGCAGAGCACTGGGGAAAGGCAGGCAGAGAATTCCCTGCTAGCACCTTCTCTGTGCCTGGGAAGCAGAAGTGTTCACATTGCTTCGCAGAAACGCTTTTGTGCAGAAAACAGTAACACTTGTTCAGAACGAAAGAAAGCACAGAGCCCCAGATTTTATGTTGTCCTGGAGAGCTTGCAGAGCACTGGGGAAAGGCAGGCAGAGAATTCCCTGCTAGCACCTTCTCTGTGCCTGGGAAGCACAAGTGTTCACATTGCTTCGCAGAATCGCTTTTGTGCAGAAAACAGTGACACTTGTTCAGAACGAAAGAAAGCACAGAGCCCCAGATTTGCTGTTGTCCTGGAGAGCTTGCAGAGCACTGGGGAAAGGCAGGCAGAGAATTCCCTGCTAGCACCTTCTCTGTGCCTGGGAAGCACAAGTGTTCACATTGCTTCGCAGAATCGCTTTTGTGCAGAAAACAGTAACACTTGTTCAGAACGAAAGAAAGCACAGAGCCCCAGATTTTATGTTGTCCTGGAGAGCTTGCAGAGCACTGGGGAAAGGCAGGCAGAGAATTCCCTGCTAGCACCTTCTCTGTGCCTGGGAAACAGAAGTGTTCACATTGCTTCGCAGAATCGCTTTTGTGCAGAAAACAGTAACACTTGGTCAGGAAGAAAGAAAGCACAGAGCCCCAGATTTTATGTTGTCCTGGAGAGCTTGCAGAGCAGTGGGGAAAGGCAGGCAGAGAATTCCCTGCTAGTACCTTCTCTGTGCCTGTTCACATTGCATCGCAGAATCGCTTTTGTGCAGAAAACAGTAACACTTGTTCAGAACGAAAGAAAGCACAGAGCCCCAGATTTGCTGTTGTCCTGGAGAGCTTGCAGAGCACTGGGGAAAGGCAGGCAGAGAATTCCCTGCTAGCACCTTCTCTGTGCCTGGGAAGCACAAGTGTTCACATTGCTTCGCAGAATCGCTTTTGTGCAGAAAACAGTAACACTTGTTCAGAACGAAAGAAAGCACAGAGCCCCAGATTTTATGTTGTCCTGGAGAGCTTGCAGAGCACTGGGGAAAGGCAGGCAGAGAATTCCCTGCTAGCACCTTCTCTGTGCCTGGGAAGCACAAGTGTTCACATTGCATCGCAGAATCGCTTTTGTGCAGAAAACAGTAACACTTGTTCAGAACGAAAGAAAGCACAGAGCCCCAGATTTTATGTTGTCCTGGAGAGCTTGCAGAGCACTGGGGAAAGGCAGGCAGAGAATTCCCTGCTAGCACCTTCTCTGTGCCTGGGAAGCACAAGTGTTCACATTGCTTCGCAGAATCGCTTTTGTGCAGAAAACAGTAACACTTGTTCAGAACGAAAGAAAGCACAGAGCCCCAGATTTTATGTTGTCCTGGAGAGCTTGCAGAGCACTGGGGAAAGGCAGGCAGAGAATTCCCTGCTAGCACCTTCTCTGTGCCTGGGAAGCACAAGTGTTCACATTGCTTCGCAGAATCGCTTTTGTGCAGAAAACAGTAACACTTGTTCAGAACGAAAGAAAGCACAGAGCCCCAGATTTGCTGTTGTCCTGGAGAGCTTGCAGAGCACTGGGGAAAGGCAGGCAGAGAATTCCCTGCTAGCACCTTCTCTGTGCCTGGGAAACAGAAGTGTTCACATTGCTTCGCAGAATCGCTTTTGTGCAGAAAACAGTAACACTTGGTCAGGAAGAAAGAAAGCACAGAGCCCCAGATTTTATGTTGTCCTGGAGAGCTTGCAGAGCAGTGGGGAAAGGCAGGCAGAGAATTCCCTGCTAGTACCTTCTCTGTGCCTGTTCACATTGCATCGCAGAATCGCTTTTGTGCAGAAAACAGTAACACTTGTTCAGAACGAAAGAAAGCACAGAGCCCCAGATTTGCTGTTGTCCTGGAGAGCTTGCAGAGCACTGGGGAAAGGCAGGCAGAGAATTCCCTGCTAGCACCTTCTCTGTGCCTGGGAAGCACAAGTGTTCACATTGCTTCGCAGAATCGCTTTTGTGCAGAAAACAGTAACACTTGTTCAGAACGAAAGAAAGCACAGAGCCCCAGATTTACTGTTGTCCTTGAGAGCTTGCAGAGCACTGGGGAAAGGCAGGCAGAGAATTCCCTGCTAGCACCTTCTCTGTGCCTGGGAAGCAGAAGTGTTCACATTGCTTCGCAGAAACGCTTTTGTGCAGAAAACAGTAACACTTGTTCAGAACGAAAGAAAGCACAGAGCCCCAGATTTTATGTTGTCCTGGAGAGCTTGCAGAGCACTGGGGAAAGGCAGGCAGAGAATTCCCTGCTAGCACCTTCTCTGTGCCTGGGAAGCACAAGTGTTCACATTGCATCGCAGAATCGCTTTTGTGCAGAAAACAGTAACACTTGTTCAGAACGAAAGAAAGCACAGAGCCCCAGATTTTATGTTGTCCTGGAGAGCTTGCAGAGCACTGGGGAAAGGCAGGCAGAGAATTCCCTGCTAGCACCTTCTCTGTGCCTGGGAAGCACAAGTGTTCACATTGCTTCGCAGAATCGCTTTTGTGCAGAAAACAGTAACACTTGTTCAGAACGAAAGAAAGCACAGAGGCCCAGATTTACTGTTGTCCTAGAGAGCTTGCAGAGCACTGGGGAAAGGCAGGCAGAGAATTCCCTGCTAGCACCTTCTCTGTGCCTGTTCACATTGCTTCGCAGAATCGCTTTTGTGCAGAAAACAGTAACACTTGTTCAGAACGAAAGAAAGCACAGAGCCCCAGATTTTATGTTGTCCTGGAGAGCTTGCAGAGCACTGGGGAAAGGCAGGCAGAGAATTCCCTGCTAGCACCTTCTCTGTGCCTGGGAAGCACAAGTGTTCACATTGCTTCGCAGAATCGCTTTTGTGCAGAAAACAGTAACACTTGTTCAGAACGAAAGAAAGCACAGAGCCCCAGATTTGCTGTTGTCCTGGAGAGCTTGCAGAGCACTGGGGAAAGGCAGGCAGAGAATTCCCTGCTAGCACCTTCTCTGTGCCTGGGAAGCACAAGTGTTCACATTGCTTCGCAGAATCGCTTTTGTGCAGAAAACAGTAACACTTGTTCAGAACGAAAGAAAGCACAGAGCCCCAGATTTTATGTTGTCCTGGAGAGCTTGCAGAGCACTGGGGAAAGGCAGGCAGAGAATTCCCTGCTAGCACCTTCTCTGTGCCTGTTCACATTGCTTCGCAGAATCGCTTTTGTGCAGAAAACAGTAACACTTGTTCCGAACGAAAGAAAGCACAGAGCCCCAGATTTGCTGTTGTCCTGGAGAGCTTGCAGAGCACTGGGGAAAGGCAGGCAGAGAATTCCCTGCTAGCACCTTCTCTGTGCCTGGGAAGCACAAGTGTTCACATTGCTTCGCAGAAACGCTTTTGTGCAGAAAACAGTAGCACTTGTTCAGAACGAAAGAAAGCACAGAGCCCCAGATTTTATGTTGTCCTGGAGAGCTTGCAGAGCACTGGGGAAAGGCAGGCAGAGAATTCCCTGCTAGCACCTTCTCTCTGCCTGTTCACATTGCTTCGCAGAATCGCTTTTGTGCAGAAAACAGTAACACTTGTTCAGAACGAAAGAAAGCACAGAGCCCCAGATTTTATGTTGTCCTGGAGAGCTTGCAGAGCACTGGGGAAAGGCAGGCAGAGAATTCCCTGCTAGCACTTTCTCTGTGCCTGGGAAGCACAAGTGTTCACATTGCTTCGCAGAATCGCTTTTGTGCAGAAAACAGTAACACTTGTTCAGAACGAAAGAAAGCACAGAGCCCCAGATTTGCTGTTGTCCTGGAGAGCTTGCAGAGCACTGGGGAAAGGCAGGCAGAGAATTCCCTGCTAGCACCTTCTCTGTGCCTGGGAAGCACAAGTGTTCACATTGCTTCGCAGAATCGCTTTTGTGCAGAAAACAGTAACACTTGTTCAGAACGAAAGAAAGCACAGAGCCCCAGATTTTATGTTGTCCTGGAGAGCTTGCAGAGCACTGGGGAAAGGCAGGCAGAGAATTCCCTGCTAGCACCTTCTCTGTGCCTGGGAAACAGAAGTGTTCACATTGCTTCGCAGAATCTCTTTTGTGCAGAAAACAGTAACACTTGGTCAGGAAGAAAGAAAGCACAGAGCCCCAGATTTTATGTTGTCCTGGAGAGCTTGCAGAGCAGTGGGGAAAGGCAGGCAGAGAATTCCCTGCTAGTACCTTCTCTGTGCCTGTTCACATTGCATCGCAGAATCGCTTTTGTGCAGAAAACAGTAACACTTGTTCAGAACGAAAGAAAGCACAGAGCCCCAGATTTGCTGTTGTCCTGGAGAGCTTGCAGAGCACTGGGGAAAGGCAGGCAGAGAATTCCCTGCTAGCACCTTCTCTGTGCCTGGGAAGCACAAGTGTTCACATTGCTTCGCAGAATCGCTTTTGTGCAGAAAACAGTAACACTTGTTCAGAACGAAAGAAAGCACAGAGCCCCAGATTTACTGTTGTCCTAGAGAGCTTGCAGAGCACTGGGGAAAGGCAGGCAGAGAATTCCCTGCTAGCACCTTCTCTGTGCCTGGGAAGCAGAAGTGTTCACATTGCTTCGCAGAAACGCTTTTGTGCAGAAAACAGTAACACTTGTTCAGAACGAAAGAAAGCACAGAGCCCCAGATTTTATGTTGTCCTGGAGAGCTTGCAGAGCACTGGGGAAAGGCAGGCAGAGAATTCCCTGCTAGCACCTTCTCTGTGCCTGGGAAGCACAAGTGTTCACATTGCATCGCAGAATCGCTTTTGTGCAGAAAACAGTAACACTTGTTCAGAACGAAAGAAAGCACAGAGCCCCAGATTTTATGTTGTCCTGGAGAGCTTGCAGAGCACTGGGGAAAGGCAGGCAGAGAATTCCCTGCTAGCACCTTCTCTGTGCCTGGGAAGCACAAGTGTTCACATTGCTTCGCAGAATCGCTTTTGTGCAGAAAACAGTAACACTTGTTCAGAACGAAAGAAAGCACAGAGCCCCAGATTTGCTGTTGTCCTGGAGAGCTTGCAGAGCACTGGGGAAAGGCAGGCAGAGAATTCCCTGCTAGCACCTTCTCTGTGCCTGGGAAGCACAAGTGTTCACATTGCTTCGCAGAATCGCTTTTGTGCAGAAAACAGTAACACTTGTTCAGAACGAAAGAAAGCACAGAGCCCCAGATTTTATGTTGTCCTGGAGAGCTTGCAGAGCACTGGGGAAAGGCAGGCAGAGAATTCCCTGCTAGCACCTTCTCTGTGCCTGGGAAGCACAAGTGTTCACATTGCTTCGCAGAATCGCTTTTGTGCAGAAAACAGTAACACTTGTTCCGAACGAAAGAAAGCACAGAGCCCCAGATTTTATGTTGTCCTAGAGAGCTTGCAGAGCACTGGGGAAAGGCAGGCAGAGAATTCCCTGCTAGCACCTTCTCTGTGCCTGGGAAGCAGAAGTGTTCACATTGCTTCGCAGAAACGCTTTTGTGCAGAAAACAGTAACACTTGTTCAGAACGAAAGAAAGCACAGAGCCCCAGATTTTATGTTGTCCTGGAGAGCTTGCAGAGCACTGGGGAAAGGCAGGCAGAGAATTCCCTGCTAGCACCTTCTCTGTGCCTGGGAAGAACAAGTGTTCACATTGCTTCGCAGAATCGCTTTTGTGCAGAAAACAGTAACACTTGTTCAGAAGGAAAGAAAGCACAGAGCCCCAGAATTTATGTTGTCCTGGAGAGCTTGCAGAGCACTGGGGAAAGGCAGGCAGAGAATTCCCTGCTAGCACCTTCTCTGTGCCTGGGAAGCACAAGTGTTCACATTGCTTCGCAGAATCGCTTTTGTGCAGAAAACAGTAACACTTGTTCAGAACGAAAGAAAGCACAGAGCCCCAGATTTTATGTTGTCCTGGAGAGCTTGCAGAGCACTGGGGAAAGGCAGGCAGAGAATTCCCTGCTAGCACCTTCTCTCTGCCTGTTCACATTGCTTCGCAGAATCGCTTTTGTGCAGAAAACAGTAACACTTGTTCAGAACGAAAGAAAGCACAGAGCCCCAGATTTGCTGTTGTCCTGGAGAGCTTGCAGAGCACTGGGGAAAGGCAGGCAGAGAATTCCCTGCTAGCACCTTCTCTGTGCCTGGGAAGCACAAGTGTTCACATTGCTTCGCAGAATCGCTTTTGTGCAGAAAACAGTAACACTTGTTCAGAACGAAAGAAAGCACAGAGCCCCAGATTTGCTGTTGTCCTGGAGAGCTTGCAGAGCACTGGGGAAAGGCAGGCAGAGAATTCCCTGCTAGCACCTTCTCTGTGCCTGGGAAGCAGAAGTGTTCACATTGCTTCGCAGAATCGCTTTTGTGCAGAAAACAGTAACACTTGTTCAGAACGAAAGAAAGCACAGAGCCCCAGATTTTATGTTGTCCTGGAGAGCTTGCAGAGCACTGGGGAAAGGCAGGCAGAGAATTCCCTGCTAGCACCTTCTCTCTGCCTGTTCACATTGCTTCGCAGAATCGCTTTTGTGCAGAAAACAGTAACACTTGTTCAGAACGAAAGAAAGCACAGAGCCCCAGATTTTATGTTGTCCTGGAGAGCTTGCAGAGCACTGGGGAAAGGCAGGCAGAGAATTCCCTGCTAGCACCTTCTCTGTGCCTGGGAAGCACAAGTGTTCACATTGCTTCGCAGAATCGCTTTTGTGCAGAAAACAGTAACACTTGTTCAGAACGAAAGAAAGCACAGAGCCCCAGATTTGCTGTTGTCCTGGAGAGCTTGCAGAGCACTGGGGAAAGGCAGGCAGAGAATTCCCTGCTAGCACCTTCTCTGTGCCTGGGAAGCACAAGTGTTCACATTGCTTCGCAGAATCGCTTTTGTGCAGAAAACAGTAACACTTGTTCAGAACGAAAGAAAGCACAGAGCCCCAGATTTTATGTTGTCCTGGAGAGCTTGCAGAGCACTGGGGAAAGGCAGGCAGAGAATTCCCTGCTAGCACCTTCTCTGTGCCTGGGAAGCACAAGTGTTCACATTGCTTCGCAGAATCGCTTTTGTGCAGAAAACAGTAACACTTGTTCAGAACGAAAGAAAGCGCAGAGCCCCAGATTTGCTGTTGTCCTGGAGAGCTTGCAGAGCACTGGGGAAAGGCAGGCAGAGAATTCCCTGCTAGCACCTTCTCTGTGCCTGGGAAGCACAAGTGTTCACATTGCTTCGCAGAATCGCTTTTGTGCAGAAAACAGTAACACTTGTTCAGAACGAAAGAAAGCACAGAGCCCCAGATTTGCTGTTGTCCTGGAGAGCTTGCAGAGCACTGGGGAAAGGCAGGCAGAGAATTCCCTGCTAGCACCTTCTCTCTGCCTGTTCACATTGCTTCGCAGAATCGCTTTTGTGCAGAAAACAGTAACACTTGTTCAGAACGAAAGAAAGCACAGAGCCCCAGATTTGCTGTTGTCCTGGAGAGCTTGCAGAGCACTGGGGAAAGGCAGGCAGAGAATTCCCTGCTAGCACCTTCTCTGTGCCTGGGAAGCACAAGTGTTCACATTGCTTCGCAGAATCGCTTTTGTGCAGAAAACAGTAACACTTGTTCAGAAGGAAAGAAAGCACAGAGCCCCAGAATTTATGTTGTCCTGGAGAGCTTGCAGAGCACTGGGGAAAGGCAGGCAGAGAATTCCCTGCTAGCACCTTCTCTGTGCCTGGGAAGCACAAGTGTTCACATTGCTTCGCAGAATCGCTTTTGTGCAGAAAACAGTAACACTTGTTCAGAACGAAAGAAAGCACAGAGCCCCAGATTTTATGTTGTCCTGGAGAGCTTGCAGAGCACTGGGGAAAGGCAGGCAGAGAATTCCCTGCTAGCACCTTCTCTCTGCCTGTTCACATTGCTTCGCAGAATCGCTTTTGTGCAGAAAACAGTAACACTTGTTCAGAACGAAAGAAAGCACAGAGCCCCAGATTTGCTGTTGTCCTGGAGAGCTTGCAGAGCACTGGGGAAAGGCAGGCAGAGAATTCCCTGCTAGCACCTTCTCTGTGCCTGGGAAGCAGAAGTGTTCACATTGCTTCGCAGAATCGCTTTTGTGCAGAAAACAGTAACACTTGTTCAGAACGAAAGAAAGCACAGAGCCCCAGATTTGCTGTTGTCCTGGAGAGCTTGCAGAGCACTGGGGAAAGGCAGGCAGAGAATTCCCTGCTAGCACCTTCTCTGTGCCTGGGAAGCAGAAGTGTTCACATTGCTTCGCAGAATCGCTTTTGTGCAGAAAACAGTAACACTTGTTCAGAACGAAAGAAAGCACAGAGCCCCAGATTTTATGTTGTCCTGGAGAGCTTGCAGAGCACTGGGGAAAGGCAGGCAGAGAATTCCCTGCTAGCACCTTCTCTCTGCCTGTTCACATTGCTTCGCAGAATTGCTTTTGTGCAGAAAACAGTAACACTTGTTCAGAACGAAAGAAAGCACAGAGCCCCAGATTTTATGTTGTCCTGGAGAGCTTGCAGAGCACTGGGGAAAGGCAGGCAGAGAATTCCCTGCTAGCACCTTCTCTGTGCCTGGGAAGCACAAGTGTTCACATTGCTTCGCAGAATCGCTTTTGTGCAGAAAACAGTAACACTTGTTCAGAACGAAAGAAAGCACAGAGCCCCAGATTTGCTGTTGTCCTGGAGAGCTTGCAGAGCACTGGGGAAAGGCAGGCAGAGAATTCCCTGCTAGCACCTTCTCTGTGCCTGGGAAGCACAAGTGTTCACATTGCTTCGCAGAATCGCTTTTGTGCAGAAAACAGTAACACTTGTTCAGAACGAAAGAAAGCACAGAGCCCCAGATTTTATGTTGTCCTGGAGAGCTTGCAGAGCACTGGGGAAAGGCAGGCAGAGAATTCCCTGCTAGCACCTTCTCTGTGCCTGGGAAGCACAAGTGTTCACATTGCTTCGCAGAATCGCTTTTGTGCAGAAAACAGTAACACTTGTTCAGAACGAAAGAAAGCACAGAGCCCCAGATTTGCTGTTGTCCTGGAGAGCTTGCAGAGCACTGGGGAAAGGCAGGCAGAGAATTCCCTGCTAGCACCTTCTCTGTGCCTGGGAAGCACAAGTGTTCACATTGCTTCGCAGAATCGCTTTTGTGCAGAAAACAGTAACACTTGTTCAGAACGAAAGAAAGCACAGAGCCCCAGATTTGCTGTTGTCCTGGAGAGCTTGCAGAGCACTGGGGAAAGGCAGGCAGAGAATTCCCTGCTAGCACCTTCTCTGTGCCTGGGAAGCACAAGTGTTCACATTGCTTCGCAGAATCGCTTTTGTGCAGAAAACAGTAACACTTGTTCAGAACGAAAGAAAGCACAGAGCCCCAGATTTGCTGTTGTCCTGGAGAGCTTGCAGAGCACTGGGGAAAGGCAGGCAGAGAATTCCCTGCTAGCACCTTCTCTCTGCCTGTTCACATTGTTTCGCAGAATCGCTTTTGTGCAGATAACAGTAACACTTGTTCAGAACGAAAGAAAGCACAGAGCCCCAGATTTTATGTTGTCCTGGAGAGCTTGCAGAGCACTGGGGAAAGGCAGGCAGAGAATTCCCTGCTAGCACCTTCTCTGTGCCTGGGAAGAACAAGTGTTCACATTGCTTCGCAGAATCGCTTTTGTGCAGAAAACAGTAACACTTGTTCAGAACGAAAGAAAGCACAGAGCCCCAGATTTTATGTTGTCCTGGAGAGCTTGCAGAGCACTGGGGAAAGGCAGGCAGAGAATTCCCTGCTAGCACCTTCTCTGTGCCTGTTCACATTGCTTCGCAGAATCGCTTTTGTGCAGAAAACAGTAACACTTGTTCAGAACGAAAGAAAGCACAGAGCCCCAGATTTGCTGTTGTCCTGGAGAGCTTGCAGAGCACTGGGGAAAGGCAGGCAGAGAATTCCCTGCTAGCACCTTCTCTGTGCCTGGGAAGCACAAGTGTTCACATTGCTTCGCAGAATCGCTTTTGTGCAGAAAACAGTAACACTTGTTCAGAACGAAAGAAAGCACAGAGCCCCAGATTTTATGTTGTCCTGGAGAGCTTGCAGAGCACTGGGGAAAGGCAGGCAGAGAATTCCCTGCTAGCACCTTCTCTGTGCCTGGGAAGCACAAGTGTTCACATTGCTTCGCAGAATCGCTTTTGTGCAGAAAACAGTAACACTTGTTCAGAACGAAAGAAAGCACAGAGCCCCAGATTTGCTGTTGTCCTGGAGAGCTTGCAGAGCACTGGGGAAAGGCAGGCAGAGAATTCCCTGCTAGCACCTTCTCTGTGCCTGGGAAGCACAAGTGTTCACATTGCTTCGCAGAATCGCTTTTGTGCAGAAAACAGTAACACTTGTTCAGAACGAAAGAAAGCACAGAGCCCCAGATTTGCTGTTGTCCTGGAGAGCTTGCAGAGCACTGGGGAAAGGCAGGCAGAGAATTCCCTGCTAGCACCTTCTCTCTGCCTGTTCACATTGTTTCGCAGAATCGCTTTTGTGCAGATAACAGTAACACTTGTTCAGAACGAAAGAAAGCACAGAGCCCCAGATTTTATGTTGTCCTGGAGAGCTTGCAGAGCACTGGGGAAAGGCAGGCAGAGAATTCCCTGCTAGCACCTTCTCTGTGCCTGGGAAGAACAAGTGTTCACATTGCTTCGCAGAATCGCTTTTGTGCAGAAAACAGTAACACTTGTTCAGAACGAAAGAAAGCACAGAGCCCCAGATTTTATGTTGTCCTGGAGAGCTTGCAGAGCACTGGGGAAAGGCAGGCAGAGAATTCCCTGCTAGCACCTTCTCTGTGCCTGTTCACATTGCTTCGCAGAATCGCTTTTGTGCAGAAAACAGTAACACTTGTTCAGAACGAAAGAAAGCACAGAGCCCCAGATTTGCTGTTGTCCTGGAGAGCTTGCAGAGCACTGGGGAAAGGCAGGCAGAGAATTCCCTGCTAGCACCTTCTCTGTGCCTGGGAAGCAGAAGTGTTCACATTGCTTCGCAGAATCGCTTTTGTGCAGAAAACAGTAACACTTGTTCAGAACGAAAGAAAGCACAGAGCCCCAGATTTTATGTTGTCCTGGAGAGCTTGCAGAGCACTGGGGAAAGGCAGGCAGAGAATTCCCTGCTAGCACCTTCTCTGTGCCTGGGAAGCACAAGTGTTCACATTGCTTCGCAGAATCGCTTTTGTGCAGAAAACAGTAACACTTGTTCAGAACGAAAGAAAGCACAGAGCCCCAGATTTTATGTTGTCCTGGAGAGCTTGCAGAGCACTGGGGAAAGGCAGGCAGAGAATTCCCTGCTAGCACCTTCTCTGTGCCTGGGAAACAGAAGTGTTCACATTGCTTCGCAGAATCGCTTTTGTGCAGAAAACAGTAACACTTGGTCAGGAAGAAAGAAAGCACAGAGCCCCAGATTTTATGTTGTCCTGGAGAGCTTGCAGAGCAGTGGGGAAAGGCAGGCAGAGAATTCCCTGCTAGTACCTTCTCTGTGCCTGTTCACATTGCATCGCAGAATCGCTTTTGTGCAGAAAACAGTAACACTTGTTCAGAACGAAAGAAAGCACAGAGCCCCAGATTTTATGTTGTCCTGGAGAGCTTGCAGAGCACTGGGGAAAGGCAGGCAGAGAATTCCCTGCTAGCACCTTCTCTGTGCCTGGGAAGCACAAGTGTTCACATTGCTTCGCAGAATCGCTTTTGTGCAGAAAACAGTAACACTTGTTCAGAACGAAAGAAAGCACAGAGCCCCAGATTTACTGTTGTCCTTGAGAGCTTGCAGAGCACTGGGGAAAGGCAGGCAGAGAATTCCCTGCTAGCACCTTCTCTGTGCCTGGGAAGCAGAAGTGTTCACATTGCTTCGCAGAAACGCTTTTGTGCAGAAAACAGTAACACTTGTTCAGAACGAAAGAAAGCACAGAGCCCCAGATTTTATGTTGTCCTGGAGAGCTTGCAGAGCACTGGGGAAAGGCAGGCAGAGAATTCCCTGCTAGCACCTTCTCTGTGCCTGGGAAGCACAAGTGTTCACATTGCATCGCAGAATCGCTTTTGTGCAGAAAACAGTAACACTTGTTCAGAACGAAAGAAAGCACAGAGCCCCAGATTTTATGTTGTCCTGGAGAGCTTGCAGAGCACTGGGGAAAGGCAGGCAGAGAATTCCCTGCTAGCACCTTCTCTGTGCCTGGGAAGCACAAGTGTTCACATTGCTTCGCAGAATCGCTTTTGTGCAGAAAACAGTAACACTTGTTCAGAACGAAAGAAAGCACAGAGCCCCAGATTTTATGTTGTCCTGGAGAGCTTGCAGAGCACTGGGGAAAGGCAGGCAGAGAATTCCCTGCTAGCACCTTCTCTGTGCCTGGGAAGCACAAGTGTTCACATTGCTTCGCAGAATCGCTTTTGTGCAGAAAACAGTAACACTTGTTCAGAACGAAAGAAAGCACAGAGCCCCAGATTTTATGTTGTCCTGGAGAGCTTGCAGAGCACTGGGGAAAGGCAGGCAGAGAATTCCCTGCTAGCACCTTCTCTGTGCCTGGGAAGCACAAGTGTTCACATTGCTTCGCAGAAACGCTTTTGTGCAGAAAACAGTAACACTTGTTCAGAACGAAAGAAAGCACAGAGCCCCAGATTTGCTGTTGTCCTGGAGAGCTTGCAGAGCACTGGGGAAAGGCAGGCAGAGAATTCCCTGCTAGCACCTTCTCTGTGCCTGGGAAGCAGAAGTGTTCACATTGCTTCGCAGAATCGCTTTTGTGCAGAAAACAGTAACACTTGTTCAGAACGAAAGAAAGCACAGAGCCCCAGATTTTATGTTGTCCTGGAGAGCTTGCAGAGCACTGGGGAAAGGCAGGCAGAGAATTCCCTGCTAGCACCTTCTCTGTGCCTGGGAAGCACAAGTGTTCACATTGCTTCGCAGAATCGCTTTTGTGCAGAAAACAGTAACACTTGTTCAGAACGAAAGAAAGCACAGAGCCCCAGATTTTATGTTGTCCTGGAGAGCTTGCAGAGCACTGGGGAAAGGCAGGCAGAGAATTCCCTGCTAGCACCTTCTCTGTGCCTGGGAAACAGAAGTGTTCACATTGCTTCGCAGAATCGCTTTTGTGCAGAAAACAGTAACACTTGGTCAGGAAGAAAGAAAGCACAGAGCCCCAGATTTTATGTTGTCCTGGAGAGCTTGCAGAGCAGTGGGGAAAGGCAGGCAGAGAATTCCCTGCTAGCACCTTCTCTGTGCCTGTTCACATTGCATCGCAGAATCGCTTTTGTGCAGAAAACAGTAACACTTGTTCAGAACGAAAGAAAGCACAGAGCCCCAGATTTGCTGTTGTCCTGGAGAGCTTGCAGAGCACTGGGGAAAGGCAGGCAGAGAATTCCCTGCTAGCACCTTCTCTGTGCCTGGGAAGCACAAGTGTTCACATTGCTTCGCAGAATCGCTTTTGTGCAGAAAACAGTAACACTTGTTCAGAACGAAAGAAAGCACAGAGCCCCAGATTTACTGTTGTCCTTGAGAGCTTGCAGAGCACTGGGGAAAGGCAGGCAGAGAATTCCCTGCTAGCACCTTCTCTGTGCCTGGGAAGCAGAAGTGTTCACATTGCTTCGCAGAAACGCTTTTGTGCAGAAAACAGTAACACTTGTTCAGAACGAAAGAAAGCACAGAGCCCCAGATTTTATGTTGTCCTGGAGAGCTTGCAGAGCACTGGGGAAAGGCAGGCAGAGAATTCCCTGCTAGCACCTTCTCTGTGCCTGGGAAGCACAAGTGTTCACATTGCATCGCAGAATCGCTTTTGTGCAGAAAACAGTAACACTTGTTCAGAACGAAAGAAAGCACAGAGCCCCAGATTTTATGTTGTCCTGGAGAGCTTGCAGAGCACTGGGGAAAGGCAGGCAGAGAATTCCCTGCTAGCACCTTCTCTGTGCCTGGGAAGCACAGGTGTTCACATTGCTTCGCAGAATCGCTTTTGTGCAGAAAACAGTAACACTTGTTCAGAACGAAAGAAAGCACAGAGGCCCAGATTTACTGTTGTCCTAGAGAGCTTGCAGAGCACTGGGGAAAGGCAGGCAGAGAATTCCCTGCTAGCACCTTCTCTGTGCCTGGGAAGCAGAAGTGTTCACATTGCTTCGCAGAAACGCTTTTGTGCAGAAAACAGTAACACTTGTTCAGAACGAAAGAAAGCACAGAGCCCCAGATTTTATGTTGTCCTGGAGAGCTTGCAGAGCACTGGGGAAAGGCAGGCAGAGAATTCCCTGCTAGCACCTTCTCTGTGCCTGGGAAGCACAAGTGTTCACATTGCTTCGCAGAATCGCTTTTGTGCAGAAAACAGTAACACTTGTTCAGAACGAAAGAAAGCACAGAGCCCCAGATTTGCTGTTGTCCTGGAGAGCTTGCAGAGCACTGGGGAAAGGCAGGCAGAGAATTCCCTGCTAGCACCTTCTCTGTGCCTGTTCACATTGCTTCGCAGAATCGCTTTTGTGCAGAAAACAGTAACACTTGTTCAGAACGAAAGAAAGCACAGAGCCCCAGATTTTATGTTGTCCTGGAGAGCTTGCAGAGCACTGGGGAAAGGCAGGCAGAGAATTCCCTGCTAGCACCTTCTCTGTGCCTGGGAAGCACAAGTGTTCACATTGCTTCGCAGAATCGCTTTTGTGCAGAAAACAGTAACACTTGTTCAGAACGAAAGAAAGCACAGAGCCCCAGATTTGCTGTTGTCCTGGAGAGCTTGCAGAGCACTGGGGAAAGGCAGGCAGAGAATTCCCTGCTAGCACCTTCTCTGTGCCTGGGAAGCACAAGTGTTCACATTGCTTCGCAGAATCGCTTTTGTGCAGAAAACAGTAACACTTGTTCAGAACGAAAGAAAGCACAGAGCCCCAGATTTTATGTTGTCCTGGAGAGCTTGCAGAGCACTGGGGAAAGGCAGGCAGAGAATTCCCTGCTAGCACCTTCTCTGTGCCTGGGAAACAGAAGTGTTCACATTGCTTCGCAGAATCGCTTTTGTGCAGAAAACAGTAACACTTGGTCAGGAAGAAAGAAAGCACAGAGCCCCAGATTTTATGTTGTCCTGGAGAGCTTGCAGAGCAGTGGGGAAAGGCAGGCAGAGAATTCCCTGCTAGTACCTTCTCTGTGCCTGTTCACATTGCATCGCAGAATCGCTTTTGTGCAGAAAACAGTAACACTTGTTCAGAACGAAAGAAAGCACAGAGCCCCAGATTTGCTGTTGTCCTGGAGAGCTTGCAGAGCACTGGGGAAAGGCAGGCAGAGAATTCCCTGCTAGCACCTTCTCTGTGCCTGGGAAGCACAAGTGTTCACATTGCTTCGCAGAATCGCTTTTGTGCAGAAAACAGTAACACTTGTTCAGAACGAAAGAAAGCACAGAGCCCCAGATTTACTGTTGTCCTGGAGAGCTTGCAGAGCACTGGGGAAAGGCAGGCAGAGAATTCCCTGCTAGCACCTTCTCTGTGCCTGGGAAGCAGAAGTGTTCACATTGCTTCGCAGAAACGCTTTTGTGCAGAAAACAGTAACACTTGTTCAGAACGAAAGAAAGCACAGAGCCCCAGATTTTATGTTGTCCTGGAGAGCTTGCAGAGCACTGGGGAAAGGCAGGCAGAGAATTCCCTGCTAGCACCTTCTCTGTGCCTGGGAAGCACAAGTGTTCACATTGCATCGCAGAATCGCTTTTGTGCAGAAAACAGTAACACTTGTTCAGAACGAAAGAAAGCACAGAGCCCCAGATTTTATGTTGTCCTGGAGAGCTTGCAGAGCACTGGGGAAAGGCAGGCAGAGAATTCCCTGCTAGCACCTTCTCTGTGCCTGGGAAGCACAGGTGTTCACATTGCTTCGCAGAATCGCTTTTGTGCAGAAAACAGTAACACTTGTTCAGAACGAAAGAAAGCACAGAGGCCCAGATTTACTGTTGTCCTAGAGAGCTTGCAGAGCACTGGGGAAAGGCAGGCAGAGAATTCCCTGCTAGCACCTTCTCTGTGCCTGGGAAGCAGAAGTGTTCACATTGCTTCGCAGAAACGCTTTTGTGCAGAAAACAGTAACACTTGTTCAGAACGAAAGAAAGCACAGAGCCCCAGATTTTATGTTGTCCTGGAGAGCTTGCAGAGCACTGGGGAAAGGCAGGCAGAGAATTCCCTGCTAGCACCTTCTCTGTGCCTGGGAAGCACAAGTGTTCACATTGCTTCGCAGAATCGCTTTTGTGCAGAAAACAGTGACACTTGTTCAGAACGAAAGAAAGCACAGAGCCCCAGATTTGCTGTTGTCCTGGAGAGCTTGCAGAGCACTGGGGAAAGGCAGGCAGAGAATTCCCTGCTAGCACCTTCTCTGTGCCTGGGAAGCACAAGTGTTCACATTGCTTCGCAGAATCGCTTTTGTGCAGAAAACAGTAACACTTGTTCAGAACGAAAGAAAGCACAGAGCCCCAGATTTTATGTTGTCCTGGAGAGCTTGCAGAGCACTGGGGAAAGGCAGGCAGAGAATTCCCTGCTAGCACCTTCTCTGTGCCTGGGAAACAGAAGTGTTCACATTGCTTCGCAGAATCGCTTTTGTGCAGAAAACAGTAACACTTGGTCAGGAAGAAAGAAAGCACAGAGCCCCAGATTTTATGTTGTCCTGGAGAGCTTGCAGAGCAGTGGGGAAAGGCAGGCAGAGAATTCCCTGCTAGTACCTTCTCTGTGCCTGTTCACATTGCATCGCAGAATCGCTTTTGTGCAGAAAACAGTAACACTTGTTCAGAACGAAAGAAAGCACAGAGCCCCAGATTTGCTGTTGTCCTGGAGAGCTTGCAGAGCACTGGGGAAAGGCAGGCAGAGAATTCCCTGCTAGCACCTTCTCTGTGCCTGGGAAGCACAAGTGTTCACATTGCTTCGCAGAATCGCTTTTGTGCAGAAAACAGTAACACTTGTTCAGAACGAAAGAAATCACAGAGCCCCAGATTTACTGTTGTCCTTGAGAGCTTGCAGAGCACTGGGGAAAGGCAGGCAGAGAATTCCCTGCTAGCACCTTCTCTGTGCCTGGGAAGCAGAAGTGTTCACATTGCTTCGCAGAATCGCTTTTGTGCAGAAAACAGTAACACTTGTTCAGAACGAAAGAAAGCACAGAGCCCCAGATTTTATGTTGTCCTGGAGAGCTTGCAGAGCACTGGGGAAAGGCAGGCAGAGAATTCCCTGCTAGCACCTTCTCTGTGCCTGGGAAGCACAAGTGTTCACATTGCATCGCAGAATCGCTTTTGTGCAGAAAACAGTAACACTTGTTCAGAACGAAAGAAAGCACAGAGCCCCAGATTTTATGTTGTCCTGGAGAGCTTGCAGAGCACTGGGGAAAGGCAGGCAGAGAATTCCCTGCTAGCACCTTCTCTGTGCCTGGGAAGCACAAGTGTTCACATTGCTTCGCAGAATCGCTTTTGTGCAGAAAACAGTAACACTTGTTCAGAACGAAAGAAAGCACAGAGCCCCAGATTTTATGTTGTCCTGGAGAGCTTGCAGAGCACTGGGGAAAGGCAGGCAGAGAATTCCCTGCTAGCACCTTCTCTGTGCCTGGGAAGCAGAAGTGTTCACATTGCTTCGCAGAAACGCTTTTGTGCAGAAAACAGTAACACTTGTTCAGAACGAAAGAAAGCACAGAGCCCCAGATTTGCTGTTGTCCTGGAGAGCTTGCAGAGCACTGGGGAAAGGCAGGCAGAGAATTCCCTGCTAGCACCTTCTCTGTGCCTGGGAAGCAGAAGTGTTCACATTGCTTCGCAGAATCGCTTTTGTGCAGAAAACAGTAACACTTGTTCAGAACGAAAGAAAGCACAGAGCCCCAGATTTTATGTTGTCCTGGAGAGCTTGCAGAGCACTGGGGAAAGGCAGGCAGAGAATTCCCTGCTAGCACCTTCTCTGTGCCTGGGAAGCACAAGTGTTCACATTGCTTCGCAGAATCGCTTTTGTGCAGAAAACAGTAACACTTGTTCAGAACGAAAGAAAGCACAGAGCCCCAGATTTGCTGTTGTCCTGGAGAGCTTGCAGAGCACTGGGGAAAGGCAGGCAGAGAATTCCCTGCTAGCACCTTCTCTGTGCCTGGGAAACAGAAGTGTTCACATTGCTTCGCAGAATCGCTTTTGTGCAGAAAACAGTAACACTTGGTCAGGAAGAAAGAAAGCACAGAGCCCCAGATTTTATGTTGTCCTGGAGAGCTTGCAGAGCAGTGGGGAAAGGCAGGCAGAGAATTCCCTGCTAGTACCTTCTCTGTGCCTGTTCACATTGCATCGCAGAATCGCTTTTGTGCAGAAAACAGTAACACTTGTTCAGAACGAAAGAAAGCACAGAGCCCCAGATTTACTGTTGTCCTTGAGAGCTTGCAGAGCACTGGGGAAAGGCAGGCAGAGAATTCCCTGCTAGCACCTTCTCTGTGCCTGGGAAGCAGAAGTGTTCACATTGCTTCGCAGAAACGCTTTTGTGCAGAAAACAGTAACACTTGTTCAGAACGAAAGAAAGCACAGAGCCCCAGATTTTATGTTGTCCTGGAGAGCTTGCAGAGCACTGGGGAAAGGCAGGCAGAGAATTCCCTGCTAGCACCTTCTCTGTGCCTGGGAAGCACAAGTGTTCACATTGCATCGCAGAATCGCTTTTGTGCAGAAAACAGTAACACTTGTTCAGAACGAAAGAAAGCACAGAGCCCCAGATTTTATGTTGTCCTGGAGAGCTTGCAGAGCACTGGGGAAAGGCAGGCAGAGAATTCCCTGCTAGCACCTTCTCTGTGCCTGGGAAGCACAAGTGTTCACATTGCTTCGCAGAATCGCTTTTGTGCAGAAAACAGTAACACTTGTTCAGAACGAAAGAAAGCACAGAGGCCCAGATTTACTGTTGTCCTAGAGAGCTTGCAGAGCACTGGGGAAAGGCAGGCAGAGAATTCCCTGCTAGCACCTTCTCTGTGCCTGTTCACATTGCTTCGCAGAATCGCTTTTGTGCAGAAAACAGTAACACTTGTTCAGAACGAAAGAAAGCACAGAGCCCCAGATTTTATGTTGTCCTGGAGAGCTTGCAGAGCACTGGGGAAAGGCAGGCAGAGAATTCCCTGCTAGCACCTTCTCTGTGCCTGGGAAGCACAAGTGTTCACATTGCTTCGCAGAATCGCTTTTGTGCAGAAAACAGTAACACTTGTTCAGAACGAAAGAAAGCACAGAGCCCCAGATTTGCTGTTGTCCTGGAGAGCTTGCAGAGCACTGGGGAAAGGCAGGCAGAGAATTCCCTGCTAGCACCTTCTCTGTGCCTGGGAAGCACAAGTGTTCACATTGCTTCGCAGAATCGCTTTTGTGCAGAAAACAGTAACACTTGTTCAGAACGAAAGAAAGCACAGAGCCCCAGATTTTATGTTGTCCTGGAGAGCTTGCAGAGCACTGGGGAAAGGCAGGCAGAGAATTCCCTGCTAGCACCTTCTCTGTGCCTGTTCACATTGCTTCGCAGAATCGCTTTTGTGCAGAAAACAGTAACACTTGTTCCGAACGAAAGAAAGCACAGAGCCCCAGATTTGCTGTTGTCCTGGAGAGCTTGCAGAGCACTGGGGAAAGGCAGGCAGAGAATTCCCTGCTAGCACCTTCTCTGTGCCTGGGAAGCACAAGTGTTCACATTGCTTCGCAGAAACGCTTTTGTGCAGAAAACAGTAGCACTTGTTCAGAACGAAAGAAAGCACAGAGCCCCAGATTTTATGTTGTCCTGGAGAGCTTGCAGAGCACTGGGGAAAGGCAGGCAGAGAATTCCCTGCTAGCACCTTCTCTCTGCCTGTTCACATTGCTTCGCAGAATCGCTTTTGTGCAGAAAACAGTAACACTTGTTCAGAACGAAAGAAAGCACAGAGCCCCAGATTTTATGTTGTCCTGGAGAGCTTGCAGAGCACTGGGGAAAGGCAGGCAGAGAATTCCCTGCTAGCACTTTCTCTGTGCCTGGGAAGCACAAGTGTTCACATTGCTTCGCAGAATCGCTTTTGTGCAGAAAACAGTAACACTTGTTCAGAACGAAAGAAAGCACAGAGCCCCAGATTTGCTGTTGTCCTGGAGAGCTTGCAGAGCACTGGGGAAAGGCAGGCAGAGAATTCCCTGCTAGCACCTTCTCTGTGCCTGGGAAGCACAAGTGTTCACATTGCTTCGCAGAATCGCTTTTGTGCAGAAAACAGTAACACTTGTTCAGAACGAAAGAAAGCACAGAGCCCCAGATTTTATGTTGTCCTGGAGAGCTTGCAGAGCACTGGGGAAAGGCAGGCAGAGAATTCCCTGCTAGCACCTTCTCTGTGCCTGGGAAACAGAAGTGTTCACATTGCTTCGCAGAATCTCTTTTGTGCAGAAAACAGTAACACTTGGTCAGGAAGAAAGAAAGCACAGAGCCCCAGATTTTATGTTGTCCTGGAGAGCTTGCAGAGCAGTGGGGAAAGGCAGGCAGAGAATTCCCTGCTAGTACCTTCTCTGTGCCTGTTCACATTGCATCGCAGAATCGCTTTTGTGCAGAAAACAGTAACACTTGTTCAGAACGAAAGAAAGCACAGAGCCCCAGATTTGCTGTTGTCCTGGAGAGCTTGCAGAGCACTGGGGAAAGGCAGGCAGAGAATTCCCTGCTAGCACCTTCTCTGTGCCTGGGAAGCACAAGTGTTCACATTGCTTCGCAGAATCGCTTTTGTGCAGAAAACAGTAACACTTGTTCAGAACGAAAGAAAGCACAGAGCCCCAGATTTACTGTTGTCCTAGAGAGCTTGCAGAGCACTGGGGAAAGGCAGGCAGAGAATTCCCTGCTAGCACCTTCTCTGTGCCTGGGAAGCAGAAGTGTTCACATTGCTTCGCAGAAACGCTTTTGTGCAGAAAACAGTAACACTTGTTCAGAACGAAAGAAAGCACAGAGCCCCAGATTTTATGTTGTCCTGGAGAGCTTGCAGAGCACTGGGGAAAGGCAGGCAGAGAATTCCCTGCTAGCACCTTCTCTGTGCCTGGGAAGCACAAGTGTTCACATTGCATCGCAGAATCGCTTTTGTGCAGAAAACAGTAACACTTGTTCAGAACGAAAGAAAGCACAGAGCCCCAGATTTTATGTTGTCCTGGAGAGCTTGCAGAGCACTGGGGAAAGGCAGGCAGAGAATTCCCTGCTAGCACCTTCTCTGTGCCTGGGAAGCACAAGTGTTCACATTGCTTCGCAGAATCGCTTTTGTGCAGAAAACAGTAACACTTGTTCAGAACGAAAGAAAGCACAGAGCCCCAGATTTGCTGTTGTCCTGGAGAGCTTGCAGAGCACTGGGGAAAGGCAGGCAGAGAATTCCCTGCTAGCACCTTCTCTGTGCCTGGGAAGCACAAGTGTTCACATTGCTTCGCAGAATCGCTTTTGTGCAGAAAACAGTAACACTTGTTCAGAACGAAAGAAAGCACAGAGCCCCAGATTTTATGTTGTCCTGGAGAGCTTGCAGAGCACTGGGGAAAGGCAGGCAGAGAATTCCCTGCTAGTACCTTCTCTGTGCCTGTTCACATTGCATCGCAGAATCGCTTTTGTGCAGAAAACAGTAACACTTGTTCAGAACGAAAGAAAGCACAGAGCCCCAGATTTTATGTTGTCCTGGAGAGCTTGCAGAGCACTGGGGAAAGGCAGGCAGAGAATTCCCTGCTAGCACCTTCTCTGTGCCTGGGAAGCACAAGTGTTCACATTGCATCGCAGAATCGCTTTTGTGCAGAAAACAGTAACACTTGTTCAGAACGAAAGAAAGCACAGAGCCCCAGATTTTATGTTGTCCTGGAGAGCTTGCAGAGCACTGGGGAAAGGCAGGCAGAGAATTCCCTGCTAGTACCTTCTCTGTGCCTGTTCACATTGCTTCGCAGAAACGCTTTTGTGCAGAAAACAGTAACACTTGTTCAGAACGAAAGAAAGCACAGAGCCCCAGATTTTATGTTGTCCTGGAGAGCTTGCAGAGCACTGGGGAAAGGCAGGCAGAGAATTCCCTGCTAGCACCTTCTCTGTGCCTGGGAAGCACAAGTGTTCACATTGCATCGCAGAATCGCTTTTGTGCAGAAAACAGTAACACTTGTTCAGAACGAAAGAAAGCACAGAGCCCCAGATTTTATGTTGTCCTGGAGAGCTTGCAGAGCACTGGGGAAAGGCAGGCAGAGAATTCCCTGCTAGCACCTTCTCTGTGCCTGGGAAGCACAAGTGTTCACATTGCTTCGCAGAATCGCTTTTGTGCAGAAAACAGTAACACTTGTTCAGAACGAAAGAAAGCACAGAGCCCCAGATTTTATGTTGTCCTGGAGAGCTTGCAGAGCACTGGGGAAAGGCAGGCAGAGAATTCCCTGCTAGCACCTTCTCTGTGCCTGGGAAACAGAAGTGTTCACATTGCTTCGCAGAATCGCTTTTGTGCAGAAAACAGTAACACTTGGTCAGGAAGAAAGAAAGCACAGAGCCCCAGATTTTATGTTGTCCTGGAGAGCTTGCAGAGCAGTGGGGAAAGGCAGGCAGAGAATTCCCTGCTAGTACCTTCTCTGTGCCTGTTCACATTGCATCGCAGAATCGCTTTTGTGCAGAAAACAGTAACACTTGTTCAGAACGAAAGAAAGCACAGAGCCCCAGATTTTATGTTGTCCTGGAGAGCTTGCAGAGCACTGGGGAAAGGCAGGCAGAGAATTCCCTGCTAGCACCTTCTCTGTGCCTGGGAAGCACAAGTGTTCACATTGCTTCGCAGAATCGCTTTTGTGCAGAAAACAGTAACACTTGTTCAGAACGAAAGAAAGCACAGAGCCCCAGATTTACTGTTGTCCTTGAGAGCTTGCAGAGCACTGGGGAAAGGCAGGCAGAGAATTCCCTGCTAGCACCTTCTCTGTGCCTGGGAAGCACAAGTGTTCACATTGCTTCGCAGAAACGCTTTTGTGCAGAAAACAGTAACACTTGTTCAGAACGAAAGAAAGCACAGAGCCCCAGATTTTATGTTGTCCTGGAGAGCTTGCAGAGCAGTGGGGAAAGGCAGGCAGAGAATTCCCTGCTAGTACCTTCTCTGTGCCTGTTCACATTGCATCGCAGAATCGCTTTTGTGCAGAAAACAGTAACACTTGTTCAGAACGAAAGAAAGCACAGAGCCCCAGATTTGCTGTTGTCCTGGAGAGCTTGCAGAGCACTGGGGAAAGGCAGGCAGAGAATTCCCTGCTAGCACCTTCTCTGTGCCTGGGAAGCACAAGTGTTCACATTGCTTCGCAGAATCGCTTTTGTGCAGAAAACAGTAACACTTGTTCAGAACGAAAGAAAGCACAGAGCCCCAGATTTACTGTTGTCCTAGAGAGCTTGCAGAGCACTGGGGAAAGGCAGGCAGAGAATTCCCTGCTAGCACCTTCTCTGTGCCTGGGAAGCAGAAGTGTTCACATTGCTTCGCAGAAACGCTTTTGTGCAGAAAACAGTAACACTTGTTCAGAACGAAAGAAAGCACAGAGCCCCAGATTTTATGTTGTCCTGGAGAGCTTGCAGAGCACTGGGGAAAGGCAGGCAGAGAATTCCCTGCTAGCACCTTCTCTGTGCCTGGGAAGCACAAGTGTTCACATTGCATCGCAGAATCGCTTTTGTGCAGAAAACAGTAACACTTGTTCAGAACGAAAGAAAGCACAGAGCCCCAGATTTTATGTTGTCCTGGAGAGCTTGCAGAGCACTGGGGAAAGGCAGGCAGAGAATTCCCTGCTAGCACCTTCTCTGTGCCTGGGAAGCACAAGTGTTCACATTGCTTCGCAGAATCGCTTTTGTGCAGAAAACAGTAACACTTGTTCAGAACGAAAGAAAGCACAGAGCCCCAGATTTGCTGTTGTCCTGGAGAGCTTGCAGAGCACTGGGGAAAGGCAGGCAGAGAATTCCCTGCTAGCACCTTCTCTGTGCCTGGGAAGCACAAGTGTTCACATTGCTTCGCAGAATCGCTTTTGTGCAGAAAACAGTAACACTTGTTCAGAACGAAAGAAAGCACAGAGCCCCAGATTTTATGTTGTCCTGGAGAGCTTGCAGAGCACTGGGGAAAGGCAGGCAGAGAATTCCCTGCTAGTACCTTCTCTGTGCCTGTTCACATTGCATCGCAGAATCGCTTTTGTGCAGAAAACAGTAACACTTGTTCAGAACGAAAGAAAGCACAGAGCCCCAGATTTTATGTTGTCCTGGAGAGCTTGCAGAGCACTGGGGAAAGGCAGGCAGAGAATTCCCTGCTAGCACCTTCTCTGTGCCTGGGAAGCACAAGTGTTCACATTGCATCGCAGAATCGCTTTTGTGCAGAAAACAGTAACACTTGTTCAGAACGAAAGAAAGCACAGAGCCCCAGATTTTATGTTGTCCTGGAGAGCTTGCAGAGCACTGGGGAAAGGCAGGCAGAGAATTCCCTGCTAGTACCTTCTCTGTGCCTGTTCACATTGCTTCGCAGAAACGCTTTTGTGCAGAAAACAGTAACACTTGTTCCGAACGAAAGAAAGCACAGAGCCCCAGATTTTATGTTGTCCTGGAGAGCTTGCAGAGCACTGGGGAAAGGCAGGCAGAGAATTCCCTGCTAGCACCTTCTCTGTGCCTGGGAAGCACAAGTGTTCACATTGCATCGCAGAATCGCTTTTGTGCAGAAAACAGTAACACTTGTTCAGAACGAAAGAAAGCACAGAGCCCCAGATTTTATGTTGTCCTGGAGAGCTTGCAGAGCACTGGGGAAAGGCAGGCAGAGAATTCCCTGCTAGCACCTTCTCTGTGCCTGGGAAGCACAAGTGTTCACATTGCTTCGCAGAATCGCTTTTGTGCAGAAAACAGTAACACTTGTTCAGAACGAAAGAAAGCACAGAGCCCCAGATTTTATGTTGTCCTGGAGAGCTTGCAGAGCACTGGGGAAAGGCAGGCAGAGAATTCCCTGCTAGCACCTTCTCTGTGCCTGGGAAACAGAAGTGTTCACATTGCTTCGCAGAATCGCTTTTGTGCAGAAAACAGTAACACTTGGTCAGGAAGAAAGAAAGCACAGAGCCCCAGATTTTATGTTGTCCTGGAGAGCTTGCAGAGCAGTGGGGAAAGGCAGGCAGAGAATTCCCTGCTAGTACCTTCTCTGTGCCTGTTCACATTGCATCGCAGAATCGCTTTTGTGCAGAAAACAGTAACACTTGTTCAGAACGAAAGAAAGCACAGAGCCCCAGATTTTATGTTGTCCTGGAGAGCTTGCAGAGCACTGGGGAAAGGCAGGCAGAGAATTCCCTGCTAGCACCTTCTCTGTGCCTGGGAAGCACAAGTGTTCACATTGCTTCGCAGAAACGCTTTTGTGCAGAAAACAGTAACACTTGTTCAGAACGAAAGAAAGCACAGAGCCCCAGATTTTATGTTGTCCTGGAGAGCTTGCAGAGCACTGGGGAAAGGCAGGCAGAGAATTCCCTGCTAGCACCTTCTCTGTGCCTGGGAAGCACAAGTGTTCACATTGCTTCGCAGAAACGCTTTTGTGCAGAAAACAGTAACACTTGTTCAGAACGAAAGAAAGCACAGAGCCCCAGATTTTATGTTGTCCTGGAGAGCTTGCAGAGCACTGGGGAAAGGCAGGCAGAGAATTCCCTGCTAGCACCTTCTCTGTGCCTGGGAAGCACAAGTGTTCACATTGCTTCGCAGAAACGCTTTTGTGCAGAAAACAGTAACACTTGTTCAGAACGAAAGAAAGCACAGAGCCCCAGATTTGCTGTTGTCCTGGAGAGCTTGCAGAGCACTGGGGAAAGGCAGGCAGAGAATTCCCTGCTAGCACCTTCTCTGTGCCTGGGAAGCAGAAGTGTTCACATTGCTTCGCAGAATCGCTTTTGTGCAGAAAACAGTAACACTTGTTCAGAACGAAAGAAAGCACAGAGCCCCAGATTTTATGTTGTCCTGGAGAGCTTGCAGAGCACTGGGGAAAGGCAGGCAGAGAATTCCCTGCTAGCACCTTCTCTGTGCCTGGGAAGCACAAGTGTTCACATTGCTTCGCAGAATCGCTTTTGTGCAGAAAACATTAACACTTGTTCCGAACGAAAGAAAGCACAGAGCCCCAGATTTTATGTTGTCCTGGAGAGCTTGCAGAGCACTGGGGAAAGGCAGGCAGAGAATTCCCTGCTAGCACCTTCTCTGTGCCTGGGAAGCACAAGTGTTCACATTGCTTCGCAGAATCGCTTTTGTGCAGAAAACAGTAACACTTGTTCAGAACGAAAGAAAGCACAGAGCCCCAGATTTGCTGTTGTCCTGGAGAGCTTGCAGAGCACTGGGGAAAGGCAGGCAGAGAATTCCCTGCTAGCACCTTCTCTGTGCCTGGGAAGCACAAGTGTTCACATTGCTTCGCAGAATCGCTTTTGTGCAGAAAACAGTAACACTTGTTCAGAACGAAAGAAAGCACAGAGCCCCAGATTTTATGTTGTCCTGGAGAGCTTGCAGAGCACTGGGGAAAGGCAGGCAGAGAATTCCCTGCTAGCACCTTCTCTGTGCCTGTTCACATTGCTTCGCAGAATCGCTTTTGTGCAGAAAACAGTAACACTTGTTCCGAACGAAAGAAAGCACAGAGCCCCAGATTTGCTGTTGTCCTGGAGAGCTTGCAGAGCACTGGGGAAAGGCAGGCAGAGAATTCCCTGCTAGCACCTTCTCTGTGCCTGGGAAGCACAAGTGTTCACATTGCTTCGCAGAAACGCTTTTGTGCAGAAAACAGTAGCACTTGTTCAGAACGAAAGAAAGCACAGAGCCCCAGATTTTATGTTGTCCTGGAGAGCTTGCAGAGCACTGGGGAAAGGCAGGCAGAGAATTCCCTGCTAGCACCTTCTCTCTGCCTGTTCACATTGCTTCGCAGAATCGCTTTTGTGCAGAAAACAGTAACACTTGTTCAGAACGAAAGAAAGCACAGAGCCCCAGATTTTATGTTGTCCTGGAGAGCTTGCAGAGCACTGGGGAAAGGCAGGCAGAGAATTCCCTGCTAGCACTTTCTCTGTGCCTGGGAAGCACAAGTGTTCACATTGCTTCGCAGAATCGCTTTTGTGCAGAAAACAGTAACACTTGTTCAGAACGAAAGAAAGCACAGAGGCCCAGATTTACTGTTGTCCTAGAGAGCTTGCAGAGCACTGGGGAAAGGCAGGCAGAGAATTCCCTGCTAGCACCTTCTCTGTGCCTGGGAAGCAGAAGTGTTCACATTGCTTCGCAGAAACGCTTTTGTGCAGAAAACAGTAACACTTGTTCAGAACGAAAGAAAGCACAGAGCCCCAGATTTTATGTTGTCCTGGAGAGCTTGCAGAGCACTGGGGAAAGGCAGGCAGAGAATTCCCTGCTAGCACCTTCTCTGTGCCTGGGAAGCACAAGTGTTCACATTGCTTCGCAGAATCGCTTTTGTGCAGAAAACAGTAACACTTGTTCAGAATGAAAGAAAGCACAGAGCCCCAGATTTTATGTTGTCCTGGAGAGCTTGCAGAGCACTGGGGAAAGGCAGGCAGAGAATTCCCTGCTAGCACCTTCTCTGTGCCTGTTCACATTGCTTCGCAGAATCGCTTTTGTGCAGAAAACAGTAACACTTGTTCAGAACGAAAGAAAGCACAGAGCCCCAGATTTTATGTTGTCCTGGAGAGCTTGCAGAGCACTGGGGAAAGGCAGGCAGAGAATTCCCTGCTAGCACCTTCTCTGTGCCTGGGAAGCAGAAGTGTTCACATTGCTTCGCAGAATCGCTTTTGTGCAGAAAACAGTAACACTTGTTCAGAACGAAAGAAAGCACAGAGCCCCAGATTTACTGTTGTCCTTGAGAGCTTGCAGAGCACTGGGGAAAGGCAGGCAGAGAATTCCCTGCTAGCACCTTCTCTGTGCCTGGGAAGCACAAGTGTTCACATTGCTTCGCAGAATCGCTTTTGTGCAGAAAACAGTAACACTTGTTCAGAACGAAAGAAAGCACAGAGCCCCAGATTTTATGTTGTCCTGGAGAGCTTGCAGAGCACTGGGGAAAGGCAGGCAGAGAATTCCCTGCTAGCACCTTCTCTGTGCCTGGGAAGCAGATATGTTCACATTGCATCGCAGAATCGCTTTTGTGCAGAAAACAGTAACACTTGTTCAGAACGAAAGAAAGCACAGAGCCCCAGATTTTATGTTGTCCTGGAGAGCTTGCAGAGCACTGGGGAAAGGCAGGCAGAGAATTCCCTGCTAGCACCTTCTCTGTGCCTGGGAAGCACAAGTGTTCACATTGCTTCGCAGAATCGCTTTTGTGCAGAAAACAGTAACACTTGTTCAGAACGAAAGAAAGCACAGAGGCCCAGATTTACTGTTGTCCTAGAGAGCTTGCAGAGCACTGGGGAAAGGCAGGCAGAGAATTCCCTGCTAGCACCTTCTCTGTGCCTGGGAAGCAGAAGTGTTCACATTGCTTCGCAGAAACGCTTTTGTGCAGAAAACAGTAACACTTGTTCAGAACGAAAGAAAGCACAGAGCCCCAGATTTTATGTTGTCCTGGAGAGCTTGCAGAGCACTGGGGAAAGGCAGGCAGAGAATTCCCTGCTAGCACCTTCTCTGTGCCTGGGAAGCACAAGTGTTCACATTGCTTCGCAGAATCGCTTTTGTGCAGAAAACAGTAACACTTGTTCAGAATGAAAGAAAGCACAGAGCCCCAGATTTTATGTTGTCCTGGAGAGCTTGCAGAGCACTGGGGAAAGGCAGGCAGAGAATTCCCTGCTAGCACCTTCTCTGTGCCTGTTCACATTGCTTCGCAGAATCGCTTTTGTGCAGAAAACAGTAACACTTGTTCAGAACGAAAGAAAGCACAGAGCCCCAGATTTTATGTTGTCCTGGAGAGCTTGCAGAGCACTGGGGAAAGGCAGGCAGAGAATTCCCTGCTAGCACCTTCTCTGTGCCTGGGAAGCACAAGTGTTCACATTGCTTCGCAGAATCGCTTTTGTGCAGAAAACAGTAACACTTGTTCAGAACGAAAGAAAGCACAGAGCCCCAGATTTTATGTTGTCCTGGAGAGCTTGCAGAGCACTGGGGAAAGGCAGGCAGAGAATTCCCTGCTAGCACCTTCTCTGTGCCTGTTCACATTGCTTCGCAGAATCGCTTTTGTGCAGAAAACAGTAACACTTGTTCCGAACGAAAGAAAGCACAGAGCCCCAGATTTGCTGTTGTCCTGGAGAGCTTGCAGAGCACTGGGGAAAGGCAGGCAGAGAATTCCCTGCTAGCACCTTCTCTGTGCCTGGGAAGCACAAGTGTTCACATTGCTTCGCAGAAACGCTTTTGTGCAGAAAACAGTAGCACTTGTTCAGAACGAAAGAAAGCACAGAGCCCCAGATTTTATGTTGTCCTGGAGAGCTTGCAGAGCACTGGGGAAAGGCAGGCAGAGAATTCCCTGCTAGCACTTTCTCTGTGCCTGGGAAGCAGAAGTGTTCACATTGCTTCGCAGAATCGCTTTTGTGCAGAAAACAGTAACACTTGTTCAGAACGAAAGAAAGCACAGAGCCCCAGATTTGCTGTTGTCCTGGAGAGCTTGCAGAGCACTGGGGAAAGGCAGGCAGAGAATTCCCTGCTAGCACCTTCTCTGTGCCTGGGAAGCACAAGTGTTCACATTGCTTCGCAGAATCGCTTTTGTGCAGAAAACAGTAACACTTGTTCAGAACGAAAGAAAGCACAGAGCCCCAGATTTGCTGTTGTCCTGGAGAGCTTGCAGAGCACTGGGGAAAGGCAGGCAGAGAATTCCCTGCTAGCACCTTCTCTGTGCCTGGGAAGCACAAGTGTTCACATTGCTTCGCAGAATCGCTTTTGTGCAGAAAACAGTAACACTTGTTCAGAACGAAAGAAAGCACAGAGCCCCAGATTTTATGTTGTCCTGGAGAGCTTGCAGAGCACTGGGGAAAGGCAGGCAGAGAATTCCCTGCTAGCACCTTCTCTGTGCCTGGGAAGCACAAGTGTTCACATTGCTTCGCAGAATCGCTTTTGTGCAGAAAACAGTAACACTTGTTCAGAACGAAAGAAAGCACAGAGCCCCAGATTTTATGTTGTCCTGGAGAGCTTGCAGAGCACTGGGGAAAGGCAGGCAGAGAATTCCCTGCTAGCACCTTCTCTGTGCCTGTTCACATTGCTTCGCAGAATCGCTTTTGTGCAGAAAACAGTAACACTTGTTCAGAACGAAAGAAAGCACAGAGCCCCAGATTTGCTGTTGTCCTGGAGAGCTTGCAGAGCACTGGGGAAAGGCAGGCAGAGAATTCCCTGCTAGCACCTTCTCTGTGCCTGGGAAGCACAAGTGTTCACATTGCTTCGCAGAATCGCTTTTGTGCAGAAAACAGTAACACTTGTTCAGAACGAAAGAAAGCACAGAGCCCCAGATTTTATGTTGTCCTGGAGAGCTTGCAGAGCACTGGGGAAAGGCAGGCAGAGAATTCCCTGCTAGCACCTTCTCTGTGCCTGGGAAGCACAAGTGTTCACATTGCTTCGCAGAATCGCTTTTGTGCAGAAAACAGTAACACTTGTTCAGAACGAAAGAAAGCACAGAGCCCCAGATTTTATGTTGTCCTGGAGAGCTTGCAGAGCACTGGGGAAAGGCAGGCAGAGAATTCCCTGCTAGCACCTTCTCTGTGCCTGTTCACATTGCTTCGCAGAATCGCTTTTGTGCAGAAAACAGTAACACTTGTTCCGAACGAAAGAAAGCACAGAGCCCCAGATTTGCTGTTGTCCTGGAGAGCTTGCAGAGCACTGGGGAAAGGCAGGCAGAGAATTCCCTGCTAGCACCTTCTCTGTGCCTGGGAAGCACAAGTGTTCACATTGCTTCGCAGAAACGCTTTTGTGCAGAAAACAGTAGCACTTGTTCAGAACGAAAGAAAGCACAGAGCCCCAGATTTTATGTTGTCCTGGAGAGCTTGCAGAGCACTGGGGAAAGGCAGGCAGAGAATTCCCTGCTAGCACTTTCTCTGTGCCTGGGAAGCAGAAGTGTTCACATTGCTTCGCAGAATCGCTTTTGTGCAGAAAACAGTAACACTTGTTCAGAACGAAAGAAAGCACAGAGCCCCAGATTTGCTGTTGTCCTGGAGAGCTTGCAGAGCACTGGGGAAAGGCAGGCAGAGAATTCCCTGCTAGCACCTTCTCTGTGCCTGGGAAGCACAAGTGTTCACATTGCTTCGCAGAATCGCTTTTGTGCAGAAAACAGTAACACTTGTTCAGAACGAAAGAAAGCACAGAGCCCCAGATTTGCTGTTGTCCTGGAGAGCTTGCAGAGCACTGGGGAAAGGCAGGCAGAGAATTCCCTGCTAGCACCTTCTCTGTGCCTGGGAAGCACAAGTGTTCACATTGCTTCGCAGAATCGCTTTTGTGCAGAAAACAGTAACACTTGTTCAGAACGAAAGAAAGCACAGAGCCCCAGATTTTATGTTGTCCTGGAGAGCTTGCAGAGCACTGGGGAAAGGCAGGCAGAGAATTCCCTGCTAGCACCTTCTCTGTGCCTGGGAAGCACAAGTGTTCACATTGCTTCGCAGAATCGCTTTTGTGCAGAAAACAGTAACACTTGTTCAGAACGAAAGAAAGCACAGAGCCCCAGATTTTATGTTGTCCTGGAGAGCTTGCAGAGCACTGGGGAAAGGCAGGCAGAGAATTCCCTGCTAGCACCTTCTCTGTGCCTGTTCACATTGCTTCGCAGAATCGCTTTTGTGCAGAAAACAGTAACACTTGTTCAGAACGAAAGAAAGCACAGAGCCCCAGATTTGCTGTTGTCCTGGAGAGCTTGCAGAGCACTGGGGAAAGGCAGGCAGAGAATTCCCTGCTAGCACCTTCTCTGTGCCTGGGAAACAGAAGTGTTCACATTGCTTCGCAGAATCGCTTTTGTGCAGAAAACAGTAACACTTGGTCAGGAAGAAAGAAAGCACAGAGCCCCAGATTTTATGTTGTCCTGGAGAGCTTGCAGAGCAGTGGGGAAAGGCAGGCAGAGAATTCCCTGCTAGTACCTTCTCTGTGCCTGTTCACATTGCATCGCAGAATCGCTTTTGTGCAGAAAACAGTAACACTTGTTCAGAACGAAAGAAAGCACAGAGCCCCAGATTTTATGTTGTCCTGGAGAGCTTGCAGAGCACTGGGGAAAGGCAGGCAGAGAATTCCCTGCTAGCACCTTCTCTGTGCCTGGGAAGCACAAGTGTTCACATTGCTTCGCAGAATCGCTTTTGTGCAGAAAACAGTAACACTTGTTCAGAACGAAAGAAAGCACAGAGCCCCAGATTTTATGTTGTCCTGGAGAGCTTGCAGAGCACTGGGGAAAGGCAGGCAGAGAATTCCCTGCTAGCACCTTCTCTGTGCCTGTTCACATTGCTTCGCAGAATCGCTTTTGTGCAGAAAACAGTAACACTTGTTCAGAACGAAAGAAAGCACAGAGCCCCAGATTTGCTGTTGTCCTGGAGAGCTTGCAGAGCACTGGGGAAAGGCAGGCAGAGAATTCCCTGCTAGCACCTTCTCTGTGCCTGGGAAGCAGAAGTGTTCACATTGCTTCGCAGAATCGCTTTTGTGCAGAAAACAGTAACACTTGTTCAGAACGAAAGAAAGCACAGAGCCCCAGATTTTATGTTGTCCTGGAGAGCTTGCAGAGCACTGGGGAAAGGCAGGCAGAGAATTCCCTGCTAGCACCTTCTCTGTGCCTGGGAAGCACAAGTGTTCACATTGCTTCGCAGAATCGCTTTTGTGCAGAAAACAGTAACACTTGTTCAGAACGAAAGAAAGCACAGAGCCCCAGATTTTATGTTGTCCTGGAGAGCTTGCAGAGCACTGGGGAAAGGCAGGCAGAGAATTCCCTGCTAGCACCTTCTCTGTGCCTGGGAAACAGAAGTGTTCACATTGCTTCGCAGAATCGCTTTTGTGCAGAAAACAGTAACACTTGGTCAGGAAGAAAGAAAGCACAGAGCCCCAGATTTTATGTTGTCCTGGAGAGCTTGCAGAGCAGTGGGGAAAGGCAGGCAGAGAATTCCCTGCTAGTACCTTCTCTGTGCCTGTTCACATTGCATCGCAGAATCGCTTTTGTGCAGAAAACAGTAACACTTGTTCAGAACGAAAGAAAGCACAGAGCCCCAGATTTTATGTTGTCCTGGAGAGCTTGCAGAGCACTGGGGAAAGGCAGGCAGAGAATTCCCTGCTAGCACCTTCTCTGTGCCTGGGAAGCACAAGTGTTCACATTGCATCGCAGAATCGCTTTTGTGCAGAAAACAGTAACACTTGTTCAGAACGAAAGAAAGCACAGAGCCCCAGATTTTATGTTGTCCTGGAGAGCTTGCAGAGCACTGGGGAAAGGCAGGCAGAGAATTCCCTGCTAGCACCTTCTCTGTGCCTGGGAAACAGAAGTGTTCACATTGCTTCGCAGAATCGCTTTTGTGCAGAAAACAGTAACACTTGGTCAGGAAGAAAGAAAGCACAGAGCCCCAGATTTTATGTTGTCCTGGAGAGCTTGCAGAGCAGTGGGGAAAGGCAGGCAGAGAATTCCCTGCTAGTACCTTCTCTGTGCCTGTTCACATTGCATCGCAGAATCGCTTTTGTGCAGAAAACAGTAACACTTGTTCAGAACGAAAGAAAGCACAGAGCCCCAGATTTGCTGTTGTCCTGGAGAGCTTGCAGAGCACTGGGGAAAGGCAGGCAGAGAATTCCCTGCTAGCACCTTCTCTGTGCCTGGGAAGCACAAGTGTTCACATTGCTTCGCAGAATCGCTTTTGTGCAGAAAACAGTAACACTTGTTCAGAACGAAAGAAAGCACAGAGCCCCAGATTTTATGTTGTCCTGGAGAGCTTGCAGAGCACTGGGGAAAGGCAGGCAGAGAATTCCCTGCTAGCACCTTCTCTGTGCCTGGGAAGCACAAGTGTTCACATTGCTTCGCAGAATCGCTTTTGTGCAGAAAACAGTAACACTTGTTCAGAACGAAAGAAAGCACAGAGCCCCAGATTTGCTGTTGTCCTGGAGAGCTTGCAGAGCACTGGGGAAAGGCAGGCAGAGAATTCCCTGCTAGCACCTTCTCTGTGCCTGGGAAGCACAAGTGTTCACATTGCTTCGCAGAATCGCTTTTGTGCAGAAAACAGTAACACTTGTTCAGAACGAAAGAAAGCACAGAGCCCCAGATTTTATGTTGTCCTGGAGAGCTTGCAGAGCACTGGGGAAAGGCAGGCAGAGAATTCCCTGCTAGCACCTTCTCTGTGCCTGGGAAGCACAAGTGTTCACATTGCTTCGCAGAATCGCTTTTGTGCAGAAAACAGTAACACTTGTTCAGAACGAAAGAAAGCACAGAGCCCCAGATTTTATGTTGTCCTGGAGAGCTTGCAGAGCACTGGGGAAAGGCAGGCAGAGAATTCCCTGCTAGCACCTTCTCTGTGCCTGTTCACATTGCTTCGCAGAATCGCTTTTGTGCAGAAAACAGTAACACTTGTTCAGAACGAAAGAAAGCACAGAGCCCCAGATTTGCTGTTGTCCTGGAGAGCTTGCAGAGCACTGGGGAAAGGCAGGCAGAGAATTCCCTGCTAGCACCTTCTCTGTGCCTGGGAAACAGAAGTGTTCACATTGCTTCGCAGAATCGCTTTTGTGCAGAAAACAGTAACACTTGGTCAGGAAGAAAGAAAGCACAGAGCCCCAGATTTTATGTTGTCCTGGAGAGCTTGCAGAGCAGTGGGGAAAGGCAGGCAGAGAATTCCCTGCTAGTACCTTCTCTGTGCCTGTTCACATTGCATCGCAGAATCGCTTTTGTGCAGAAAACAGTAACACTTGTTCAGAACGAAAGAAAGCACAGAGCCCCAGATTTTATGTTGTCCTGGAGAGCTTGCAGAGCACTGGGGAAAGGCAGGCAGAGAATTCCCTGCTAGCACCTTCTCTGTGCCTGGGAAGCACAAGTGTTCACATTGCTTCGCAGAATCGCTTTTGTGCAGAAAACAGTAACACTTGTTCAGAACGAAAGAAAGCACAGAGCCCCAGATTTTATGTTGTCCTGGAGAGCTTGCAGAGCACTGGGGAAAGGCAGGCAGAGAATTCCCTGCTAGCACCTTCTCTGTGCCTGTTCACATTGCTTCGCAGAATCGCTTTTGTGCAGAAAACAGTAACACTTGTTCAGAACGAAAGAAAGCACAGAGCCCCAGATTTGCTGTTGTCCTGGAGAGCTTGCAGAGCACTGGGGAAAGGCAGGCAGAGAATTCCCTGCTAGCACCTTCTCTGTGCCTGGGAAGCAGAAGTGTTCACATTGCTTCGCAGAATCGCTTTTGTGCAGAAAACAGTAACACTTGTTCAGAACGAAAGAAAGCACAGAGCCCCAGATTTTATGTTGTCCTGGAGAGCTTGCAGAGCACTGGGGAAAGGCAGGCAGAGAATTCCCTGCTAGCACCTTCTCTGTGCCTGGGAAGCACAAGTGTTCACATTGCTTCGCAGAATCGCTTTTGTGCAGAAAACAGTAACACTTGTTCAGAACGAAAGAAAGCACAGAGCCCCAGATTTTATGTTGTCCTGGAGAGCTTGCAGAGCACTGGGGAAAGGCAGGCAGAGAATTCCCTGCTAGCACCTTCTCTGTGCCTGGGAAACAGAAGTGTTCACATTGCTTCGCAGAATCGCTTTTGTGCAGAAAACAGTAACACTTGGTCAGGAAGAAAGAAAGCACAGAGCCCCAGATTTTATGTTGTCCTGGAGAGCTTGCAGAGCAGTGGGGAAAGGCAGGCAGAGAATTCCCTGCTAGTACCTTCTCTGTGCCTGTTCACATTGCATCGCAGAATCGCTTTTGTGCAGAAAACAGTAACACTTGTTCAGAACGAAAGAAAGCACAGAGCCCCAGATTTTATGTTGTCCTGGAGAGCTTGCAGAGCACTGGGGAAAGGCAGGCAGAGAATTCCCTGCTAGCACCTTCTCTGTGCCTGGGAAGCACAAGTGTTCACATTGCATCGCAGAATCGCTTTTGTGCAGAAAACAGTAACACTTGTTCAGAACGAAAGAAAGCACAGAGCCCCAGATTTTATGTTGTCCTGGAGAGCTTGCAGAGCACTGGGGAAAGGCAGGCAGAGAATTCCCTGCTAGCACCTTCTCTGTGCCTGGGAAACAGAAGTGTTCACATTGCTTCGCAGAATCGCTTTTGTGCAGAAAACAGTAACACTTGGTCAGGAAGAAAGAAAGCACAGAGCCCCAGATTTTATGTTGTCCTGGAGAGCTTGCAGAGCAGTGGGGAAAGGCAGGCAGAGAATTCCCTGCTAGTACCTTCTCTGTGCCTGTTCACATTGCATCGCAGAATCGCTTTTGTGCAGAAAACAGTAACACTTGTTCAGAACGAAAGAAAGCACAGAGCCCCAGATTTGCTGTTGTCCTGGAGAGCTTGCAGAGCACTGGGGAAAGGCAGGCAGAGAATTCCCTGCTAGCACCTTCTCTGTGCCTGGGAAGCACAAGTGTTCACATTGCTTCGCAGAATCGCTTTTGTGCAGAAAACAGTAACACTTGTTCAGAACGAAAGAAAGCACAGAGCCCCAGATTTTATGTTGTCCTGGAGAGCTTGCAGAGCACTGGGGAAAGGCAGGCAGAGAATTCCCTGCTAGCACCTTCTCTGTGCCTGGGAAACAGAAGTGTTCACATTGCTTCGCAGAATCGCTTTTGTGCAGAAAACAGTAACACTTGGTCAGGAAGAAAGAAAGCACAGAGCCCCAGATTTTATGTTGTCCTGGAGAGCTTGCAGAGCACTGGGGAAAGGCAGGCAGAGAATTCCCTGCTAGCACCTTCTCTGTGCCTGTTCACATTGCATCGCAGAATCGCTTTTGTGCAGAAAACAGTAACACTTGTTCAGAACGAAAGAAAGCACAGAGCCCCAGATTTGCTGTTGTCCTGGAGAGCTTGCAGAGCACTGGGGAAAGGCAGGCAGAGAATTCCCTGCTAGCACCTTCTCTGTGCCTGGGAAGCACAAGTGTTCACATTGCTTCGCAGAATCGCTTTTGTGCAGAAAACAGTAACACTTGTTCAGAACGAAAGAAAGCACAGAGCCCCAGATTTACTGTTGTCCTTGAGAGCTTGCAGAGCACTGGGGAAAGGCAGGCAGAGAATTCCCTGCTAGCACCTTCTCTGTGCCTGGGAAGCAGAAGTGTTCACATTGCTTCGCAGAAACGCTTTTGTGCAGAAAACAGTAACACTTGTTCAGAACGAAAGAAAGCACAGAGCCCCAGATTTTATGTTGTCCTGGAGAGCTTGCAGAGCACTGGGGAAAGGCAGGCAGAGAATTCCCTGCTAGCACCTTCTCTGTGCCTGGGAAGCACAAGTGTTCACATTGCTTCGCAGAATCGCTTTTGTGCAGAAAACAGTAACACTTGTTCAGAACGAAAGAAAGCACAGAGGCCCAGATTTACTGTTGTCCTAGAGAGCTTGCAGAGCACTGGGGAAAGGCAGGCAGAGAATTCCCTGCTAGCACCTTCTCTGTGCCTGGGAAGCAGAAGTGTTCACATTGCTTCGCAGAAACGCTTTTGTGCAGAAAACAGTAACACTTGTTCAGAACGAAAGAAAGCACAGAGCCCCAGATTTTATGTTGTCCTGGAGAGCTTGCAGAGCACTGGGGAAAGGCAGGCAGAGAATTCCCTGCTAGCACCTTCTCTGTGCCTGGGAAGCACAAGTGTTCACATTGCTTCGCAGAATCGCTTTTGTGCAGAAAACAGTAACACTTGTTCAGAACGAAAGAAAGCACAGAGCCCCAGATTTTATGTTGTCCTGGAGAGCTTGCAGAGCACTGGGGAAAGGCAGGCAGAGAATTCCCTGCTAGCACCTTCTCTGTGCCTGTTCACATTGCTTCGCAGAATCGCTTTTGTGCAGAAAACAGTAACACTTGTTCAGAACGAAAGAAAGCACAGAGCCCCAGATTTTATGTTGTCCTGGAGAGCTTGCAGAGCACTGGGGAAAGGCAGGCAGAGAATTCCCTGCTAGCACCTTCTCTGTGCCTGGGAAGCACAAGTGTTCACATTGCTTCGCAGAATCGCTTTTGTGCAGAAAACAGTAACACTTGTTCAGAACGAAAGAAAGCACAGAGCCCCAGATTTGCTGTTGTCCTGGAGAGCTTGCAGAGCACTGGGGAAAGGCAGGCAGAGAATTCCCTGCTAGCACCTTCTCTGTGCCTGGGAAGCACAAGTGTTCACATTGCTTCGCAGAATCGCTTTTGTGCAGAAAACAGTAACACTTGTTCAGAACGAAAGAAAGCACAGAGCCCCAGATTTTATGTTGTCCTGGAGAGCTTGCAGAGCACTGGGGAAAGGCAGGCAGAGAATTCCCTGCTAGCACCTTCTCTGTGCCTGTTCACATTGCTTCGCAGAATCGCTTTTGTGCAGAAAACAGTAACACTTGTTCCGAACGAAAGAAAGCACAGAGCCCCAGATTTGCTGTTGTCCTGGAGAGCTTGCAGAGCACTGGGGAAAGGCAGGCAGAGAATTCCCTGCTAGCACCTTCTCTGTGCCTGGGAAGCACAAGTGTTCACATTGCTTCGCAGAAACGCTTTTGTGCAGAAAACAGTAGCACTTGTTCAGAACGAAAGAAAGCACAGAGCCCCAGATTTTATGTTGTCCTGGAGAGCTTGCAGAGCACTGGGGAAAGGCAGGCAGAGAATTCCCTGCTAGCACCTTCTCTGTGCCTGTTCACATTGTTTCGCAGAATCGCTTTTGTGCAGAAAACAGTAACACTTGTTCAGAACGAAAGAAAGCACAGAGCCCCAGATTTTATGTTGTCCTGGAGAGCTTGCAGAGCACTGGGGAAAGGCAGGCAGAGAATTCCCTGCTAGCACTTTCTCTGTGCCTGGGAAGCAGAAGTGTTCACATTGCTTCGCAGAATCGCTTTTGTGCAGAAAACAGTAACACTTGTTCAGAACGAAAGAAAGCACAGAGCCCCAGATTTTATGTTGTCCTGGAGAGCTTGCAGAGCACTGGGGAAAGGCAGGCAGAGAATTCCCTGCTAGCACCTTCTCTCTGCCTGTTCACATTTCTTCGCAGAATCGCTTTTGTGCAGAAAACAGTAACACTTGTTCAGAACGAAAGAAAGCACAGAGCCCCAGATTTTATGTTGTCCTGGAGAGCTTGCAGAGCACTGGGGAAAGGCAGGCAGAGAATTCCCTGCTAGCACTTTCTCTGTGCCTGGGAAGCACAAGTGTTCACATTGCTTCGCAGAATCGCTTTTGTGCAGAAAACAGTAACACTTGTTCAGAACGAAAGAAAGCACAGAGCCCCAGATTTGCTGTTGTCCTGGAGAGCTTGCAGAGCACTGGGGAAAGGCAGGCAGAGAATTCCCTGCTAGCACCTTCTCTGTGCCTGGGAAGCACAAGTGTTCACATTGCTTCGCAGAATCGCTTTTGTGCAGAAAACAGTAACACTTGTTCAGAACGAAAGAAAGCACAGAGCCCCAGAATTTATGTTGTCCTGGAGAGCTTGCAGAGCACTGGGGAAAGGCAGGCAGAGAATTCCCTGCTAGCACCTTCTCTGTGCCTGGGAAGCAGAAGTGTTCACATTGCTTCGCAGAATCGCTTTTGTGCAGAAAACAGTAACACTTGGTCAGGAAGAAAGAAAGCACAGAGCCCCAGATTTTATGTTGTCCTGGAGAGCTTGCAGAGCAGTGGGGAAAGGCAGGCAGAGAATTCCCTGCTAGTACCTTCTCTGTGCCTGTTCACATTGCATCGCAGAATCGCTTTTGTGCAGAAAACAGTAACACTTGTTCAGAACGAAAGAAAGCACAGAGCCCCAGATTTGCTGTTGTCCTGGAGAGCTTGCAGAGCACTGGGGAAAGGCAGGCAGAGAATTCCCTGCTAGCACCTTCTCTGTGCCTGGGAAGCACAAGTGTTCACATTGCTTCGCAGAATCGCTTTTGTGCAGAAAACAGTAACACTTGTTCAGAACGAAAGAAAGCACAGAGCCCCAGATTTTATGTTGTCCTGGAGAGCTTGCAGAGCACTGGGGAAAGGCAGGCAGAGAATTCCCTGCTAGCACCTTCTCTGTGCCTGGGAAGCACAAGTGTTCACATTGCTTCGCAGAATCGCTTTTGTGCAGAAAACAGTAACACTTGTTCAGAACGAAAGAAAGCACAGAGCCCCAGATTTTATGTTGTCCTGGAGAGCTTGCAGAGCACTGGGGAAAGGCAGGCAGAGAATTCCCTGCTAGCACCTTCTCTCTGCCTGTTCACATTGCTTCGCAGAATCGCTTTTGTGCAGAAAACAGTAACACTTGTTCCGAACGAAAGAAAGCACAGAGCCCCAGATTTGCTGTTGTCCTGGAGAGCTTGCAGAGCACTGGGGAAAGGCAGGCAGAGAATTCCCTGCTAGCACCTTCTCTGTGCCTGGGAAGCACAAGTGTTCACATTGCTTCGCAGAATCGCTTTTGTGCAGAAAACAGTAACACTTGTTCAGAACGAAAGAAAGCACAGAGCCCCAGATTTGCTGTTGTCCTGGAGAGCTTGCAGAGCACTGGGGAAAGGCAGGCAGAGAATTCCCTGCTAGCACCTTCTCTGTGCCTGGGAAGCACAAGTGTTCACATTGCTTCGCAGAATCGCTTTTGTGCAGAAAACAGTAACACTTGTTCAGAACGAAAGAAAGCACAGAGCCCCAGATTTTATGTTGTCCTGGAGAGCTTGCAGAGCACTGGGGAAAGGCAGGCAGAGAATTCCCTGCTAGCACCTTCTCTGTGCCTGGGAAGCACAAGTGTTCACATTGCTTCGCAGAATCGCTTTTGTGCAGAAAACAGTAACACTTGTTCAGAACGAAAGAAAGCACAGAGCCCCAGATTTGCTGTTGTCCTGGAGAGCTTGCAGAGCACTGGGGAAAGGCAGGCAGAGAATTCCCTGCTAGCACCTTCTCTGTGCCTGGGAAGCACAAGTGTTCACATTGCTTCGCAGAAACGCTTTTGTGCAGAAAACAGTAACACTTGTTCAGAACGAAAGAAAGCACAGAGCCCCAGATTTTATGTTGTCCTGGAGAGCTTGCAGAGCACTGGGGAAAAGCAGGCAGAGAATTCCCTGCTAGCACCTTCTCTGTGCCTGTTCACATTGCTTCGCAGAATCGCTTTTGTGCAGAAAACAGTAACACTTGTTCAGAACGAAAGAAAGCACAGAGCCCCAGATTTGCTGTTGTCCTGGAGAGCTTGCAGAGCACTGGGGAAAGGCAGGCAGAGAATTCCCTGCTAGCACCTTCTCTGTGCCTGGGAAGCACAAGTGTTCACATTGCTTCGCAGAATCGCTTTTGTGCAGAAAACAGTAACACTTGTTCAGAACGAAAGAAAGCACAGAGCCCCAGATTTTATGTTGTCCTGGAGAGCTTGCAGAGCACTGGGGAAAGGCAGGCAGAGAATTCCCTGCTAGCACCTTCTCTGTGCCTGGGAAGCACAAGTGTTCACATTGCTTCGCAGAATCGCTTTTGTGCAGAAAACAGTAACACTTGTTCAGAACGAAAGAAAGCACAGAGCCCCAGATTTTATGTTGTCCTGGAGAGCTTGCAGAGCACTGGGGAAAGGCAGGCAGAGAATTCCCTGCTAGCACCTTCTCTGTGCCTGGGAAACAGAAGTGTTCACATTGCTTCGCAGAATCGCTTTTGTGCAGAAAACAGTAACACTTGGTCAGGAAGAAAGAAAGCACAGAGCCCCAGATTTTATGTTGTCCTGGAGAGCTTGCAGAGCAGTGGGGAAAGGCAGGCAGAGAATTCCCTGCTAGTACCTTCTCTGTGCCTGTTCACATTGCATCGCAGAATCGCTTTTGTGCAGAAAACAGTAACACTTGTTCAGAACGAAAGAAAGCACAGAGCCCCAGATTTTATGTTGTCCTGGAGAGCTTGCAGAGCACTGGGGAAAGGCAGGCAGAGAATTCCCTGCTAGCACCTTCTCTGTGCCTGGGAAACAGAAGTGTTCACATTGCTTCGCAGAATCGCTTTTGTGCAGAAAACAGTAACACTTGGTCAGGAAGAAAGAAAGCACAGAGCCCCAGATTTTATGTTGTCCTGGAGAGCTTGCAGAGCAGTGGGGAAAGGCAGGCAGAGAATTCCCTGCTAGTACCTTCTCTGTGCCTGTTCACATTGCATCGCAGAATCGCTTTTGTGCAGAAAACAGTAACACTTGTTCAGAACGAAAGAAAGCACAGAGCCCCAGATTTACTGTTGTCCTTGAGAGCTTGCAGAGCACTGGGGAAAGGCAGGCAGAGAATTCCCTGCTAGCACCTTCTCTGTGCCTGGGAAGCAGAAGTGTTCACATTGCTTCGCAGAAACGCTTTTGTGCAGAAAACAGTAACACTTGTTCAGAACGAAAGAAAGCACAGAGCCCCAGATTTTATGTTGTCCTGGAGAGCTTGCAGAGCACTGGGGAAAGGCAGGCAGAGAATTCCCTGCTAGCACCTTCTCTGTGCCTGGGAAGCACAAGTGTTCACATTGCATCGCAGAATCGCTTTTGTGCAGAAAACAGTAACACTTGTTCAGAACGAAAGAAAGCACAGAGCCCCAGATTTTATGTTGTCCTGGAGAGCTTGCAGAGCACTGGGGAAAGGCAGGCAGAGAATTCCCTGCTAGCACCTTCTCTGTGCCTGGGAAGCACAAGTGTTCACATTGCTTCGCAGAATCGCTTTTGTGCAGAAAACAGTAACACTTGTTCAGAACGAAAGAAAGCACAGAGGCCCAGATTTACTGTTGTCCTAGAGAGCTTGCAGAGCACTGGGGAAAGGCAGGCAGAGAATTCCCTGCTAGCACCTTCTCTGTGCCTGGGAAGCAGAAGTGTTCACATTGCTTCGCAGAATCGCTTTTGTGCAGAAAACAGTAACACTTGTTCAGAACGAAAGAAAGCACAGAGCCCCAGATTTTATGTTGTCCTGGAGAGCTTGCAGAGCACTGGGGAAAGGCAGGCAGAGAATTCCCTGCTAGCACCTTCTCTGTGCCTGGGAAGCACAAGTGTTCACATTGCTTCGCAGAATCGCTTTTGTGCAGAAAACAGTAACACTTGTTCAGAATGAAAGAAAGCACAGAGCCCCAGATTTTATGTTGTCCTGGAGAGCTTGCAGAGCACTGGGGAAAGGCAGGCAGAGAATTCCCTGCTAGCACCTTCTCTCTGCCTGTTCACATTGCTTCGCAGAATCGCTTTTGTGCAGAAAACAGTAACACTTGTTCAGAACGAAAGAAAGCACAGAGCCCCAGATTTTATGTTGTCCTGGAGAGCTTGCAGAGCACTGGGGAAAGGCAGGCAGAGAATTCCCTGCTAGCACCTTCTCTGTGCCTGGGAAGCACAAGTGTTCACATTGCTTCGCAGAATCGCTTTTGTGCAGAAAACAGTAACACTTGTTCAGAACGAAAGAAAGCACAGAGCCCCAGATTTGCTGTTGTCCTGGAGAGCTTGCAGAGCACTGGGGAAAGGCAGGCAGAGAATTCCCTGCTAGCACCTTCTCTGTGCCTGGGAAGCACAAGTGTTCACATTGCTTCGCAGAATCGCTTTTGTGCAGAAAACAGTAACACTTGTTCAGAACGAAAGAAAGCACAGAGCCCCAGATTTTATGTTGTCCTGGAGAGCTTGCAGAGCACTGGGGAAAGGCAGGCAGAGAATTCCCTGCTAGCACCTTCTCTGTGCCTGGGAAACAGAAGTGTTCACATTGCTTCGCAGAATCGCTTTTGTGCAGAAAACAGTAACACTTGGTCAGGAAGAAAGAAAGCACAGAGCCCCAGATTTTATGTTGTCCTGGAGAGCTTGCAGAGCAGTGGGGAAAGGCAGGCAGAGAATTCCCTGCTAGTACCTTCTCTGTGCCTGTTCACATTGCATCGCAGAATCGCTTTTGTGCAGAAAACAGTAACACTTGTTCAGAACGAAAGAAAGCACAGAGCCCCAGATTTTATGTTGTCCTGGAGAGCTTGCAGAGCACTGGGGAAAGGCAGGCAGAGAATTCCCTGCTAGCACCTTCTCTGTGCCTGGGAAGCACAAGTGTTCACATTGCTTCGCAGAATCGCTTTTGTGCAGAAAACAGTAACACTTGTTCAGAACGAAAGAAAGCACAGAGCCCCAGATTTACTGTTGTCCTTGAGAGCTTGCAGAGCACTGGGGAAAGGCAGGCAGAGAATTCCCTGCTAGCACCTTCTCTGTGCCTGGGAAGCACAAGTGTTCACATTGCTTCGCAGAATCGCTTTTGTGCAGAAAACAGTAACACTTGTTCAGAACGAAAGAAAGCACAGAGCCCCAGATTTTATGTTGTCCTGGAGAGCTTGCAGAGCACTGGGGAAAGGCAGGCAGAGAATTCCCTGCTAGCACCTTCTCTGTGCCTGGGAAGCACAAGTGTTCACATTGCATCGCAGAATCGCTTTTGTGCAGAAAACAGTAACACTTGTTCAGAACGAAAGAAAGCACAGAGCCCCAGATTTTATGTTGTCCTGGAGAGCTTGCAGAGCACTGGGGAAAGGCAGGCAGAGAATTCCCTGCTAGCACCTTCTCTGTGCCTGGGAAGCACAAGTGTTCACATTGCTTCGCAGAATCGCTTTTGTGCAGAAAACAGTAACACTTGTTCAGAACGAAAGAAAGCACAGAGCCCCAGATTTTATGTTGTCCTGGAGAGCTTGCAGAGCACTGGGGAAAGGCAGGCAGAGAATTCCCTGCTAGCACCTTCTCTGTGCCTGGGAAACAGAAGTGTTCACATTGCTTCGCAGAATCGCTTTTGTGCAGAAAACAGTAACACTTGGTCAGGAAGAAAGAAAGCACAGAGCCCCAGATTTTATGTTGTCCTGGAGAGCTTGCAGAGCAGTGGGGAAAGGCAGGCAGAGAATTCCCTGCTAGTACCTTCTCTGTGCCTGTTCACATTGCATCGCAGAATCGCTTTTGTGCAGAAAACAGTAACACTTGTTCAGAACGAAAGAAAGCACAGAGCCCCAGATTTGCTGTTGTCCTGGAGAGCTTGCAGAGCACTGGGGAAAGGCAGGCAGAGAATTCCCTGCTAGCACCTTCTCTGTGCCTGGGAAGCACAAGTGTTCACATTGCTTCGCAGAATCGCTTTTGTGCAGAAAACAGTAACACTTGTTCAGAACGAAAGAAAGCACAGAGCCCCAGATTTTATGTTGTCCTGGAGAGCTTGCAGAGCACTGGGGAAAGGCAGGCAGAGAATTCCCTGCTAGCACCTTCTCTGTGCCTGGGAAGCAGAAGTGTTCACATTGCTTCGCAGAAACGCTTTTGTGCAGAAAACAGTAACACTTGTTCAGAACGAAAGAAAGCACAGAGGCCCAGATTTACTGTTGTCCTAGAGAGCTTGCAGAGCACTGGGGAAAGGCAGGCAGAGAATTCCCTGCTAGCACCTTCTCTGTGCCTGGGAAGCAGAAGTGTTCACATTGCTTCGCAGAAACGCTTTTGTGCAGAAAACAGTAACACTTGTTCAGAACGAAAGAAAGCACAGAGCCCCAGATTTTATGTTGTCCTGGAGAGCTTGCAGAGCACTGGGGAAAGGCAGGCAGAGAATTCCCTGCTAGCACCTTCTCTGTGCCTGGGAAGCACAAGTGTTCACATTGCTTCGCAGAATCGCTTTTGTGCAGAAAACAGTAATACTTGTTCAGAATGAAAGAAAGCACAGAGCCCCAGATTTTATGTTGTCCTGGAGAGCTTGCAGAGCACTGGGGAAAGGCAGGCAGAGAATTCCCTGCTAGCACCTTCTCTCTGCCTGTTCACATTGCTTCGCAGAATCGCTTTTGTGCAGAAAACAGTAACACTTGTTCAGAACGAAAGAAAGCACAGAGCCCCAGATTTTATGTTGTCCTGGAGAGCTTGCAGAGCACTGGGGAAAGGCAGGCAGAGAATTCCCTGCTAGCACCTTCTCTGTGCCTGGGAAGCACAAGTGTTCACATTGCTTCGCAGAATCGCTTTTGTGCAGAAAACAGTAACACTTGTTCAGAACGAAAGAAAGCACAGAGCCCCAGATTTGCTGTTGTCCTGGAGAGCTTGCAGAGCACTGGGGAAAGGCAGGCAGAGAATTCCCTGCTAGCACCTTCTCTGTGCCTGGGAAGCACAAGTGTTCACATTGCTTCGCAGAATCGCTTTTGTGCAGAAAACAGTAACACTTGTTCAGAACGAAAGAAAGCACAGAGCCCCAGATTTTATGTTGTCCTGGAGAGCTTGCAGAGCACTGGGGAAAGGCAGGCAGAGAATTCCCTGCTAGCACCTTCTCTGTGCCTGGGAAACAGAAGTGTTCACATTGCTTCGCAGAATCGCTTTTGTGCAGAAAACAGTAACACTTGGTCAGGAAGAAAGAAAGCACAGAGCCCCAGATTTTATGTTGTCCTGGAGAGCTTGCAGAGCAGTGGGGAAAGGCAGGCAGAGAATTCCCTGCTAGTACCTTCTCTGTGCCTGTTCACATTGCATCGCAGAATCGCTTTTGTGCAGAAAACAGTAACACTTGTTCAGAACGAAAGAAAGCACAGAGCCCCAGATTTGCTGTTGTCCTGGAGAGCTTGCAGAGCACTGGGGAAAGGCAGGCAGAGAATTCCCTGCTAGCACCTTCTCTGTGCCTGGGAAGCACAAGTGTTCACATTGCTTCGCAGAATCGCTTTTGTGCAGAAAACAGTAACACTTGTTCAGAACGAAAGAAAGCACAGAGCCCCAGATTTTATGTTGTCCTGGAGAGCTTGCAGAGCACTGGGGAAAGGCAGGCAGAGAATTCCCTGCTAGCACCTTCTCTGTGCCTGGGAAACAGAAGTGTTCACATTGCTTCGCAGAATCGCTTTTGTGCAGAAAACAGTAACACTTGGTCAGGAAGAAAGAAAGCACAGAGCCCCAGATTTTATGTTGTCCTGGAGAGCTTGCAGAGCACTGGGGAAAGGCAGGCAGAGAATTCCCTGCTAGCACCTTCTCTGTGCCTGTTCACATTGCATCGCAGAATCGCTTTTGTGCAGAAAACAGTAACACTTGTTCAGAACGAAAGAAAGCACAGAGCCCCAGATTTGCTGTTGTCCTGGAGAGCTTGCAGAGCACTGGGGAAAGGCAGGCAGAGAATTCCCTGCTAGCACCTTCTCTGTGCCTGGGAAGCACAAGTGTTCACATTGCTTCGCAGAATCGCTTTTGTGCAGAAAACAGTAACACTTGTTCAGAACGAAAGAAAGCACAGAGCCCCAGATTTACTGTTGTCCTTGAGAGCTTGCAGAGCACTGGGGAAAGGCAGGCAGAGAATTCCCTGCTAGCACCTTCTCTGTGCCTGGGAAGCAGAAGTGTTCACATTGCTTCGCAGAAACGCTTTTGTGCAGAAAACAGTAACACTTGTTCAGAACGAAAGAAAGCACAGAGCCCCAGATTTTATGTTGTCCTGGAGAGCTTGCAGAGCACTGGGGAAAGGCAGGCAGAGAATTCCCTGCTAGCACCTTCTCTGTGCCTGGGAAGCACAAGTGTTCACATTGCATCGCAGAATCGCTTTTGTGCAGAAAACAGTAACACTTGTTCAGAACGAAAGAAAGCACAGAGCCCCAGATTTTATGTTGTCCTGGAGAGCTTGCAGAGCACTGGGGAAAGGCAGGCAGAGAATTCCCTGCTAGCACCTTCTCTGTGCCTGGGAAACAGAAGTGTTCACATTGCTTCGCAGAATCGCTTTTGTGCAGAAAACAGTAACACTTGTTCAGAACGAAAGAAAGCACAGAGGCCCAGATTTACTGTTGTCCTAGAGAGCTTGCAGAGCACTGGGGAAAGGCAGGCAGAGAATTCCCTGCTAGCACCTTCTCTGTGCCTGGGAAGCAGAAGTGTTCACATTGCTTCGCAGAAACGCTTTTGTGCAGAAAACAGTAACACTTGTTCAGAACGAAAGAAAGCACAGAGCCCCAGATTTTATGTTGTCCTGGAGAGCTTGCAGAGCACTGGGGAAAGGCAGGCAGAGAATTCCCTGCTAGCACCTTCTCTGTGCCTGGGAAGCACAAGTGTTCACATTGCTTCGCAGAATCGCTTTTGTGCAGAAAACAGTAACACTTGTTCAGAACGAAAGAAAGCACAGAGCCCCAGATTTTATGTTGTCCTGGAGAGCTTGCAGAGCACTGGGGAAAGGCAGGCAGAGAATTCCCTGCTAGCACCTTCTCTGTGCCTGTTCACATTGCTTCGCAGAATCGCTTTTGTGCAGAAAACAGTAACACTTGTTCAGAACGAAAGAAAGCACAGAGCCCCAGATTTTATGTTGTCCTGGAGAGCTTGCAGAGCACTGGGGAAAGGCAGGCAGAGAATTCCCTGCTAGCACCTTCTCTGTGCCTGGGAAGCACAAGTGTTCACATTGCTTCGCAGAATCGCTTTTGTGCAGAAAACAGTAACACTTGTTCAGAACGAAAGAAAGCACAGAGCCCCAGATTTGCTGTTGTCCTGGAGAGCTTGCAGAGCACTGGGGAAAGGCAGGCAGAGAATTCCCTGCTAGCACCTTCTCTGTGCCTGGGAAGCACAAGTGTTCACATTGCTTGGCAGAATCGCTTTTGTGCAGAAAACAGTAACACTTGTTCAGAACGAAAGAAAGCACAGAGCCCCAGATTTTATGTTGTCCTGGAGAGCTTGCAGAGCACTGGGGAAAGGCAGGCAGAGAATTCCCTGCTAGCACCTTCTCTCTGCCTGTTCACATTGCTTCGCAGAATCGCTTTTGTGCAGAAAACAGTAACACTTGTTCCGAACGAAAGAAAGCACAGAGCCCCAGATTTGCTGTTGTCCTGGAGAGCTTGCAGAGCACTGGGGAAAGGCAGGCAGAGAATTCCCTGCTAGCACCTTCTCTGTGCCTGGGAAGCACAAGTGTTCACATTGCTTCGCAGAAACGCTTTTGTGCAGAAAACAGTAGCACTTGTTCAGAACGAAAGAAAGCACAGAGCCCCAGATTTTATGTTGTCCTGGAGAGCTTGCAGAGCACTGGGGAAAGGCAGGCAGAGAATTCCCTGCTAGCACCTTCTCTGTGCCTGTTCACATTGTTTCGCAGAATCGCTTTTGTGCAGAAAACAGTAACACTTGTTCAGAACGAAAGAAAGCACAGAGCCCCAGATTTTATGTTGTCCTGGAGAGCTTGCAGAGCACTGGGGAAAGGCAGGCAGAGAATTCCCTGCTAGCACTTTCTCTGTGCTTGGGAAGCAGAAGTGTTCACATTGCTTCGCAGAATCGCTTTTGTGCAGAAAACAGTAACACTTGTTCAGAACGAAAGAAAGCACAGAGCCCCAGATTTTATGTTGTCCTGGAGAGCTTGCAGAGCACTGGGGAAAGGCAGGCAGAGAATTCCCTGCTAGCACCTTCTCTGTGCCTGGGAAGCACAAGTGTTCACATTGCTTCGCAGAATCGCTTTTGTGCAGAAAACAGTAACACTTGTTCAGAACGAAAGAAAGCACAGAGCCCCAGATTTGCTGTTGTCCTGGAGAGCTTGCAGAGCACTGGGGAAAGGCAGGCAGAGAATTCCCTGCTAGCACCTTCTCTGTGCCTGGGAAGCACAAGTGTTCACATTGCTTCGCAGAATCGCTTTTGTGCAGAAAACAGTAACACTTGTTCAGAACGAAAGAAAGCACAGAGCCCCAGATTTTATGTTGTCCTGGAGAGCTTGCAGAGCACTGGGGAAAGGCAGGCAGAGAATTCCCTGCTAGCACCTTCTCTGTGCCTGGGAAACAGAAGTGTTCACATTGCTTCGCAGAATCGCTTTTGTGCAGAAAACAGTAACACTTGGTCAGGAAGAAAGAAAGCACAGAGCCCCAGATTTTATGTTGTCCTGGAGAGCTTGCAGAGCACTGGGGAAAGGCAGGCAGAGAATTCCCTGCTAGTACCTTCTCTGTGCCTGTTCACATTGCATCGCAGAATCGCTTTTGTGCAGAAAACAGTAACACTTGTTCAGAACGAAAGAAAGCACAGAGCCCCAGATTTTATGTTGTCCTGGAGAGCTTGCAGAGCACTGGGGAAAGGCAGGCAGAGAATTCCCTGCTAGCACCTTCTCTGTGCCTGGGAAGCACAAGTGTTCACATTGCTTCGCAGAATCGCTTTTGTGCAGAAAACAGTAACACTTGTTCAGAACGAAAGAAAGCACAGAGCCCCAGATTTACTGTTGTCCTTGAGAGCTTGCAGAGCACTGGGGAAAGGCAGGCAGAGAATTCCCTGCTAGCACCTTCTCTGTGCCTGGGAAGCACAAGTGTTCACATTGCTTCGCAGAATCGCTTTTGTGCAGAAAACAGTAACACTTGTTCAGAACGAAAGAAAGCACAGAGCCCCAGATTTTATGTTGTCCTGGAGAGCTTGCAGAGCACTGGGGAAAGGCAGGCAGAGAATTCCCTGCTAGCACCTTCTCTGTGCCTGGGAAGCACAAGTGTTCACATTGCATCGCAGAATCGCTTTTGTGCAGAAAACAGTAACACTTGTTCAGAACGAAAGAAAGCACAGAGCCCCAGATTTTATGTTGTCCTGGAGAGCTTGCAGAGCACTGGGGAAAGGCAGGCAGAGAATTCCCTGCTAGCACCTTCTCTGTGCCTGGGAAGCACAAGTGTTCACATTGCTTCGCAGAATCGCTTTTGTGCAGAAAACAGTAACACTTGTTCAGAACGAAAGAAAGCACAGAGCCCCAGATTTTATGTTGTCCTGGAGAGCTTGCAGAGCACTGGGGAAAGGCAGGCAGAGAATTCCCTGCTAGCACCTTCTCTGTGCCTGGGAAACAGAAGTGTTCACATTGCTTCGCAGAATCGCTTTTGTGCAGAAAACAGTAACACTTGGTCAGGAAGAAAGAAAGCACAGAGCCCCAGATTTTATGTTGTCCTGGAGAGCTTGCAGAGCACTGGGGAAAGGCAGGCAGAGAATTCCCTGCTAGTACCTTCTCTGTGCCTGTTCACATTGCATCGCAGAATCGCTTTTGTGCAGAAAACAGTAACACTTGTTCAGAACGAAAGAAAGCACAGAGCCCCAGATTTGCTGTTGTCCTGGAGAGCTTGCAGAGCACTGGGGAAAGGCAGGCAGAGAATTCCCTGCTAGCACCTTCTCTGTGCCTGGGAAGCACAAGTGTTCACATTGCTTCGCAGAATCGCTTTTGTGCAGAAAACAGTAACACTTGTTCAGAACGAAAGAAAGCACAGAGCCCCAGATTTTATGTTGTCCTGGAGAGCTTGCAGAGCACTGGGGAAAGGCAGGCAGAGAATTCCCTGCTAGCACCTTCTCTGTGCCTGGGAAGCAGAAGTGTTCACATTGCTTCGCAGAAACGCTTTTGTGCAGAAAACAGTAACACTTGTTCAGAACGAAAGAAAGCACAGAGGCCCAGATTTACTGTTGTCCTAGAGAGCTTGCAGAGCACTGGGGAAAGGCAGGCAGAGAATTCCCTGCTAGCACCTTCTCTGTGCCTGGGAAGCAGAAGTGTTCACATTGCTTCGCAGAAACGCTTTTGTGCAGAAAACAGTAACACTTGTTCAGAACGAAAGAAAGCACAGAGCCCCAGATTTTATGTTGTCCTGGAGAGCTTGCAGAGCACTGGGGAAAGGCAGGCAGAGAATTCCCTGCTAGCACCTTCTCTGTGCCTGGGAAGCACAAGTGTTCACATTGCTTCGCAGAATCGCTTTTGTGCAGAAAACAGTAATACTTGTTCAGAATGAAAGAAAGCACAGAGCCCCAGATTTTATGTTGTCCTGGAGAGCTTGCAGAGCACTGGGGAAAGGCAGGCAGAGAATTCCCTGCTAGCACCTTCTCTCTGCCTGTTCACATTGCTTCGCAGAATCGCTTTTGTGCAGAAAACAGTAACACTTGTTCAGAACGAAAGAAAGCACAGAGCCCCAGATTTTATGTTGTCCTGGAGAGCTTGCAGAGCACTGGGGAAAGGCAGGCAGAGAATTCCCTGCTAGCACCTTCTCTGTGCCTGGGAAGCACAAGTGTTCACATTGCTTCGCAGAATCGCTTTTGTGCAGAAAACAGTAACACTTGTTCAGAACGAAAGAAAGCACAGAGCCCCAGATTTGCTGTTGTCCTGGAGAGCTTGCAGAGCACTGGGGAAAGGCAGGCAGAGAATTCCCTGCTAGCACCTTCTCTGTGCCTGGGAAGCACAAGTGTTCACATTGCTTCGCAGAATCGCTTTTGTGCAGAAAACAGTAACACTTGTTCAGAACGAAAGAAAGCACAGAGCCCCAGATTTTATGTTGTCCTGGAGAGCTTGCAGAGCACTGGGGAAAGGCAGGCAGAGAATTCCCTGCTAGCACCTTCTCTGTGCCTGGGAAACAGAAGTGTTCACATTGCTTCGCAGAATCGCTTTTGTGCAGAAAACAGTAACACTTGGTCAGGAAGAAAGAAAGCACAGAGCCCCAGATTTTATGTTGTCCTGGAGAGCTTGCAGAGCAGTGGGGAAAGGCAGGCAGAGAATTCCCTGCTAGTACCTTCTCTGTGCCTGTTCACATTGCATCGCAGAATCGCTTTTGTGCAGAAAACAGTAACACTTGTTCAGAACGAAAGAAAGCACAGAGCCCCAGATTTGCTGTTGTCCTGGAGAGCTTGCAGAGCACTGGGGAAAGGCAGGCAGAGAATTCCCTGCTAGCACCTTCTCTGTGCCTGGGAAGCACAAGTGTTCACATTGCTTCGCAGAATCGCTTTTGTGCAGAAAACAGTAACACTTGTTCAGAACGAAAGAAAGCACAGAGCCCCAGATTTTATGTTGTCCTGGAGAGCTTGCAGAGCACTGGGGAAAGGCAGGCAGAGAATTCCCTGCTAGCACCTTCTCTGTGCCTGGGAAACAGAAGTGTTCACATTGCTTCGCAGAATCGCTTTTGTGCAGAAAACAGTAACACTTGGTCAGGAAGAAAGAAAGCACAGAGCCCCAGATTTTATGTTGTCCTGGAGAGCTTGCAGAGCACTGGGGAAAGGCAGGCAGAGAATTCCCTGCTAGCACCTTCTCTGTGCCTGTTCACATTGCATCGCAGAATCGCTTTTGTGCAGAAAACAGTAACACTTGTTCAGAACGAAAGAAAGCACAGAGCCCCAGATTTGCTGTTGTCCTGGAGAGCTTGCAGAGCACTGGGGAAAGGCAGGCAGAGAATTCCCTGCTAGCACCTTCTCTGTGCCTGGGAAGCACAAGTGTTCACATTGCTTCGCAGAATCGCTTTTGTGCAGAAAACAGTAACACTTGTTCAGAACGAAAGAAAGCACAGAGCCCCAGATTTACTGTTGTCCTTGAGAGCTTGCAGAGCACTGGGGAAAGGCAGGCAGAGAATTCCCTGCTAGCACCTTCTCTGTGCCTGGGAAGCAGAAGTGTTCACATTGCTTCGCAGAAACGCTTTTGTGCAGAAAACAGTAACACTTGTTCAGAACGAAAGAAAGCACAGAGCCCCAGATTTTATGTTGTCCTGGAGAGCTTGCAGAGCACTGGGGAAAGGCAGGCAGAGAATTCCCTGCTAGCACCTTCTCTGTGCCTGGGAAGCACAAGTGTTCACATTGCATCGCAGAATCGCTTTTGTGCAGAAAACAGTAACACTTGTTCAGAACGAAAGAAAGCACAGAGCCCCAGATTTTATGTTGTCCTGGAGAGCTTGCAGAGCACTGGGGAAAGGCAGGCAGAGAATTCCCTGCTAGCACCTTCTCTGTGCCTGGGAAACAGAAGTGTTCACATTGCTTCGCAGAATCGCTTTTGTGCAGAAAACAGTAACACTTGTTCAGAACGAAAGAAAGCACAGAGGCCCAGATTTACTGTTGTCCTAGAGAGCTTGCAGAGCACTGGGGAAAGGCAGGCAGAGAATTCCCTGCTAGCACCTTCTCTGTGCCTGGGAAGCAGAAGTGTTCACATTGCTTCGCAGAAACGCTTTTGTGCAGAAAACAGTAACACTTGTTCAGAACGAAAGAAAGCACAGAGCCCCAGATTTTATGTTGTCCTGGAGAGCTTGCAGAGCACTGGGGAAAGGCAGGCAGAGAATTCCCTGCTAGCACCTTCTCTGTGCCTGGGAAGCACAAGTGTTCACATTGCTTCGCAGAATCGCTTTTGTGCAGAAAACAGTAACACTTGTTCAGAACGAAAGAAAGCACAGAGCCCCAGATTTTATGTTGTCCTGGAGAGCTTGCAGAGCACTGGGGAAAGGCAGGCAGAGAATTCCCTGCTAGCACCTTCTCTGTGCCTGTTCACATTGCTTCGCAGAATCGCTTTTGTGCAGAAAACAGTAACACTTGTTCAGAACGAAAGAAAGCACAGAGCCCCAGATTTTATGTTGTCCTGGAGAGCTTGCAGAGCACTGGGGAAAGGCAGGCAGAGAATTCCCTGCTAGCACCTTCTCTGTGCCTGGGAAGCACAAGTGTTCACATTGCTTCGCAGAATCGCTTTTGTGCAGAAAACAGTAACACTTGTTCAGAACGAAAGAAAGCACAGAGCCCCAGATTTGCTGTTGTCCTGGAGAGCTTGCAGAGCACTGGGGAAAGGCAGGCAGAGAATTCCCTGCTAGCACCTTCTCTGTGCCTGGGAAGCACAAGTGTTCACATTGCTTGGCAGAATCGCTTTTGTGCAGAAAACAGTAACACTTGTTCAGAACGAAAGAAAGCACAGAGCCCCAGATTTTATGTTGTCCTGGAGAGCTTGCAGAGCACTGGGGAAAGGCAGGCAGAGAATTCCCTGCTAGCACCTTCTCTCTGCCTGTTCACATTGCTTCGCAGAATCGCTTTTGTGCAGAAAACAGTAACACTTGTTCCGAACGAAAGAAAGCACAGAGCCCCAGATTTGCTGTTGTCCTGGAGAGCTTGCAGAGCACTGGGGAAAGGCAGGCAGAGAATTCCCTGCTAGCACCTTCTCTGTGCCTGGGAAGCACAAGTGTTCACATTGCTTCGCAGAAACGCTTTTGTGCAGAAAACAGTAGCACTTGTTCAGAACGAAAGAAAGCACAGAGCCCCAGATTTTATGTTGTCCTGGAGAGCTTGCAGAGCACTGGGGAAAGGCAGGCAGAGAATTCCCTGCTAGCACCTTCTCTGTGCCTGTTCACATTGTTTCGCAGAATCGCTTTTGTGCAGAAAACAGTAACACTTGTTCAGAACGAAAGAAAGCACAGAGCCCCAGATTTTATGTTGTCCTGGAGAGCTTGCAGAGCACTGGGGAAAGGCAGGCAGAGAATTCCCTGCTAGCACTTTCTCTGTGCCTGGGAAGCAGAAGTGTTCACATTGCTTCGCAGAATCGCTTTTGTGCAGAAAACAGTAACACTTGTTCAGAACGAAAGAAAGCACAGAGCCCCAGATTTTATGTTGTCCTGGAGAGCTTGCAGAGCACTGGGGAAAGGCAGGCAGAGAATTCCCTGCTAGCACCTTCTCTCTGCCTGTTCACATTGCTTCGCAGAATCGCTTTTGTGCAGAAAACAGTAACACTTGTTCAGAACGAAAGAAAGCACAGAGCCCCAGATTTTATGTTGTCCTGGAGAGCTTGCAGAGCACTGGGGAAAGGCAGGCAGAGAATTCCCTGCTAGCACTTTCTCTGTGCCTGGGAAGCAGAAGTGTTCACATTGCTTCGCAGAATCGCTTTTGTGCAGAAAACAGTAACACTTGTTCAGAACGAAAGAAAGCACAGAGCCCCAGATTTGCTGTTGTCCTGGAGAGCTTGCAGAGCACTGGGGAAAGGCAGGCAGAGAATTCCCTGCTAGCACCTTCTCTGTGCCTGGGAAGCACAAGTGTTCACATTGCTTCGCAGAATCGCTTTTGTGCAGAAAACAGTAACACTTGTTCAGAACGAAAGAAAGCACAGAGCCCCAGATTTACTGTTGTCCTTGAGAGCTTGCAGAGCACTGGGGAAAGGCAGGCAGAGAATTCCCTGCTAGCACCTTCTCTGTGCCTGGGAAGCAGAAGTGTTCACATTGCTTCGCAGAAACGCTTTTGTGCAGAAAACAGTAACACTTGTTCAGAACGAAAGAAAGCACAGAGCCCCAGATTTTATGTTGTCCTGGAGAGCTTGCAGAGCACTGGGGAAAGGCAGGCAGAGAATTCCCTGCTAGCACCTTCTCTGTGCCTGGGAAGCACAAGTGTTCACATTGCATCGCAGAATCGCTTTTGTGCAGAAAACAGTAACACTTGTTCAGAACGAAAGAAAGCACAGAGCCCCAGATTTTATGTTGTCCTGGAGAGCTTGCAGAGCACTGGGGAAAGGCAGGCAGAGAATTCCCTGCTAGCACCTTCTCTGTGCCTGGGAAACAGAAGTGTTCACATTGCTTCGCAGAATCGCTTTTGTGCAGAAAACAGTAACACTTGTTCAGAACGAAAGAAAGCACAGAGGCCCAGATTTACTGTTGTCCTAGAGAGCTTGCAGAGCACTGGGGAAAGGCAGGCAGAGAATTCCCTGCTAGCACCTTCTCTGTGCCTGGGAAGCAGAAGTGTTCACATTGCTTCGCAGAAACGCTTTTGTGCAGAAAACAGTAACACTTGTTCAGAACGAAAGAAAGCACAGAGCCCCAGATTTTATGTTGTCCTGGAGAGCTTGCAGAGCACTGGGGAAAGGCAGGCAGAGAATTCCCTGCTAGCACCTTCTCTGTGCCTGGGAAGCACAAGTGTTCACATTGCTTCGCAGAATCGCTTTTGTGCAGAAAACAGTAACACTTGTTCAGAACGAAAGAAAGCACAGAGCCCCAGATTTTATGTTGTCCTGGAGAGCTTGCAGAGCACTGGGGAAAGGCAGGCAGAGAATTCCCTGCTAGCACCTTCTCTGTGCCTGTTCACATTGCTTCGCAGAATCGCTTTTGTGCAGAAAACAGTAACACTTGTTCAGAACGAAAGAAAGCACAGAGCCCCAGATTTTATGTTGTCCTGGAGAGCTTGCAGAGCACTGGGGAAAGGCAGGCAGAGAATTCCCTGCTAGCACCTTCTCTGTGCCTGGGAAGCACAAGTGTTCACATTGCTTCGCAGAATCGCTTTTGTGCAGAAAACAGTAACACTTGTTCAGAACGAAAGAAAGCACAGAGCCCCAGATTTGCTGTTGTCCTGGAGAGCTTGCAGAGCACTGGGGAAAGGCAGGCAGAGAATTCCCTGCTAGCACCTTCTCTGTGCCTGGGAAGCACAAGTGTTCACATTGCTTGGCAGAATCGCTTTTGTGCAGAAAACAGTAACACTTGTTCAGAACGAAAGAAAGCACAGAGCCCCAGATTTTATGTTGTCCTGGAGAGCTTGCAGAGCACTGGGGAAAGGCAGGCAGAGAATTCCCTGCTAGCACCTTCTCTGTGCCTGTTCACATTGCTTCGCAGAATCGCTTTTGTGCAGAAAACAGTAACACTTGTTCCGAACGAAAGAAAGCACAGAGCCCCAGATTTGCTGTTGTCCTGGAGAGCTTGCAGAGCACTGGGGAAAGGCAGGCAGAGAATTCCCTGCTAGCACCTTCTCTGTGCCTGGGAAGCACAAGTGTTCACATTGCTTCGCAGAAACGCTTTTGTGCAGAAAACAGTAGCACTTGTTCAGAACGAAAGAAAGCACAGAGCCCCAGATTTTATGTTGTCCTGGAGAGCTTGCAGAGCACTGGGGAAAGGCAGGCAGAGAATTCCCTGCTAGCACCTTCTCTGTGCCTGTTCACATTGTTTCGCAGAATCGCTTTTGTGCAGAAAACAGTAACACTTGTTCAGAACGAAAGAAAGCACAGAGCCCCAGATTTTATGTTGTCCTGGAGAGCTTGCAGAGCACTGGGGAAAGGCAGGCAGAGAATTCCCTGCTAGCACTTTCTCTGTGCCTGGGAAGCAGAAGTGTTCACATTGCTTCGCAGAATCGCTTTTGTGCAGAAAACAGTAACACTTGTTCAGAACGAAAGAAAGCACAGAGCCCCAGATTTTATGTTGTCCTGGAGAGCTTGCAGAGCACTGGGGAAAGGCAGGCAGAGAATTCCCTGCTAGCACCTTCTCTCTGCCTGTTCACATTGCTTCGCAGAATCGCTTTTGTGCAGAAAACAGTAACACTTGTTCAGAACGAAAGAAAGCACAGAGCCCCAGATTTTATGTTGTCCTGGAGAGCTTGCAGAGCACTGGGGAAAGGCAGGCAGAGAATTCCCTGCTAGCACTTTCTCTGTGCCTGGGAAGCAGAAGTGTTCACATTGCTTCGCAGAATCGCTTTTGTGCAGAAAACAGTAACACTTGTTCAGAACGAAAGAAAGCACAGAGCCCCAGATTTGCTGTTGTCCTGGAGAGCTTGCAGAGCACTGGGGAAAGGCAGGCAGAGAATTCCCTGCTAGCACCTTCTCTGTGCCTGGGAAGCACAAGTGTTCACATTGCTTCGCAGAATCGCTTTTGTGCAGAAAACAGTAACACTTGTTCAGAACGAAAGAAAGCGCAGAGCCCCAGATTTTATGTTGTCCTGGAGAGCTTGCAGAGCACTGGGGAAAGGCAGGCAGAGAATTCCCTGCTAGCACCTTCTCTGTGCCTGGGAAGCAGAAGTGTTCACATTGCTTCGCAGAATCGCTTTTGTGCAGAAAACAGTAACACTTGGTCAGGAAGAAAGAAAGCACAGAGCCCCAGATTTTATGTTGTCCTGGAGAGCTTGCAGAGCAGTGGGGAAAGGCAGGCAGAGAATTCCCTGCTAGTACCTTCTCTGTGCCTGTTCACATTGCATCGCAGAATCGCTTTTGTGCAGAAAACAGTAACACTTGTTCAGAACGAAAGAAAGCACAGAGCCCCAGATTTGCTGTTGTCCTGGAGAGCTTGCAGAGCACTGGGGAAAGGCAGGCAGAGAATTCCCTGCTAGCACCTTCTCTGTGCCTGGGAAGCACAAGTGTTCACATTGCTTCGCAGAATCGCTTTTGTGCAGAAAACAGTAACACTTGTTCAGAACGAAAGAAAGCACAGAGCCCCAGATTTACTGTTGTCCTGGAGAGCTTGCAGAGCACTGGGGAAAGGCAGGCAGAGAATTCCCTGCTAGCACCTTCTCTGTGCCTGGGAAGCACAAGTGTTCACATTGCTTCGCAGAATCGCTTTTGTGCAGAAAACAGTAACACTTGTTCAGAACGAAAGAAAGCACAGAGCCCCAGATTTTATGTTGTCCTGGAGAGCTTGCAGAGCACTGGGGAAAGGCAGGCAGAGAATTCCCTGCTAGCACCTTCTCTCTGCCTGTTCACATTGCTTCGCAGAATCGCTTTTGTGCAGAAAACAGTAACACTTGTTCCGAACGAAAGAAAGCACAGAGCCCCAGATTTGCTGTTGTCCTGGAGAGCTTGCAGAGCACTGGGGAAAGGCAGGCAGAGAATTCCCTGCTAGCACCTTCTCTGTGCCTGGGAAGCACAAGTGTTCACATTGCTTCGCAGAATCGCTTTTGTGCAGAAAACAGTAACACTTGTTCAGAACGAAAGAAAGCACAGAGCCCCAGATTTTATGTTGTCCTGGAGAGCTTGCAGAGCACTGGGGAAAGGCAGGCAGAGAATTCCCTGCTAGCACCTTCTCTGTGCCTGGGAAGCACAAGTGTTCACATTGCTTCGCAGAATCGCTTTTGTGCAGAAAACAGTAACACTTGTTCAGAACGAAAGAAAGCACAGAGCCCCAGATTTGCTGTTGTCCTGGAGAGCTTGCAGAGCACTGGGGAAAGGCAGGCAGAGAATTCCCTGCTAGCACCTTCTCTGTGCCTGGGAAGCACAAGTGTTCACATTGCTTCGCAGAATCGCTTTTGTGCAGAAAACAGTAACACTTGTTCAGAACGAAAGAAAGCACAGAGCCCCAGATTTTATGTTGTCCTGGAGAGCTTGCAGAGCACTGGGGAAAGGCAGGCAGAGAATTCCCTGCTAGCACCTTCTCTGTGCCTGGGAAGCACAAGTGTTCACATTGCTTCGCAGAATCGCTTTTGTGCAGAAAACAGTAACACTTGTTCAGAACGAAAGAAAGCACAGAGCCCCAGATTTGCTGTTGTCCTGGAGAGCTTGCAGAGCACTGGGGAAAGGCAGGCAGAGAATTCCCTGCTAGCACCTTCTCTGTGCCTGGGAAGCACAAGTGTTCACATTGCTTCGCAGAAACGCTTTTGTGCAGAAAACAGTAACACTTGTTCAGAACGAAAGAAAGCACAGAGCCCCAGATTTTATGTTGTCCTGGAGAGCTTGCAGAGCACTGGGGAAAGGCAGGCAGAGAATTCCCTGCTAGCACCTTCTCTGTGCCTGTTCACATTGCTTCGCAGAATCGCTTTTGTGCAGAAAACAGTAACACTTGTTCAGAACGAAAGAAAGCACAGAGCCCCAGATTTGCTGTTGTCCTGGAGAGCTTGCAGAGCACTGGGGAAAGGCAGGCAGAGAATTCCCTGCTAGCACCTTCTCTGTGCCTGGGAAGCAGAAGTGTTCACATTGCTTCGCAGAATCGCTTTTGTGCAGAAAACAGTAACACTTGTTCAGAACGAAAGAAAGCACAGAGCCCCAGATTTTATGTTGTCCTGGAGAGCTTGCAGAGCACTGGGGAAAGGCAGGCAGAGAATTCCCTGCTAGCACCTTCTCTGTGCCTGGGAAGCACAAGTGTTCACATTGCTTCGCAGAATCGCTTTTGTGCAGAAAACAGTAACACTTGTTCAGAACGAAAGAAAGCACAGAGCCCCAGATTTTATGTTGTCCTGGAGAGCTTGCAGAGCACTGGGGAAAGGCAGGCAGAGAATTCCCTGCTAGCACCTTCTCTGTGCCTGGGAAACAGAAGTGTTCACATTGCTTCGCAGAATCGCTTTTGTGCAGAAAACAGTAACACTTGGTCAGGAAGAAAGAAAGCACAGAGCCCCAGATTTTATGTTGTCCTGGAGAGCTTGCAGAGCAGTGGGGAAAGGCAGGCAGAGAATTCCCTGCTAGTACCTTCTCTGTGCCTGTTCACATTGCATCGCAGAATCGCTTTTGTGCAGAAAACAGTAACACTTGTTCAGAACGAAAGAAAGCACAGAGCCCCAGATTTACTGTTGTCCTTGAGAGCTTGCAGAGCACTGGGGAAAGGCAGGCAGAGAATTCCCTGCTAGCACCTTCTCTGTGCCTGGGAAGCAGAAGTGTTCACATTGCTTCGCAGAAACGCTTTTGTGCAGAAAACAGTAACACTTGTTCAGAACGAAAGAAAGCACAGAGCCCCAGATTTTATGTTGTCCTGGAGAGCTTGCAGAGCACTGGGGAAAGGCAGGCAGAGAATTCCCTGCTAGCACCTTCTCTGTGCCTGGGAAGCACAAGTGTTCACATTGCATCGCAGAATCGCTTTTGTGCAGAAAACAGTAACACTTGTTCAGAACGAAAGAAAGCACAGAGCCCCAGATTTTATGTTGTCCTGGAGAGCTTGCAGAGCACTGGGGAAAGGCAGGCAGAGAATTCCCTGCTAGCACCTTCTCTGTGCCTGGGAAGCACAAGTGTTCACATTGCTTCGCAGAATCGCTTTTGTGCAGAAAACAGTAACACTTGTTCAGAACGAAAGAAAGCACAGAGGCCCAGATTTACTGTTGTCCTAGAGAGCTTGCAGAGCACTGGGGAAAGGCAGGCAGAGAATTCCCTGCTAGCACCTTCTCTGTGCCTGGGAAGCAGAAGTGTTCACATTGCTTCGCAGAAACGCTTTTGTGCAGAAAACAGTAACACTTGTTCAGAACGAAAGAAAGCACAGAGCCCCAGATTTTATGTTGTCCTGGAGAGCTTGCAGAGCACTGGGGAAAGGCAGGCAGAGAATTCCCTGCTAGCACCTTCTCTGTGCCTGGGAAGCACAAGTGTTCACATTGCTTCGCAGAATCGCTTTTGTGCAGAAAACAGTAACACTTGTTCAGAACGAAAGAAAGCACAGAGCCCCAGATTTGCTGTTGTCCTGGAGAGCTTGCAGAGCACTGGGGAAAGGCAGGCAGAGAATTCCCTGCTAGCACCTTCTCTGTGCCTGGGAAGCACAAGTGTTCACATTGCTTCGCAGAATCGCTTTTGTGCAGAAAACAGTAACACTTGTTCAGAACGAAAGAAAGCACAGAGCCCCAGATTTTATGTTGTCCTGGAGAGCTTGCAGAGCACTGGGGAAAGGCAGGCAGAGAATTCCCTGCTAGCACCTTCTCTGTGCCTGGGAAACAGAAGTGTTCACATTGCTTCGCAGAATCGCTTTTGTGCAGAAAACAGTAACACTTGGTCAGGAAGAAAGAAAGCACAGAGCCCCAGATTTTATGTTGTCCTGGAGAGCTTGCAGAGCAGTGGGGAAAGGCAGGCAGAGAATTCCCTGCTAGTACCTTCTCTGTGCCTGTTCACATTGCATCGCAGAATCGCTTTTGTGCAGAAAACAGTAACACTTGTTCAGAACGAAAGAAAGCACAGAGCCCCAGATTTTATGTTGTCCTGGAGAGCTTGCAGAGCACTGGGGAAAGGCAGGCAGAGAATTCCCTGCTAGCACCTTCTCTGTGCCTGGGAAGCACAAGTGTTCACATTGCTTCGCAGAATCGCTTTTGTGCAGAAAACAGTAACACTTGTTCAGAACGAAAGAAAGCACAGAGCCCCAGATTTACTGTTGTCCTTGAGAGCTTGCAGAGCACTGGGGAAAGGCAGGCAGAGAATTCCCTGCTAGCACCTTCTCTGTGCCTGGGAAGCACAAGTGTTCACATTGCTTTGCAGAATCGCTTTTGTGCAGAAAACAGTAACACTTGTTCAGAACGAAAGAAAGCACAGAGCCCCAGATTTTATGTTGTCCTGGAGAGCTTGCAGAGCACTGGGGAAAGGCAGGCAGAGAATTCCCTGCTAGCACCTTCTCTGTGCCTGGGAAGCACAAGTGTTCACATTGCATCGCAGAATCGCTTTTGTGCAGAAAACAGTAACACTTGTTCAGAACGAAAGAAAGCACAGAGCCCCAGATTTTATGTTGTCCTGGAGAGCTTGCAGAGCACTGGGGAAAGGCAGGCAGAGAATTCCCTGCTAGCACCTTCTCTGTGCCTGGGAAGCACAAGTGTTCACATTGCTTCGCAGAATCGCTTTTGTGCAGAAAACAGTAACACTTGTTCAGAACGAAAGAAAGCACAGAGCCCCAGATTTTATGTTGTCCTGGAGAGCTTGCAGAGCACTGGGGAAAGGCAGGCAGAGAATTCCCTGCTAGCACCTTCTCTGTGCCTGGGAAGCACAAGTGTTCACATTGCTTCGCAGAATCGCTTTTGTGCAGAAAACAGTAACACTTGTTCAGAACGAAAGAAAGCACAGAGCCCCAGATTTGCTGTTGTCCTGGAGAGCTTGCAGAGCACTGGGGAAAGGCAGGCAGAGAATTCCCTGCTAGCACCTTCTCTGTGCCTGGGAAGCAGAAGTGTTCACATTGCTTCGCAGAATCGCTTTTGTGCAGAAAACAGTAACACTTGTTCAGAACGAAAGAAAGCACAGAGCCCCAGATTTTATGTTGTCCTGGAGAGCTTGCAGAGCACTGGGGAAAGGCAGGCAGAGAATTCCCTGCTAGCACCTTCTCTGTGCCTGGGAAGCACAAGTGTTCACATTGCTTCGCAGAATCGCTTTTGTGCAGAAAACAGTAACACTTGTTCAGAACGAAAGAAAGCACAGAGCCCCAGATTTTATGTTGTCCTGGAGAGCTTGCAGAGCACTGGGGAAAGGCAGGCAGAGAATTCCCTGCTAGCACCTTCTCTGTGCCTGGGAAACAGAAGTGTTCACATTGCTTCGCAGAATCGCTTTTGTGCAGAAAACAGTAACACTTGTTCAGAACGAAAGAAAGCACAGAGCCCCAGATTTTATGTTGTCCTGGAGAGCTTGCAGAGCACTGGGGAAAGGCAGGCAGAGAATTCCCTGCTAGTACCTTCTCTGTGCCTGTTCACATTGCATCGCAGAATCGCTTTTGTGCAGAAAACAGTAACACTTGTTCAGAACGAAAGAAAGCACAGAGCCCCAGATTTGCTGTTGTCCTGGAGAGCTTGCAGAGCACTGGGGAAAGGCAGGCAGAGAATTCCCTGCTAGCACCTTCTCTGTGCCTGGGAAGCACAAGTGTTCACATTGCTTCGCAGAATCGCTTTTGTGCAGAAAACAGTAACACTTGTTCAGAACGAAAGAAAGCACAGAGCCCCAGATTTACTGTTGTCCTTGAGAGCTTGCAGAGCACTGGGGAAAGGCAGGCAGAGAATTCCCTGCTAGCACCTTCTCTGTGCCTGGGAAGCAGAAGTGTTCACATTGCTTCGCAGAAACGCTTTTGTGCAGAAAACAGTAACACTTGTTCAGAACGAAAGAAAGCACAGAGCCCCAGATTTTATGTTGTCCTGGAGAGCTTGCAGAGCACTGGGGAAAGGCAGGCAGAGAATTCCCTGCTAGCACCTTCTCTGTGCCTGGGAAGCACAAGTGTTCACATTGCATCGCAGAATCGCTTTTGTGCAGAAAACAGTAACACTTGTTCAGAACGAAAGAAAGCACAGAGCCCCAGATTTGCTGTTGTCCTGGAGAGCTTGCAGAGCACTGGGGAAAGGCAGGCAGAGAATTCCCTGCTAGCACCTTCTCTGTGCCTGGGAAGCACAAGTGTTCACATTGCTTCGCAGAATCGCTTTTGTGCAGAAAACAGTAACACTTGTTCAGAACGAAAGAAAGCACAGAGGCCCAGATTTACTGTTGTCCTAGAGAGCTTGCAGAGCACTGGGGAAAGGCAGGCAGAGAATTCCCTGCTAGCACCTTCTCTGTGCCTGGGAAGCAGAAGTGTTCACATTGCTTCGCAGAAACGCTTTTGTGCAGAAAACAGTAACACTTGTTCAGAACGAAAGAAAGCACAGAGCCCCAGATTTTATGTTGTCCTGGAGAGCTTGCAGAGCACTGGGGAAAGGCAGGCAGAGAATTCCCTGCTAGCACCTTCTCTGTGCCTGGGAAGCACAAGTGTTCACATTGCTTCGCAGAATCGCTTTTGTGCAGAAAACAGTAACACTTGTTCAGAACGAAAGAAAGCACAGAGCCCCAGATTTTATGTTGTCCTGGAGAGCTTGCAGAGCACTGGGGAAAGGCAGGCAGAGAATTCCCTGCTAGCACCTTCTCTGTGCCTGTTCACATTGCTTCGCAGAATCGCTTTTGTGCAGAAAACAGTAACACTTGTTCAGAACGAAAGAAAGCACAGAGCCCCAGATTTTATGTTGTCCTGGAGAGCTTGCAGAGCACTGGGGAAAGGCAGGCAGAGAATTCCCTGCTAGCACCTTCTCTGTGCCTGGGAAGCACAAGTGTTCACATTGCTTCGCAGAATCGCTTTTGTGCAGAAAACAGTAACACTTGTTCAGAACGAAAGAAAGCACAGAGCCCCAGATTTTATGTTGTCCTGGAGAGCTTGCAGAGCACTGGGGAAAGGCAGGCAGAGAATTCCCTGCTAGCACCTTCTCTGTGCCTGGGAAGCACAAGTGTTCACATTGCTTCGCAGAATCGCTTTTGTGCAGAAAACAGTAACACTTGTTCAGAACGAAAGAAAGCACAGAGCCCCAGATTTTATGTTGTCCTGGAGAGCTTGCAGAGCACTGGGGAAAGGCAGGCAGAGAATTCCCTGCTAGCACCTTCTCTGTGCCTGTTCACATTGCTTCGCAGAATCGCTTTTGTGCAGAAAACAGTAACACTTGTTCCGAACGAAAGAAAGCACAGAGCCCCAGATTTGCTGTTGTCCTGGAGAGCTTGCAGAGCACTGGGGAAAGGCAGGCAGAGAATTCCCTGCTAGCACCTGCTCTGTGCCTGGGAAGCACAAGTGTTCACATTGCTTCGCAGAAACGCTTTTGTGCAGAAAACAGTAGCACTTGTTCAGAACGAAAGAAAGCACAGAGCCCCAGATTTTATGTTGTCCTGGAGAGCTTGCAGAGCACTGGGGAAAGGCAGGCAGAGAATTCCCTGCTAGCACCTTCTCTCTGCCTGTTCACATTGCTTCGCAGAATCGCTTTTGTGCAGAAAACAGTAACACTTGTTCAGAACGAAAGAAAGCACAGAGCCCCAGATTTTATGTTGTCCTGGAGAGCTTGCAGAGCACTGTGGAAAGGCAGGCAGAGAATTCCCTGCTAGCACTTTCTCTGTGCCTGGGAAGCAGAAGTGTTCACATTGCTTCGCAGAATCGCTTTTGTGCAGAAAACAGTAACACTTGTTCAGAACGAAAGAAAGCACAGAGCCCCAGATTTGCTGTTGTCCTGGAGAGCTTGCAGAGCACTGGGGAAAGGCAGGCAGAGAATTCCCTGCTAGCACCTTCTCTGTGCCTGGGAAGCACAAGTGTTCACATTGCTTCGCAGAATCGCTTTTGTGCAGAAAACAGTAACACTTGTTCAGAACGAAAGAAAGCACAGAGCCCCAGATTTTATGTTGTCCTGGAGAGCTTGCAGAGCACTGGGGAAAGGCAGGCAGAGAATTCCCTGCTAGCACCTTCTCTGTGCCTGGGAAGCAGAAGTGTTCACATTGCTTCGCAGAATCGCTTTTGTGCAGAAAACAGTAACACTTGGTCAGGAAGAAAGAAAGCACAGAGCCCCAGATTTTATGTTGTCCTGGAGAGCTTGCAGAGCAGTGGGGAAAGGCAGGCAGAGAATTCCCTGCTAGTACCTTCTCTGTGCCTGTTCACATTGCATCGCAGAATCGCTTTTGTGCAGAAAACAGTAACACTTGTTCAGAACGAAAGAAAGCACAGAGCCCCAGATTTGCTGTTGTCCTGGAGAGCTTGCAGAGCACTGGGGAAAGGCAGGCAGAGAATTCCCTGCTAGCACCTTCTCTGTGCCTGGGAAGCAGAAGTGTTCACATTGCTTCGCAGAATCGCTTTTGTGCAGAAAACAGTAACACTTGTTCAGAACGAAAGAAAGCACAGAGCCCCAGATTTACTGTTGTCCTAGAGAGCTTGCAGAGCACTGGGGAAAGGCAGGCAGAGAATTCCCTGCTAGCACCTTCTCTGTGCCTGGGAAGCACAAGTGTTCACATTGCTTCGCAGAAACGCTTTTGTGCAGAAAACAGTAACACTTGTTCAGAACGAAAGAAAGCACAGAGCCCCAGATTTTATGTTGTCCTGGAGAGCTTGCAGAGCACTGGGGAAAGGCAGGCAGAGAATTCCCTGCTAGCACCTTCTCTGTGCCTGGGAAGCACAAGTGTTCACATTGCTTCGCAGAATCGCTTTTGTGCAGAAAACAGTAACACTTGTTCAGAACGAAAGAAAGCACAGAGCCCCAGATTTTATGTTGTCCTGGAGAGCTTGCAGAGCACTGGGGAAAGGCAGGCAGAGAATTCCCTGCTAGCACCTTCTCTGTGCCTGGGAAGCACAAGTGTTCACATTGCTTCGCAGAATCGCTTTTGTGCAGAAAACAGTAACACTTGTTCAGAACGAAAGAAAGCACAGAGGCCCAGATTTACTGTTGTCCTAGAGAGCTTGCAGAGCACTGGGGAAAGGCAGGCAGAGAATTCCCTGCTAGCACCTTCTCTGTGCCTGGGAAGCAGAAGTGTTCACATTGCTTCGCAGAAACGCTTTTGTGCAGAAAACAGTAACACTTGTTCAGAACGAAAGAAAGCACAGAGCTCCAGATTTTATGTTGTCCTGGAGAGCTTGCAGAGCACTGGGGAAAGGCAGGCAGAGAATTCCCTGCTAGCACCTTCTCTGTGCCTGGGAAGAACAAGTGTTCACATTGCTTCGCAGAATCGCTTTTGTGCAGAAAACAGTAACACTTGTTCAGAACGAAAGAAAGCACAGAGCCCCAGATTTTATGTTGTCCTGGAGAGCTTGCAGAGCACTGGGGAAAGGCAGGCAGAGAATTCCCTGCTAGCACCTTCTCTGTGCCTGGGAAGCACAAGTGTTCACATTGCTTCGCAGAATCGCTTTTGTGCAGAAAACAGTAACACTTGTTCAGAAGGAAAGAAAGCACAGAGCCCCAGAATTTATGTTGTCCTGGAGAGCTTGCAGAGCACTGGGGAAAGGCAGGCAGAGAATTCCCTGCTAGCACCTTCTCTGTGCCTGGGAAGCACAAGTGTTCACATTGCTTCGCAGAATCGCTTTTGTGCAGAAAACAGTAACACTTGTTCAGAACGAAAGAAAGCACAGAGCCCCAGATTTTATGTTGTCCTGGAGAGCTTGCAGAGCACTGGGGAAAGGCAGGCAGAGAATTCCCTGCTAGCACCTTCTCTCTGCCTGTTCACATTGCTTCGCAGAATCGCTTTTGTGCAGAAAACAGTAACACTTCTTCAGAACGAAAGAAAGCACAGAGCCCCAGATTTTATGTTGTCCTGGAGAGCTTGCAGAGCACTGGGGAAAGGCAGGCAGAGAATTCCCTGCTAGCACCTTCTCTGTGCCTGGGAAGCACAAGTGTTCACATTGCTTCGCAGAATCGCTTTTGTGCAGAAAACAGTAACACTTGTTCAGAACGAAAGAAAGCACAGAGCCCCAGATTTTATGTTGTCCTGGAGAGCTTGCAGAGCACTGGGGAAAGGCAGGCAGAGAATTCCCTGCTAGCACCTTCTCTGTGCCTGGGAAGCACAAGTGTTCACATTGCTTCGCAGAATCGCTTTTGTGCAGAAAACAGTAACACTTGTTCAGAACGAAAGAAAGCACAGAGCCCCAGATTTGCTGTTGTCCTGGAGAGCTTGCAGAGCACTGGGGAAAGGCAGGCAGAGAATTCCCTGCTAGCACCTTCTCTGTGCCTGGGAAGCACAAGTGTTCACATTGCTTCGCAGAATCGCTTTTGTGCAGAAAACAGTAACACTTGTTCAGAACGAAAGAAAGCACAGAGCCCCAGATTTGCTGTTGTCCTGGAGAGCTTGCAGAGCACTGGGGAAAGGCAGGCAGAGAATTCCCTGCTAGCACCTTCTCTGTGCCTGGGAAGCACAAGTGTTCACATTGCTTCGCAGAAACGCTTTTGTGCAGAAAACAGTAACACTTGTTCAGAACGAAAGAAAGCACAGAGCCCCAGATTTTATGTTGTCCTGGAGAGCTTGCAGAGCACTGGGGAAAGGCAGGCAGAGAATTCCCTGCTAGCACCTTCTCTGTGCCTGGGAAGCACAAGTGTTCACATTGCTTCGCAGAATCGCTTTTGTGCAGAAAACAGTAACACTTGTTCAGAACGAAAGAAAGCACAGAGCCCCAGATTTGCTGTTGTCCTGGAGAGCTTGCAGAGCACTGGGGAAAGGCAGGCAGAGAATTCCCTGCTAGCACCTTCTCTCTGCCTGTTCACATTGCTTCGCAGAATCGCTTTTGTGCAGAAAACAGTAACACTTGTTCAGAACGAAAGAAAGCACAGAGCCCCAGATTTTATGTTGTCCTGGAGAGCTTGCAGAGCACTGGGGAAAGGCAGGCAGAGAATTCCCTGCTAGCACCTTCTCTGTGCCTGGGAAGCACAAGTGTTCACATTGCTTCGCAGAATCGCTTTTGTGCAGAAAACAGTAACACTTGTTCAGAACGAAAGAAAGCACAGAGCCCCAGATTTTATGTTGTCCTGGAGAGCTTGCAGAGCACTGGGGAAAGGCAGGCAGAGGATTCCCTGCTAGCACCTTCTCTGTGCCTGTTCACATTGCTTCGCAGAATCGCTTTTGTGCAGAAAACAGTAACACTTGTTCAGAACGAAAGAAAGCACAGAGCCCCAGATTTGCTGTTGTCCTGGAGAGCTTGCAGAGCACTGGGGAAAGGCAGGCAGAGAATTCCCTGCTAGCACCTTCTCTGTGCCTGGGAAGCAGAAGTGTTCACATTGCTTCGCAGAATCGCTTTTGTGCAGAAAACAGTAACACTTGTTCAGAACGAAAGAAAGCACAGAGCCCCAGATTTGCTGTTGTCCTGGAGAGCTTGCAGAGCACTGGGGAAAGGCAGGCAGAGAATTCCCTGCTAGCACCTTCTCTGTGCCTGGGAAACAGAAGTGTTCACATTGCTTCGCAGAATCGCTTTTGTGCAGAAAACAGTAACACTTGTTCAGAAGGAAAGAAAGCACAGAGCCCCAGATTTTATGTTGTCCTGGAGAGCTTGCAGAGCAGTGGGGAAAGGCAGGCAGAGAATTCCCTGCTAGTACCTTCTCTGTGCCTGTTCACATTGCATCGCAGAATCGCTTTTGTGCAGAAAACAGTAACACTTGTTCAGAACGAAAGAAAGCACAGAGCCCCAGATTTTATGTTGTCCTGGAGAGCTTGCAGAGCACTGGGGAAAGGCAGGCAGAGAATTCCCTGCTAGCACCTTCTCTGTGCCTGGGAAGCACAAGTGTTCACATTGCTTCGCAGAATCGCTTTTGTGCAGAAAACAGTAACACTTGTTCAGAACGAAAGAAAGCACAGAGCCCCAGATTTACTGTTGTCCTTGAGAGCTTGCAGAGCACTGGGGAAAGGCAGGCAGAGAATTCCCTGCTAGCACCTTCTCTGTGCCTGGGAAGCACAAGTGTTCACATTGCTTCGCAGAAACGCTTTTGTGCAGAAAACAGTAACACTTGTTCAGAACGAAAGAAAGCACAGAGCCCCAGATTTTATGTTGTCCTGGAGAGCTTGCAGAGCACTGGGGAAAGGCAGGCAGAGAATTCCCTGCTAGCACCTTCTCTGTGCCTGGGAAGCACAAGTGTTCACATTGCTTCGCAGAATCGCTTTTGTGCAGAAAACAGTAACACTTGTTCAGAACGAAAGAAAGCACAGAGGCCCAGATTTACTGTTGTCCTAGAGAGCTTGCAGAGCACTGGGGAAAGGCAGGCAGAGAATTCCCTGCTAGCACCTTCTCTGTGCCTGGGAAGCAGAAGTGTTCACATTGCTTCGCAGAAACGCTTTTGTGCAGAAAACAGTAACACTTGTTCAGAACGAAAGAAAGCACAGAGCCCCAGATTTTATGTTGTCCTGGAGAGCTTGCAGAGCACTGGGGAAAGGCAGGCAGAGAATTCCCTGCTAGCACCTTCTCTGTGCCTGGGAAGCACAAGTGTTCACATTGCTTCGCAGAATCGCTTTTGTGCAGAAAACAGTAACACTTGTTCAGAATGAAAGAAAGCACAGAGCCCCAGATTTGCTGTTGTCCTGGAGAGCTTGCAGAGCACTGGGGAAAGGCAGGCAGAGAATTCCCTGCTAGCACCTTCTCTGTGCCTGTTCACATTGCTTCGCAGAATCGCTTTTGTGCAGAAAACAGTAACACTTGTTCAGAACGAAAGAAAGCACAGAGCCCCAGATTTTATGTTGTCCTGGAGAGCTTGCAGAGCACTGGGGAAAGGCAGGCAGAGAATTCCCTGCTAGCACCTTCTCTGTGCCTGGGAAGCACAAGTGTTCACATTGCTTCGCAGAATCGCTTTTGTGCAGAAAACAGTAACACTTGTTCAGAACGAAAGAAAGCACAGAGCCCCAGATTTGCTGTTGTCCTGGAGAGCTTGCAGAGCACTGGGGAAAGGCAGGCAGAGAATTCCCTGCTAGCACCTTCTCTGTGCCTGGGAAGCACAAGTGTTCACATTGCTTCGCAGAATCGCTTTTGTGCAGAAAACAGTAACACTTGTTCAGAACGAAAGAAAGCACAGAGCCCCAGATTTTATGTTGTCCTGGAGAGCTTGCAGAGCACTGGGGAAAGGCAGGCAGAGAATTCCCTGCTAGCACCTTCTCTGTGCCTGTTCACATTGCTTCGCAGAATCGCTTTTGTGCAGAAAACAGTAACACTTGTTCCGAACGAAAGAAAGCACAGAGCCCCAGATTTGCTGTTGTCCTGGAGAGCTTGCAGAGCACTGGGGAAAGGCAGGCAGAGAATTCCCTGCTAGCACCTTCTCTCTGCCTGTTCACATTGCTTCGCAGAATCGCTTTTGTGCAGAAAACAGTAACACTTGTTCAGAACGAAAGAAAGCACAGAGCCCCAGATTTTATGTTGTCCTGGAGAGCTTGCAGAGCACTGGGGAAAGGCAGGCAGAGAATTCCCTGCTAGCACCTTCTCTGTGCCTGGGAAGCACAAGTATTCACATTGCTTCGCAGAATCGCTTTTGTGCAGAAAACAGTAACACTTGTTCAGAACGAAAGAAAGCACAGAGCCCCAGATTTTATGTTGTCCTGGAGAGCTTGCAGAGCACTGGGGAAAGGCAGGCAGAGAATTCCCTGCTAGCACCTTCTCTGTGCCTGTTCACATTGCTTCGCAGAATCGCTTTTGTGCAGAAAACAGTAACACTTGTTCAGAACGAAAGAAAGCACAGAGCCCCAGATTTGCTGTTGTCCTGGAGAGCTTGCAGAGCACTGGGGAAAGGCAGGCAGAGAATTCCCTGCTAGCACCTTCTCTGTGCCTGGGAAGCAGAAGTGTTCACATTGCTTCGCAGAATCGCTTTTGTGCAGAAAACAGTAACACTTGTTCAGAACGAAAGAAAGCACAGAGCCCCAGATTTTATGTTGTCCTGGAGAGCTTGCAGAGCACTGGGGAAAGGCAGGCAGAGAATTCCCTGCTAGCACCTTCTCTGTGCCTGGGAAGCACAAGTGTTCACATTGCTTCGCAGAATCGCTTTTGTGCAGAAAACAGTAACACTTGTTCAGAACGAAAGAAAGCACAGAGCCCCAGATTTTATGTTGTCCTGGAGAGCTTGCAGAGCACTGGGGAAAGGCAGGCAGAGAATTCCCTGCTAGCACCTTCTCTGTGCCTGGGAAACAGAAGTGTTCACATTGCTTCGCAGAATCGCTTTTGTGCAGAAAACAGTAACACTTGGTCAGGAAGAAAGAAAGCACAGAGCCCCAGATTTTATGTTGTCCTGGAGAGCTTGCAGAGCAGTGGGGAAAGGCAGGCAGAGAATTCCCTGCTAGTACCTTCTCTGTGCCTGTTCACATTGCATCGCAGAATCGCTTTTGTGCAGAAAACAGTAACACTTGTTCAGAACGAAAGAAAGCACAGAGCCCCAGATTTGCTGTTGTCCTGGAGAGCTTGCAGAGCACTGGGGAAAGGCAGGCAGAGAATTCCCTGCTAGCACCTTCTCTGTGCCTGGGAAGCACAAGTGTTCACATTGCTTCGCAGAATCGCTTTTGTGCAGAAAACAGTAACACTTGTTCAGAACGAAAGAAAGCACAGAGCCCCAGATTTTATGTTGTCCTGGAGAGCTTGCAGAGCACTGGGGAAAGGCAGGCAGAGAATTCCCTGCTAGCACCTTCTCTGTGCCTGGGAAGCACAAGTGTTCACATTGCTTCGCAGAAACGCTTTTGTGCAGAAAACAGTAACACTTGTTCAGAACGAAAGAAAGCACAGAGCCCCAGATTTTATGTTGTCCTGGAGAGCTTGCAGAGCACTGGGGAAAGGCAGGCAGAGAATTCCCTGCTAGCACCTTCTCTGTGCCTGTTCACATTGTTTCGCAGAATCGCTTTTGTGCAGAAAACAGTAACACTTGTTCAGAACGAAAGAAAGCACAGAGCCCCAGATTTTATGTTGTCCTGGAGAGCTTGCAGAGCACTGGGGAAAGGCAGGCAGAGAATTCCCTGCTAGCACCTTCTCTGTGCCTGGGAAGCACAAGTGTTCACATTGCTTCGCAGAATCGCTTTTGTGCAGAAAACAGTAACACTTGTTCAGAACGAAAGAAAGCACAGAGCCCCAGATTTTATGTTGTCCTGGAGAGCTTGCAGAGCACTGGGGAAAGGCAGGCAGAGAATTCCCTGCTAGCACCTTCTCTGTGCCTGGGAAGCACAAGTGTTCACATTGCTTCGCAGAATCGCTTTTGTGCAGAAAACAGTAACACTTGTTCAGAACGAAAGAAAGCACAGAGCCCCAGATTTTATGTTGTCCTGGAGAGCTTGCAGAGCACTGGGGAAAGGCAGGCAGAGAATTCCCTGCTAGCACCTTCTCTGTGCCTGGGAAGCACAAGTGTTCACATTGCTTCGCAGAATCGCTTTTGTGCAGAAAACAGTAACACTTGTTCAGAACGAAAGAAAGCACAGAGCCCCAGATTTGCTGTTGTCCTGGAGAGCTTGCAGAGCACTGGGGAAAGGCAGGCAGAGAATTCCCTGCTAGCACCTTCTCTGTGCCTGGGAAGCACAAGTGTTCACATTGCTTCGCAGAATCGCTTTTGTGCAGAAAACAGTAACACTTGTTCAGAACGAAAGAAAGCACAGAGCCCCAGATTTTATGTTGTCCTGGAGAGCTTGCAGAGCACTGGGGAAAGGCAGGCAGAGAATTCCCTGCTAGCACCTTCTCTGTGCCTGTTCACATTGCTTCGCAGAATCGCTTTTGTGCAGAAAACAGTAACACTTGTTCAGAACGAAAGAAAGCACAGAGCCCCAGATTTGCTGTTGTCCTGGAGAGCTTGCAGAGCACTGGGGAAAGGCAGGCAGAGAATTCCCTGCTAGCACCTTCTCTGTGCCTGGGAAGCACAAGTGTTCACATTGCTTCGCAGAATCGCTTTTGTGCAGAAAACAGTAACACTTGTTCAGAACGAAAGAAAGCACAGAGCCCCAGATTTTATGTTGTCCTGGAGAGCTTGCAGAGCACTGGGGAAAGGCAGGCAGAGAATTCCCTGCTAGCACCTTCTCTGTGCCTGGGAAGCACAAGTGTTCACATTGCTTCGCAGAAACGCTTTTGTGCAGAAAACAGTAACACTTGTTCAGAACGAAAGAAAGCACAGAACCCCAGATTTTATGTTGTCCTGGAGAGCTTGCAGAGCACTGGGGAAAGGCAGGCAGAGAATTCCCTGCTAGCACCTTCTCTGTGCCTGGGAAGCACAAGTGTTCACATTGCTTGGCAGAATCGCTTTTGTGCAGAAAACAGTAACACTTGTTCAGAACGAAAGAAAGCACAGAGCCCCAGAATTTATGTTGTCCTGGAGAGCTTGCAGAGCACTGGGGAAAGGCAGGCAGAGAATTCCCTGCTAGCACCTTCTCTGTGCCTGGGAAGCACAAGTGTTCACATTGCTTCGCAGAATCGCTTTTGTGCAGAAAACAGTAACACTTGTTCAGAACGAAAGAAAGCACAGAGCCCCAGATTTTATGTTGTCCTGGAGAGCTTGCAGAGCACTGGGGAAAGGCAGGCAGAGAATTCCCTGCTAGCACCTTCTCTGTGCCTGGGAAGCACAAGTGTTCACATTGCTTCGCAGAATCGCTTTTGTGCAGAAAACAGTAACACTTGTTCAGAACGAAAGAAAGCACAGAGCCCCAGAATTTATGTTGTCCTGGAGAGCTTGCAGAGCACTGGGGAAAGGCAGGCAGAGAATTCCCTGCTAGCACCTTCTCTGTGCCTGGGAAGCACAAGTGTTCACATTGCTTCGCAGAATCGCTTTTGTGCAGAAAACAGTAACACTTGTTCAGAACGAAAGAAAGCACAGAGCCCCAGATTTTATGTTGTCCTGGAGAGCTTGCAGAGCACTGGGGAAAGGCAGGCAGAGAATTCCCTGCTAGCACCTTCTCTGTGCCTGGGAAGCACAAGTGTTCACATTGCTTCGCAGAATCGCTTTTGTGCAGAAAACAGTAACACTTGTTCAGAACGAAAGAAAGCACAGAGCCCCAGATTTTATGTTGTCCTGGAGAGCTTGCAGAGCACTGGGGAAAGGCAGGCAGAGAATTCCCTGCTAGCACCTTCTCTGTGCCTGGGAAGCACAAGTGTTCACATTGCTTCGCAGAATCGCTTTTGTGCAGAAAACAGTAACACTTGTTCCGAACGAAAGAAAGCACAGAGCCCCAGATTTGCTGTTGTCCTGGAGAGCTTGCAGAGCACTGGGGAAAGGCAGGCAGAGAATTCCCTGCTAGCACCTTCTCTGTGCCTGTTCACATTGCTTCGCAGAATCGCTTTTGTGCAGAAAACAGTAACACTTGTTCAGAACGAAAGAAAGCACAGAGCCCCAGATTTTATGTTGTCCTGGAGAGCTTGCAGAGCACTGGGGAAAGGCAGGCAGAGAATTCCCTGCTAGCACTTTCTCTGTGCCTGGGAAGCAGAAGTGTTCACATTGCTTCGCAGAATCGCTTTTGTGCAGAAAACAGTAACACTTGTTCAGAACGAAAGAAAGCACAGAGCCCCAGAATTTATGTTGTCCTGGAGAGCTTGCAGAGCACTGGGGAAAGGCAGGCAGAGAATTCCCTGCTAGCACCTTCTCTGTGCCTGGGAAGCACAAGTGTTCACATTGCTTCGCAGAATCGCTTTTGTGCAGAAAACAGTAACACTTGTTCAGAACGAAAGAAAGCACAGAGCCCCAGATTTTATGTTGTCCTGGAGAGCTTGCAGAGCGCTGGGGAAAGGCAGGCAGAGAATTCCCTGCTAGCACCTTCTCTGTGCCTGGGAAGCACAAGTGTTCACATTGCTTCGCAGAATCGCTTTTGTGCAGAAAACAGTAACACTTGTTCCGAACGAAAGAAAGCACAGAGCCCCAGATTTGCTGTTGTCCTGGAGAGCTTGCAGAGCACTGGGGAAAGGCAGGCAGAGAATTCCCTGCTAGCACCTTCTCTGTGCCTGGGAAGCAGAAGTGTTCACATTGCTTCGCAGAATCGCTTTTGTGCAGAAAACAGTAACACTTGTTCAGAACGAAAGAAAGCACAGAGCCCCAGATTTTATGTTGTCCTGGAGAGCTTGCAGAGCACTGGGGAAAGGCAGGCAGAGAATTCCCTGCTAGCACCTTCTCTGTGCCTGGGAAGCACAAGTGTTCACATTGCTTCGCAGAATCGCTTTTGTGCAGAAAACAGTAGCACTTGTTCAGAACGAAAGAAAGCACAGAGCCCCAGATTTTATGTTGTCCTGGAGAGCTTGCAGACCACTGGGGAAAGGCAGGCAGAGAATTCCCTGCTAGCACCTTCTCTGTGCCTGGGAAGCACAAGTGTTCACGATGCTTCGCAGAATCGCTTTTGTGCAGAAAACACTAACACTTGTTCAGAACGAAAGAAAGCACAGAGCCCCAGATTTGCTGTTGTCCTGGAGAGCTTGCAGAGCACTGGGGAAAGGCAGGCAGAGAATTCCCTGCTAGCACCTTCTCTGTGCCTGTTCACATTGTTTCGCAGAATCGCTTTTGTGCAGAAAACAGTAACACTTGTTCAGAACGAAAGAAAGCACAGAGCCCCAGATTTTATGTTGTCCTGGAGAGCTTGCAGAGCACTGGGGAAAGGCAGGCAGAGAATTCCCTGCTAGCACCTTCTCTGTGCCTGGGAAGCACAAGTGTTCACATTGCTTCGCAGAATCGCTTTTGTGCAGAAAACAGTAACACTTGTTCAGAACGAAAGAAAGCACAGAGCCCCAGATTTTATGTTGTCCTGGAGAGCTTGCAGAGCACTGGGGAAAGGCAGGCAGAGAATTCCCTGCTAGCACCTTCTCTGTGCCTGTTCACATTGCTTCGCAGAATCGCTTTTGTGCAGAAAACAGTAACACTTGTTCAGAACGAAAGAAAGCACAGAGCCCCAGATTTGCTGTTGTCCTGGAGAGCTTGCAGAGCACTGGGGAAAGGCAGGCAGAGAATTCCCTGCTAGCACCTTCTCTGTGCCTGGGAAGCACAAGTGTTCACATTGCTTCGCAGAATCGCTTTTGTGCAGAAAACAGTAACACTTGTTCAGAACGAAAGAAAGCACAGAGCCCCAGAATTTATGTTGTCCTGGAGAGCTTGCAGAGCACTGGGGAAAGGCAGGCAGAGAATTCCCTGCTAGCACCTTCTCTGTGCCTGGGAAGCACAAGTGTTCACATTGCTTCGCAGAATCGCTTTTGTGCAGAAAACAGTAACACTTGTTCAGAACGAAAGAAAGCACAGAGCCCCAGATTTTATGTTGTCCTGGAGAGCTTGCAGAGCACTGGGGAAAGGCAGGCAGAGAATTCCCTGCTAGCACCTTCTCTGTGCCTGGGAAGCACAAGTGTTCACATTGCTTCGCAGAATCGCTTTTGTGCAGAAAACAGTAACACTTGTTCAGAACGAAAGAAAGCACAGAGCCCCAGAATTTATGTTGTCCTGGAGAGCTTGCAGAGCACTGGGGAAAGGCAGGCAGAGAATTCCCTGCTAGCACCTTCTCTGTGCCTGGGAAGCACAAGTGTTCACATTGCTTCGCAGAATCGCTTTTGTGCAGAAAACAGTAACACTTGTTCAGAACGAAAGAAAGCACAGAGCCCCAGATTTTATGTTGTCCTGGAGAGCTTGCAGAGCACTGGGGAAAGGCAGGCAGAGAATTCCCTGCTAGCACCTTCTCTGTGCCTGGGAAGCACAAGTGTTCACATTGCTTCGCAGAATCGCTTTTGTGCAGAAAACAGTAACACTTGTTCAGAACGAAAGAAAGCACAGAGCCCCAGATTTTATGTTGTCCTGGAGAGCTTGCAGAGCACTGGGGAAAGGCAGGCAGAGAATTCCCTGCTAGCACCTTCTCTGTGCCTGGGAAGCACAAGTGTTCACATTGCTTCGCAGAATCGCTTTTGTGCAGAAAACAGTAACACTTGTTCCGAACGAAAGAAAGCACAGAGCCCCAGATTTGCTGTTGTCCTGGAGAGCTTGCAGAGCACTGGGGAAAGGCAGGCAGAGAATTCCCTGCTAGCACCTTCTCTGTGCCTGTTCACATTGCTTCGCAGAATCGCTTTTGTGCAGAAAACAGTAACACTTGTTCAGAACGAAAGAAAGCACAGAGCCCCAGATTTTATGTTGTCCTGGAGAGCTTGCAGAGCACTGGGGAAAGGCAGGCAGAGAATTCCCTGCTAGCACTTTCTCTGTGCCTGGGAAGCAGAAGTGTTCACATTGCTTCGCAGAATCGCTTTTGTGCAGAAAACAGTAACACTTGTTCAGAACGAAAGAAAGCACAGAGCCCCAGAATTTATGTTGTCCTGGAGAGCTTGCAGAGCACTGGGGAAAGGCAGGCAGAGAATTCCCTGCTAGCACCTTCTCTGTGCCTGGGAAGCACAAGTGTTCACATTGCTTCGCAGAATCGCTTTTGTGCAGAAAACAGTAACACTTGTTCAGAACGAAAGAAAGCACAGAGCCCCAGATTTTATGTTGTCCTGGAGAGCTTGCAGAGCGCTGGGGAAAGGCAGGCAGAGAATTCCCTGCTAGCACCTTCTCTGTGCCTGGGAAGCACAAGTGTTCACATTGCTTCGCAGAATCGCTTTTGTGCAGAAAACAGTAACACTTGTTCCGAACGAAAGAAAGCACAGAGCCCCAGATTTGCTGTTGTCCTGGAGAGCTTGCAGAGCACTGGGGAAAGGCAGGCAGAGAATTCCCTGCTAGCACCTTCTCTGTGCCTGGGAAGCAGAAGTGTTCACATTGCTTCGCAGAATCGCTTTTGTGCAGAAAACAGTAACACTTGTTCAGAACGAAAGAAAGCACAGAGCCCCAGATTTTATGTTGTCCTGGAGAGCTTGCAGAGCACTGGGGAAAGGCAGGCAGAGAATTCCCTGCTAGCACTTTCTCTGTGCCTGGGAAGCAGAAGTGTTCACATTGCTTCGCAGAATCGCTTTTGTGCAGAAAACAGTAACACTTGTTCAGAACGAAAGAAAGCACAGAGCCCCAGATTTGCTGTTGTCCTGGAGAGCTTGCAGAGCACTGGGGAAAGGCAGGCAGAGAATTCCCTGCTAGCACCTTCTCTGTGCCTGGGAAGCACAAGTGTTCACGATGCTTCGCAGAATCGCTTTTGTGCAGAAAACACTAACACTTGTTCAGAACGAAAGAAAGCACAGAGCCCCAGATTTGCTGTTGTCCTGGAGAGCTTGCAGAGCACTGGGGAAAGGCAGGCAGAGAATTCCCTGCTAGCACCTTCTCTGTGCCTGTTCACATTGTTTCGCAGAATCGCTTTTGTGCAGAAAACAGTAACACTTGTTCAGAACGAAAGAAAGCACAGAGCCCCAGATTTTATGTTGTCCTGGAGAGCTTGCAGAGCACTGGGGAAAGGCAGGCAGAGAATTCCCTGCTAGCACTTTCTCTGTGCCTGGGAAGCAGAAGTGTTCACATTGCTTCGCAGAATCGCTTTTGTGCAGAAAACAGTAACACTTGTTCAGAACGAAAGAAAGCACAGAGCCCCAGATTTTATGTTGTCCTGGAGAGCTTGCAGAGCACTGGGGAAAGGCAGGCAGAGAATTCCCTGCTAGCACCTTCTCTGTGCCTGTTCACATTGCTTCGCAGAATCGCTTTTGTGCAGAAAACAGTAACACTTGTTCAGAACGAAAGAAAGCACAGAGCCCCAGATTTTATGTTGTCCTGGAGAGCTTGCAGAGCACTGTGGAAAGGCAGGCAGAGAATTCCCTGCTAGCACTTTCTCTGTGCCTGGGAAGCAGAAGTGTTCACATTGCTTCGCAGAATCGCTTTTGTGCAGAAAACAGTAACACTTGTTCAGAACGAAAGAAAGCACAGAGCCCCAGATTTGCTGTTGTCCTGGAGAGCTTGCAGAGCACTGGGGAAAGGCAGGCAGAGAATTCCCTGCTAGCACCTTCTCTGTGCCTGGGAAGCACAAGTGTTCACGATGCTTCGCAGAATCGCTTTTGTGCAGAAAACACTAACACTTGTTCAGAACGAAAGAAAGCACAGAGCCCCAGATTTGCTGTTGTCCTGGAGAGCTTGCAGAGCACTGGGGAAAGGCAGGCAGAGAATTCCCTGCTAGCACCTTCTCTGTGCCTGTTCACATTGTTTCGCAGAATCGCTTTTGTGCAGAAAACAGTAACACTTGTTCAGAACGAAAGAAAGCACAGAGCCCCAGATTTTATGTTGTCCTGGAGAGCTTGCAGAGCACTGGGGAAAGGCAGGCAGAGAATTCCCTGCTAGCACCTTCTCTGTGCCTGGGAAGCACAAGTGTTCACATTGCTTCGCAGAATCGCTTTTGTGCAGAAAACAGTAACACTTGTTCAGAACGAAAGAAAGCACAGAGCCCCAGATTTTATGTTGTCCTGGAGAGCTTGCAGAGCACTGGGGAAAGGCAGGCAGAGAATTCCCTGCTAGCACCTTCTCTGTGCCTGTTCACATTGCTTCGCAGAATCGCTTTTGTGCAGAAAACAGTAACACTTGTTCAGAACGAAAGAAAGCACAGAGCCCCAGATTTGCTGTTGTCCTGGAGAGCTTGCAGAGCGCTGGGGAAAGGCAGGCAGAGAATTCCCTGCTAGCACCTTCTCTGTGCCTGGGAAGCACAAGTGTTCACATTGCTTCGCAGAATCGCTTTTGTGCAGAAAACAGTAACACTTGTTCAGAACGAAAGAAAGCACAGAGCCCCAGAATTTATGTTGTCCTGGAGAGCTTGCAGAGCACTGGGGAAAGGCAGGCAGAGAATTCCCTGCTAGCACCTTCTCTGTGCCTGGGAAGCACAAGTGTTCACATTGCTTCGCAGAATCGCTTTTGTGCAGAAAACAGTAACACTTGTTCAGAACGAAAGAAAGCACAGAGCCCCAGATTTTATGTTGTCCTGGAGAGCTTGCAGAGCACTGGGGAAAGGCAGGCAGAGAATTCCCTGCTAGCACCTTCTCTGTGCCTGGGAAGCACAAGTGTTCACATTGCTTCGCAGAATCGCTTTTGTGCAGAAAACAGTAACACTTGTTCAGAACGAAAGAAAGCACAGAGCCCCAGAATTTATGTTGTCCTGGAGAGCTTGCAGAGCACTGGGGAAAGGCAGGCAGAGAATTCCCTGCTAGCACCTTCTCTGTGCCTGGGAAGCACAAGTGTTCACATTGCTTCGCAGAATCGCTTTTGTGCAGAAAACAGTAACACTTGTTCAGAACGAAAGAAAGCACAGAGCCCCAGATTTTATGTTGTCCTGGAGAGCTTGCAGAGCACTGGGGAAAGGCAGGCAGAGAATTCCCTGCTAGCACCTTCTCTGTGCCTGGGAAGCACAAGTGTTCACATTGCTTCGCAGAATCGCTTTTGTGCAGAAAACAGTAACACTTGTTCAGAACGAAAGAAAGCACAGAGCCCCAGATTTGCTGTTGTCCTGGAGAGCTTGCAGAGCACTGGGGAAAGGCAGGCAGAGAATTCCCTGCTAGCACCTTCTCTGTGCCTGTTCACATTGCTTCGCAGAATCGCTTTTGTGCAGAAAACAGTAACACTTGTTCAGAACGAAAGAAAGCACAGAGCCCCAGATTTTATGTTGTCCTGGAGAGCTTGCAGAGCACTGGGGAAAGGCAGGCAGAGAATTCCCTGCTAGCACTTTCTCTGTGCCTGGGAAGCAGAAGTGTTCACATTGCTTCGCAGAATCGCTTTTGTGCAGAAAACAGTAACACTTGTTCAGAACGAAAGAAAGCACAGAGCCCCAGAATTTATGTTGTCCTGGAGAGCTTGCAGAGCACTGGGGAAAGGCAGGCAGAGAATTCCCTGCTAGCACCTTCTCTGTGCCTGGGAAGCACAAGTGTTCACATTGCTTCGCAGAATCGCTTTTGTGCAGAAAACAGTAACACTTGTTCAGAACGAAAGAAAGCACAGAGCCCCAGATTTTATGTTGTCCTGGAGAGCTTGCAGAGCGCTGGGGAAAGGCAGGCAGAGAATTCCCTGCTAGCACCTTCTCTGTGCCTGGGAAGCACAAGTGTTCACATTGCTTCGCAGAATCGCTTTTGTGCAGAAAACAGTAACACTTGTTCCGAACGAAAGAAAGCACAGAGCCCCAGATTTGCTGTTGTCCTGGAGAGCTTGCAGAGCACTGGGGAAAGGCAGGCAGAGAATTCCCTGCTAGCACCTTCTCTGTGCCTGGGAAGCAGAAGTGTTCACATTGCTTCGCAGAATCGCTTTTGTGCAGAAAACAGTAACACTTGTTCAGAACGAAAGAAAGCACAGAGCCCCAGATTTTATGTTGTCCTGGAGAGCTTGCAGAGCACTGGGGAAAGGCAGGCAGAGAATTCCCTGCTAGCACCTTCTCTGTGCCTGGGAAGCACAAGTGTTCACATTGCTTCGCAGAATCGCTTTTGTGCAGAAAACAGTAGCACTTGTTCAGAACGAAAGAAAGCACAGAGCCCCAGATTTTATGTTGTCCTGGAGAGCTTGCAGACCACTGGGGAAAGGCAGGCAGAGAATTCCCTGCTAGCACCTTCTCTGTGCCTGGGAAGCACAAGTGTTCACGATGCTTCGCAGAATCGCTTTTGTGCAGAAAACACTAACACTTGTTCAGAACGAAAGAAAGCACAGAGCCCCAGATTTGCTGTTGTCCTGGAGAGCTTGCAGAGCACTGGGGAAAGGCAGGCAGAGAATTCCCTGCTAGCACCTTCTCTGTGCCTGTTCACATTGTTTCGCAGAATCGCTTTTGTGCAGAAAACAGTAACACTTGTTCCGAACGAAAGAAAGCACAGAGCCCCAGATTTGCTGTTGTCCTGGAGAGCTTGCAGAGCACTGGGGAAAGGCAGGCAGAGAATTCCCTGCTAGCACTTTCTCTGTGCCTGGGAAGCAGAAGTGTTCACATTGCTTCGCAGAATCGCTTTTGTGCAGAAAACAGTAACACTTGTTCAGAACGAAAGAAAGCACAGAGCCCCAGATTTTATGTTGTCCTGGAGAGCTTGCAGAGCACTGGGGAAAGGCAGGCAGAGAATTCCCTGCTAGCACCTTCTCTGTGCCTGGGAAGCACAAGTGTTCACATTGCTTCGCAGAATCGCTTTTGTGCAGAAAACAGTAGCACTTGTTCAGAACGAAAGAAAGCACAGAGCCCCAGATTTTATGTTGTCCTGGAGAGCTTGCAGAGCACTGGGGAAAGGCAGGCAGAGAATTCCCTGCTAGCACCTTCTCTGTGCCTGGGAAGCACAAGTGTTCACGATGCTTCGCAGAATCGCTTTTGTGCAGAAAACACTAACACTTGTTCAGAACGAAAGAAAGCACAGAGCCCCAGATTTGCTGTTGTCCTGGAGAGCTTGCAGAGCACTGGGGAAAGGCAGGCAGAGAATTCCCTGCTAGCACCTTCTCTGTGCCTGTTCACATTGTTTCGCAGAATCGCTTTTGTGCAGAAAACAGTAACACTTGTTCAGAACGAAAGAAAGCACAGAGCCCCAGATTTTATGTTGTCCTGGAGAGCTTGCAGAGCACTGGGGAAAGGCAGGCAGAGAATTCCCTGCTAGCACTTTCTCTGTGCCTGGGAAGCAGAAGTGTTCACATTGCTTCGCAGAATCGCTTTTGTGCAGAAAACAGTAACACTTGTTCAGAACGAAAGAAAGCACAGAGCCCCAGATTTTATGTTGTCCTGGAGAGCTTGCAGAGCACTGGGGAAAGGCAGGCAGAGAATTCCCTGCTAGCACCTTCTCTCTGCCTGTTCACATTGCTTCGCAGAATCGCTTTTGTGCAGAAAACAGTAACACTTGTTCAGAACGAAAGAAAGCACAGAGCCCCAGATTTTATGTTGTCCTGGAGAGCTTGCAGAGCACTGTGGAAAGGCAGGCAGAGAATTCCCTGCTAGCACTTTCTCTGTGCCTGGGAAGCAGAAGTGTTCACATTGCTTCGCAGAATCGCTTTTGTGCAGAAAACAGTAACACTTGTTCAGAACGAAAGAAAGCACAGAGCCCCAGATTTGCTGTTGTCCTGGAGAGCTTGCAGAGCACTGGGGAAAGGCAGGCAGAGAATTCCCTGCTAGCACCTTCTCTGTGCCTGGGAAGCACAAGTGTTCACGATGCTTCGCAGAATCGCTTTTGTGCAGAAAACACTAACACTTGTTCAGAACGAAAGAAAGCACAGAGCCCCAGATTTGCTGTTGTCCTGGAGAGCTTGCAGAGCACTGGGGAAAGGCAGGCAGAGAATTCCCTGCTAGCACCTTCTCTGTGCCTGTTCACATTGTTTCGCAGAATCGCTTTTGTGCAGAAAACAGTAACACTTGTTCAGAACGAAAGAAAGCACAGAGCCCCAGATTTTATGTTGTCCTGGAGAGCTTGCAGAGCACTGGGGAAAGGCAGGCAGAGAATTCCCTGCTAGCACCTTCTCTGTGCCTGGGAAGCACAAGTGTTCACATTGCTTCGCAGAATCGCTTTTGTGCAGAAAACAGTAACACTTGTTCAGAACGAAAGAAAGCACAGAGCCCCAGATTTTATGTTGTCCTGGAGAGCTTGCAGAGCACTGGGGAAAGGCAGGCAGAGAATTCCCTGCTAGCACCTTCTCTGTGCCTGTTCACATTGCTTCGCAGAATCGCTTTTGTGCAGAAAACAGTAACACTTGTTCAGAACGAAAGAAAGCACAGAGCCCCAGATTTGCTGTTGTCCTGGAGAGCTTGCAGAGCGCTGGGGAAAGGCAGGCAGAGAATTCCCTGCTAGCACCTTCTCTGTGCCTGGGAAGCACAAGTGTTCACATTGCTTCGCAGAATCGCTTTTGTGCAGAAAACAGTAACACTTGTTCAGAACGAAAGAAAGCACAGAGCCCCAGAATTTATGTTGTCCTGGAGAGCTTGCAGAGCACTGGGGAAAGGCAGGCAGAGAATTCCCTGCTAGCACCTTCTCTGTGCCTGGGAAGCACAAGTGTTCACATTGCTTCGCAGAATCGCTTTTGTGCAGAAAACAGTAACACTTGTTCAGAACGAAAGAAAGCACAGAGCCCCAGATTTTATGTTGTCCTGGAGAGCTTGCAGAGCACTGGGGAAAGGCAGGCAGAGAATTCCCTGCTAGCACCTTCTCTGTGCCTGGGAAGCACAAGTGTTCACATTGCTTCGCAGAATCGCTTTTGTGCAGAAAACAGTAACACTTGTTCAGAACGAAAGAAAGCACAGAGCCCCAGAATTTATGTTGTCCTGGAGAGCTTGCAGAGCACTGGGGAAAGGCAGGCAGAGAATTCCCTGCTAGCACCTTCTCTGTGCCTGGGAAGCACAAGTGTTCACATTGCTTCGCAGAATCGCTTTTGTGCAGAAAACAGTAACACTTGTTCAGAACGAAAGAAAGCACAGAGCCCCAGATTTTATGTTGTCCTGGAGAGCTTGCAGAGCACTGGGGAAAGGCAGGCAGAGAATTCCCTGCTAGCACCTTCTCTGTGCCTGGGAAGCACAAGTGTTCACATTGCTTCGCAGAATCGCTTTTGTGCAGAAAACAGTAACACTTGTTCAGAACGAAAGAAAGCACAGAGCCCCAGATTTTATGTTGTCCTGGAGAGCTTGCAGAGCACTGGGGAAAGGCAGGCAGAGAATTCCCTGCTAGCACCTTCTCTGTGCCTGGGAAGCACAAGTGTTCACATTGCTTCGCAGAATCGCTTTTGTGCAGAAAACAGTAACACTTGTTCCGAACGAAAGAAAGCACAGAGCCCCAGATTTGCTGTTGTCCTGGAGAGCTTGCAGAGCACTGGGGAAAGGCAGGCAGAGAATTCCCTGCTAGCACCTTCTCTGTGCCTGTTCACATTGCTTCGCAGAATCGCTTTTGTGCAGAAAACAGTAACACTTGTTCAGAACGAAAGAAAGCACAGAGCCCCAGATTTTATGTTGTCCTGGAGAGCTTGCAGAGCACTGGGGAAAGGCAGGCAGAGAATTCCCTGCTAGCACTTTCTCTGTGCCTGGGAAGCAGAAGTGTTCACATTGCTTCGCAGAATCGCTTTTGTGCAGAAAACAGTAACACTTGTTCAGAACGAAAGAAAGCACAGAGCCCCAGAATTTATGTTGTCCTGGAGAGCTTGCAGAGCACTGGGGAAAGGCAGGCAGAGAATTCCCTGCTAGCACCTTCTCTGTGCCTGGGAAGCACAAGTGTTCACATTGCTTCGCAGAATCGCTTTTGTGCAGAAAACAGTAACACTTGTTCAGAACGAAAGAAAGCACAGAGCCCCAGATTTTATGTTGTCCTGGAGAGCTTGCAGAGCGCTGGGGAAAGGCAGGCAGAGAATTCCCTGCTAGCACCTTCTCTGTGCCTGGGAAGCACAAGTGTTCACATTGCTTCGCAGAATCGCTTTTGTGCAGAAAACAGTAACACTTGTTCCGAACGAAAGAAAGCACAGAGCCCCAGATTTGCTGTTGTCCTGGAGAGCTTGCAGAGCACTGGGGAAAGGCAGGCAGAGAATTCCCTGCTAGCACCTTCTCTGTGCCTGGGAAGCAGAAGTGTTCACATTGCTTCGCAGAATCGCTTTTGTGCAGAAAACAGTAACACTTGTTCAGAACGAAAGAAAGCACAGAGCCCCAGATTTTATGTTGTCCTGGAGAGCTTGCAGAGCACTGGGGAAAGGCAGGCAGAGAATTCCCTGCTAGCACCTTCTCTGTGCCTGGGAAGCACAAGTGTTCACATTGCTTCGCAGAATCGCTTTTGTGCAGAAAACAGTAGCACTTGTTCAGAACGAAAGAAAGCACAGAGCCCCAGATTTTATGTTGTCCTGGAGAGCTTGCAGACCACTGGGGAAAGGCAGGCAGAGAATTCCCTGCTAGCACCTTCTCTGTGCCTGGGAAGCACAAGTGTTCACGATGCTTCGCAGAATCGCTTTTGTGCAGAAAACACTAACACTTGTTCAGAACGAAAGAAAGCACAGAGCCCCAGATTTGCTGTTGTCCTGGAGAGCTTGCAGAGCACTGGGGAAAGGCAGGCAGAGAACTCCCTGCTAGCACTTTCTCTGTGCCTGGGAAGCAGAAGTGTTCACATTGCTTCGCAGAATCGCTTTTGTGCAGAAAACAGTAACACTTGTTCAGAACGAAAGAAAGCACAGAGCCCCAGATTTTATGTTGTCCTGGAGAGCTTGCAGAGCACTGGGGAAAGGCAGGCAGAGAATTCCCTGCTAGCACCTTCTCTCTGCCTGTTCACATTGCTTCGCAGAATCGCTTTTGTGCAGAAAACAGTAACACTTGTTCAGAACGAAAGAAAGCACAGAGCCCCAGATTTTATGTTGTCCTGGAGAGCTTGCAGAGCACTGTGGAAAGGCAGGCAGAGAATTCCCTGCTAGCACTTTCTCTGTGCCTGGGAAGCAGAAGTGTTCACATTGCTTCGCAGAATCGCTTTTGTGCAGAAAACAGTAACACTTGTTCAGAACGAAAGAAAGCACAGAGCCCCAGATTTGCTGTTGTCCTGGAGAGCTTGCAGAGCACTGGGGAAAGGCAGGCAGAGAATTCCCTGCTAGCACCTTCTCTGTGCCTGGGAAGCACAAGTGTTCACATTGCTTCGCAGAAACGCTTTTGTGCAGAAAACAGTAACACTTGTTCAGAACGAAAGAAAGCACAGAGCCCCAGATTTTATGTTGTCCTGGAGAGCTTGCAGAGCACTGGGGAAAGGCAGGCAGAGAATTCCCTGCTAGCACCTTCTCTGTGCCTGGGAAGCACAAGTGTTCACATTGCTTCGCAGAATCGCTTTTGTGCAGAAAACAGTAACACTTGTTCAGAACGAAAGAAAGCACAGAGCCCCAGATTTGCTGTTGTCCTGGAGAGCTTGCAGAGCACTGGGGAAAGGCAGGCAGAGAATTCCCTGCTAGCACCTTCTCTCTGCCTGTTCACATTGCTTCGCAGAATCGCTTTTGTGCAGAAAACAGTAACACTTGTTCAGAACGAAAGAAAGCACAGAGCCCCAGATTTTATGTTGTCCTGGAGAGCTTGCAGAGCACTGGGGAAAGGCAGGCAGAGAATTCCCTGCTAGCACCTTCTCTGTGCCTGGGAAGCACAAGTGTTCACATTGCTTCGCAGAATCGCTTTTGTGCAGAAAACAGTAACACTTGTTCAGAACGAAAGAAAGCACAGAGCCCCAGATTTTATGTTGTCCTGGAGAGCTTGCAGAGCACTGGGGAAAGGCAGGCAGAGGATTCCCTGCTAGCACCTTCTCTGTGCCTGTTCACATTGCTTCGCAGAATCGCTTTTGTGCAGAAAACAGTAACACTTGTTCAGAACGAAAGAAAGCACAGAGCCCCAGATTTGCTGTTGTCCTGGAGAGCTTGCAGAGCACTGGGGAAAGGCAGGCAGAGAATTCCCTGCTAGCACCTTCTCTGTGCCTGGGAAGCAGAAGTGTTCACATTGCTTCGCAGAATCGCTTTTGTGCAGAAAACAGTAACACTTGTTCAGAACGAAAGAAAGCACAGAGCCCCAGATTTTATGTTGTCCTGGAGAGCTTGCAGAGCACTGGGGAAAGGCAGGCAGAGAATTCCCTGCTAGCACCTTCTCTGTGCCTGGGAAACAGAAGTGTTCACATTGCTTCGCAGAATCGCTTTTGTGCAGAAAACAGTAACACTTGGTCAGGAAGAAAGAAAGCACAGAGCCCCAGATTTTATGTTGTCCTGGAGAGCTTGCAGAGCAGTGGGGAAAGGCAGGCAGAGAATTCCCTGCTAGTACCTTCTCTGTGCCTGTTCACATTGCATCGCAGAATCGCTTTTGTGCAGAAAACAGTAACACTTGTTCAGAACGAAAGAAAGCACAGAGCCCCAGATTTTATGTTGTCCTGGAGAGCTTGCAGAGCACTGGGGAAAGGCAGGCAGAGAATTCCCTGCTAGCACCTTCTCTGTGCCTGGGAAGCACAAGTGTTCACATTGCTTCGCAGAATCGCTTTTGTGCAGAAAACAGTAACACTTGTTCAGAACGAAAGAAAGCACAGAGCCCCAGATTTTATGTTGTCCTGGAGAGCTTGCAGAGCACTGGGGAAAGGCAGGCAGAGAATTCCCTGCTAGCACCTTCTCTCTGCCTGTTCACATTGCTTCGCAGAATCGCTTTTGTGCAGAAAACAGTAACACTTGTTCAGAACGAAAGAAAGCACAGAGCCCCAGATTTTATGTTGTCCTGGAGAGCTTGCAGAGCACTGTGGAAAGGCAGGCAGAGAATTCCCTGCTAGCACTTTCTCTGTGCCTGGGAAGCAGAAGTGTTCACATTGCTTCGCAGAATCGCTTTTGTGCAGAAAACAGTAACACTTGTTCAGAACGAAAGAAAGCACAGAGCCCCAGATTTGCTGTTGTCCTGGAGAGCTTGCAGAGCACTGGGGAAAGGCAGGCAGAGAATTCCCTGCTAGCACCTTCTCTGTGCCTGGGAAGCACAAGTGTTCACATTGCTTCGCAGAAACGCTTTTGTGCAGAAAACAGTAACACTTGTTCAGAACGAAAGAAAGCACAGAGCCCCAGATTTTATGTTGTCCTGGAGAGCTTGCAGAGCACTGGGGAAAGGCAGGCAGAGAATTCCCTGCTAGCACCTTCTCTGTGCCTGGGAAGCACAAGTGTTCACATTGCTTCGCAGAATCGCTTTTGTGCAGAAAACAGTAACACTTGTTCAGAACGAAAGAAAGCACAGAGCCCCAGATTTGCTGTTGTCCTGGAGAGCTTGCAGAGCACTGGGGAAAGGCAGGCAGAGAATTCCCTGCTAGCACCTTCTCTCTGCCTGTTCACATTGCTTCGCAGAATCGCTTTTGTGCAGAAAACAGTAACACTTGTTCAGAACGAAAGAAAGCACAGAGCCCCAGATTTTATGTTGTCCTGGAGAGCTTGCAGAGCACTGGGGAAAGGCAGGCAGAGAATTCCCTGCTAGCACCTTCTCTGTGCCTGGGAAGCACAAGTGTTCACATTGCTTCGCAGAATCGCTTTTGTGCAGAAAACAGTAACACTTGTTCAGAACGAAAGAAAGCACAGAGCCCCAGATTTTATGTTGTCCTGGAGAGCTTGCAGAGCACTGGGGAAAGGCAGGCAGAGGATTCCCTGCTAGCACCTTCTCTGTGCCTGTTCACATTGCTTCGCAGAATCGCTTTTGTGCAGAAAACAGTAACACTTGGTCAGGAAGAAAGAAAGCACAGAGCCCCAGATTTTATGTTGTCCTGGAGAGCTTGCAGAGCACTGGGGAAAGGCAGGCAGAGAATTCCCTGCTAGCACCTTCTCTGTGCCTGGGAAACAGAAGTGTTCACATTGCTTCGCAGAATCGCTTTTGTGCAGAAAACAGTAACACTTGGTCAGGAAGAAAGAAAGCACAGAGCCCCAGATTTTATGTTGTCCTGGAGAGCTTGCAGAGCACTGGGGAAAGGCAGGCAGAGAATTCCCTGCTAGTACCTTCTCTGTGCCTGTTCACATTGCATCGCAGAATCGCTTTTGTGCAGAAAACAGTAACACTTGTTCAGAACGAAAGAAAGCACAGAGCCCCAGATTTTATGTTGTCCTGGAGAGCTTGCAGAGCACTGGGGAAAGGCAGGCAGAGAATTCCCTGCTAGCACCTTCTCTGTGCCTGGGAAGCACAAGTGTTCACATTGCTTCGCAGAATCGCTTTTGTGCAGAAAACAGTAACACTTGTTCAGAACGAAAGAAAGCACAGAGCCCCAGATTTACTGTTGTCCTTGAGAGCTTGCAGAGCACTGGGGAAAGGCAGGCAGAGAATTCCCTGCTAGCACCTTCTCTGTGCCTGGGAAGCACAAGTGTTCACATTGCTTCGCAGAAACGCTTTTGTGCAGAAAACAGTAACACTTGTTCAGAACGAAAGAAAGCACAGAGCCCCAGATTTTATGTTGTCCTGGAGAGCTTGCAGAGCACTGGGGAAAGGCAGGCAGAGAATTCCCTGCTAGCACCTTCTCTGTGCCTGGGAAGCACAAGTGTTCACATTGCTTCGCAGAATCGCTTTTGTGCAGAAAACAGTAACACTTGTTCAGAACGAAAGAAAGCACAGAGCCCCAGATTTGCTGTTGTCCTGGAGAGCTTGCAGAGCACTGGGGAAAGGCAGGCAGAGAATTCCCTGCTAGCACCTTCTCTGTGCCTGGGAAGCACAAGTGTTCACATTGCTTCGCAGAATCGCTTTTGTGCAGAAAACAGTAACACTTGTTCAGAACGAAAGAAAGCACAGAGCCCCAGATTTTATGTTGTCCTGGAGAGCTTGCAGAGCACTGGGGAAAGGCAGGCAGAGAATTCCCTGCTAGCACCTTCTCTGTGCCTGTTCACATTGCTTCGCAGAATCGCTTTTGTGCAGAAAACAGTAACACTTGTTCCGAACGAAAGAAAGCACAGAGCCCCAGATTTGCTGTTGTCCTGGAGAGCTTGCAGAGCACTGGGGAAAGGCAGGCAGAGAATTCCCTGCTAGCACCTTCTCTCTGCCTGTTCACATTGCTTCGCAGAATCGCTTTTGTGCAGAAAACAGTAACACTTGTTCAGAACGAAAGAAAGCACAGAGCCCCAGATTTTATGTTGTCCTGGAGAGCTTGCAGAGCACTGGGGAAAGGCAGGCAGAGAATTCCCTGCTAGCACCTTCTCTGTGCCTGGGAAGCACAAGTGTTCACATTGCTTCGCAGAATCGCTTTTGTGCAGAAAACAGTAACACTTGTTCAGAACGAAAGAAAGCACAGAGCCCCAGATTTTATGTTGTCCTGGAGAGCTTGCAGAGCACTGGGGAAAGGCAGGCAGAGAATTCCCTGCTAGCACCTTCTCTGTGCCTGTTCACATTGCTTCGCAGAATCGCTTTTGTGCAGAAAACAGTAACACTTGTTCAGAACGAAAGAAAGCACAGAGCCCCAGATTTGCTGTTGTCCTGGAGAGCTTGCAGAGCACTGGGGAAAGGCAGGCAGAGAATTCCCTGCTAGCACCTTCTCTGTGCCTGGGAAGCAGAAGTGTTCACATTGCTTCGCAGAATCGCTTTTGTGCAGAAAACAGTAACACTTGTTCAGAACGAAAGAAAGCACAGAGCCCCAGATTTTATGTTGTCCTGGAGAGCTTGCAGAGCACTGGGGAAAGGCAGGCAGAGAATTCCCTGCTAGCACCTTCTCTGTGCCTGGGAAGCACAAGTGTTCACATTGCTTCGCAGAATCGCTTTTGTGCAGAAAACAGTAACACTTGTTCAGAACGAAAGAAAGCACAGAGCCCCAGATTTTATGTTGTCCTGGAGAGCTTGCAGAGCACTGGGGAAAGGCAGGCAGAGAATTCCCTGCTAGCACCTTCTCTGTGCCTGGGAAACAGAAGTGTTCACATTGCTTCGCAGAATCGCTTTTGTGCAGAAAACAGTAACACTTGGTCAGGAAGAAAGAAAGCACAGAGCCCCAGATTTTATGTTGTCCTGGAGAGCTTGCAGAGCAGTGGGGAAAGGCAGGCAGAGAATTCCCTGCTAGTACCTTCTCTGTGCCTGTTCACATTGCATCGCAGAATCGCTTTTGTGCAGAAAACAGTAACACTTGTTCAGAACGAAAGAAAGCACAGAGCCCCAGATTTGCTGTTGTCCTGGAGAGCTTGCAGAGCACTGGGGAAAGGCAGGCAGAGAATTCCCTGCTAGCACCTTCTCTGTGCCTGGGAAGCACAAGTGTTCACATTGCTTCGCAGAATCGCTTTTGTGCAGAAAACAGTAACACTTGTTCAGAACGAAAGAAAGCACAGAGCCCCAGATTTTATGTTGTCCTGGAGAGCTTGCAGAGCACTGGGGAAAGGCAGGCAGAGAATTCCCTGCTAGCACCTTCTCTGTGCCTGGGAAGCACAAGTGTTCACATTGCTTCGCAGAAACGCTTTTGTGCAGAAAACAGTAACACTTGTTCAGAACGAAAGAAAGCACAGAGCCCCAGATTTTATGTTGTCCTGGAGAGCTTGCAGAGCACTGGGGAAAGGCAGGCAGAGAATTCCCTGCTAGCACCTTCTCTGTGCCTGTTCACATTGTTTCGCAGAATCGCTTTTGTGCAGAAAACAGTAACACTTGTTCAGAACGAAAGAAAGCACAGAGCCCCAGATTTTATGTTGTCCTGGAGAGCTTGCAGAGCACTGGGGAAAGGCAGGCAGAGAATTCCCTGCTAGCACCTTCTCTCTGCCTGTTCACATTGCTTCGCAGAATCGCTTTTGTGCAGAAAACAGTAACACTTGTTCAGAACGAAAGAAAGCACAGAGCCCCAGATTTTATGTTGTCCTGGAGAGCTTGCAGAGCACTGGGGAAAGGCAGGCAGAGAATTCCCTGCTAGCACCTTCTCTGTGCCTGGGAAGCACAAGTGTTCACATTGCTTCGCAGAATCGCTTTTGCGCAGAAAACATTAACACTTGTTCCGAACGAAAGAAAGCACAGAGCCCCAGATTTTATGTTGTCCTGGAGAGCTTGCAGAGCACTGGGGAAAGGCAGGCAGAGAATTCCCTGCTAGCACCTTCTCTGTGCCTGGGAAGCAGAAGTGTTCACATTGCTTCGCAGAATCGCTTTTGTGCAGAAAACAGTAACACTTGTTCAGAACGAAAGAAAGCACAGAGCCCCAGATTTTATGTTGTCCTGGAGAGCTTGCAGAGCACTGGGGAAAGGCAGGCAGAGAATTCCCTGCTAGCACCTTCTCTGTGCCTGGGAAGCACAAGTGTTCACATTGCTTCGCAGAATCGCTTTTGTGCAGAAAACAGTAACACTTGTTCCGAACGAAAGAAAGCACAGAGCCCCAGATTTTATGTTGTCCTGGAGAGCTTGCAGAGCACTGGGGAAAGGCAGGCAGAGAATTCCCTGCTAGCACCTTCTCTGTGCCTGTTCACATTGCTTCGCAGAATCGCTTTTGTGCAGAAAACAGTAACACTTGTTCAGAACGAAAGAAAGCACAGAGCCCCAAATTTGCTGTTGTCCTGGAGAGCTTGCAGAGCACTGGGGAAAGGCAGGCAGAGAATTCCCTGCTAGCACCTTCTCTGTGCCTGGGAAGCACAAGTGTTCACATTGCTTCGCAGAATCGCTTTTGTGCAGAAAACAGTAACACTTGTTCAGAACGAAAGAAAGCACAGAGCCCCAGATTTTATGTTGTCCTGGAGAGCTTGCAGAGCACTGGGGAAAGGCAGGCAGAGAATTCCCTGCTAGCACCTTCTCTGTGCCTGTTCACATTGCTTCGCAGAATCGCTTTTGTGCAGAAAACAGTAACACTTGTTCAGAACGAAAGAAAGCACAGAGCCCCAGATTTGCTGTTGTCCTGGAGAGCTTGCAGAGCACTGGGGAAAGGCAGGCAGAGAATTCCCTGCTAGCACCTTCTCTGTGCCTGGGAAGCACAAGTGTTCACATTGCTTCGCAGAATCGCTTTTGTGCAGAAAACAGTAACACTTGTTCAGAACGAAAGAAAGCACAGAGCCCCAGATTTACTGTTGTCCTGGAGAGCTTGCAGAGCACTGGGGAAAGGCAGGCAGAGAATTCCCTGCTAGCACCTTCTCTGTGCCTGGGAAGCACAAGTGTTCACATTGCTTCGCAGAATCGCTTTTGTGCAGAAAACAGTAACACTTGTTCAGAACGAAAGAAAGCACAGAACCCCAGATTTTATGTTGTCCTGGAGAGCTTGCAGAGCACTGGGGAAAGGCAGGCAGAGAATTCCCTGCTAGCACCTTCTCTGTGCCTGGGAAGCACAAGTGTTCACATTGCTTGGCAGAATCGCTTTTGTGCAGAAAACAGTAACACTTGTTCAGAACGAAAGAAAGCACAGAGCCCCAGATTTGTTGTTTTCCTGGAGAGCTTGCAGAGCACTGGGGAAAGGCAGGCAGAGAATTCCCTGCTAGCACCTTCTCTGTGCCTGGGAAGCAGAAGTGTTCACATTGCTTCGCAGAATCGCTTTTGTGCAGAAAACAGTAACACTTGTTCAGAACGAAAGAAAGCACAGAGCCCCAGATTTTATGTTGTCCTGGAGAGCTTGCAGAGCACTGGGGAAAGGCAGGCAGAGAATTCCCTGCTAGCACCTTCTCTGTGCCTGGGAAGCACAAGTGTTCACATTGCTTCGCAGAATCGCTTTTGTGCAGAAAACAGTAACACTTGTTCAGAACGAAAGAAAGCACAGAGCCCCAGATTTTATGTTGTCCTGGAGAGCTTGCAGAGCACTGGGGAAAGGCAGGCAGAGAATTCCCTGCTAGCACCTTCTCTGTGCCTGGGAAGCACAAGTGTTCACATTGCTTCGCAGAATCGCTTTTGTGCAGAAAACAGTAACACTTGTTCAGAACGAAAGAAAGCACAGAGCCCCAGATTTTATGTTGTCCTGGAGAGCTTGCAGAGCACTGGGGAAAGGCAGGCAGAGAATTCCCTGCTAGCACCTTCTCTGTGCCTGGGAAGCACAAGTGTTCACATTGCTTCGCAGAATCGCTTTTGTGCAGAAAACAGTAACACTTGTTCAGAACGAAAGAAAGCACAGAGCCCCAGAATTTATGTTGTCCTGGAGAGCTTGCAGAGCACTGGGGAAAGGCAGGCAGAGAATTCCCTGCTAGCACCTTCTCTGTGCCTGGGAAGCACAAGTGTTCACATTGCTTCGCAGAATCGCTTTTGTGCAGAAAACAGTAACACTTGTTCAGAACGAAAGAAAGCACAGAGCCCCAGATTTTATGTTGTCCTGGAGAGCTTGCAGAGCGCTGGGGAAAGGCAGGCAGAGAATTCCCTGCTAGCACCTTCTCTGTGCCTGGGAAGCACAAGTGTTCACATTGCTTCGCAGAATCGCTTTTGTGCAGAAAACAGTAACACTTGTTCCGAACGAAAGAAAGCACAGAGCCCCAGATTTGCTGTTGTCCTGGAGAGCTTGCAGAGCACTGGGGAAAGGCAGGCAGAGAATTCCCTGCTAGCACCTTCTCTGTGCCTGTTCACATTGCTTCGCAGAATCGCTTTTGTGCAGAAAACAGTAACACTTGTTCAGAACGAAAGAAAGCACAGAGCCCCAGATTTTATGTTGTCCTGGAGAGCTTGCAGAGCACTGGGGAAAGGCAGGCAGAGAATTCCCTGCTAGCACCTTCTCTGTGCCTGGGAAGCACAAGTGTTCACATTGCTTCGCAGAATCGCTTTTGTGCAGAAAACAGTAACACTTGTTCAGAACGAAAGAAAGCACAGAGCCCCAGATTTTATGTTGTCCTGGAGAGCTTGCAGAGCGCTGGGGAAAGGCAGGCAGAGAATTCCCTGCTAGCACCTTCTCTGTGCCTGGGAAGCTCAAGTGTTCACATTGCTTCGCAGAATCGCTTTTGTGCAGAAAACAGTAACACTTGTTCAGAACGAAAGAAAGCACAGAGCCCCAGATTTTATGTTGTCCTGGAGAGCTTGCAGAGCACTGGGGAAAGGCAGGCAGAGAATTCCCTGCTAGCACCTTCTCTGTGCCTGGGAAGCAGAAGTGTTCACATTGCTTCGCAGAATCGCTTTTGTGCAGAAAACAGTAACACTTGTTCAGAACGAAAGAAAGCACAGAGCCCCAGATTTTATGTTGTCCTGGAGAGCTTGCAGAGCACTGGGGAAAGGCAGGCAGAGAATTCCCTGCTAGCACCTTCTCTGTGCCTGGGAAGCACAAGTGTTCACATTGCTTCGCAGAATCGCTTTTGTGCAGAAAACAGTAGCACTTGTTCAGAACGAAAGAAAGCACAGAGCCCCAGATTTTATGTTGTCCTGGAGAGCTTGCAGACCACTGGGGAAAGGCAGGCAGAGAATTCCCTGCTAGCACCTTCTCTGTGCCTGGGAAGCACAAGTGTTCACGATGCTTCGCAGAATCGCTTTTGTGCAGAAAACACTAACACTTGTTCAGAACGAAAGAAAGCACAGAGCCCCAGATTTGCTGTTGTCCTGGAGAGCTTGCAGAGCACTGGGGAAAGGCAGGCAGAGAATTCCCTGCTAGCACCTTCTCTGTGCCTGTTCACATTGTTTCGCAGAATCGCTTTTGTGCAGAAAACAGTAACACTTGTTCAGAACGAAAGAAAGCACAGAGCCCCAGATTTTATGTTGTCCTGGAGAGCTTGCAGAGCACTGGGGAAAGGCAGGCAGAGAATTCCCTGCTAGCACTTTCTCTGTGCCTGGGAAGCAGAAGTGTTCACATTGCTTCGCAGAATCGCTTTTGTGCAGAAAACAGTAACACTTGTTCAGAACGAAAGAAAGCACAGAGCCCCAGATTTTATGTTGTCCTGGAGAGCTTGCAGAGCACTGGGGAAAGGCAGGCAGAGAATTCCCTGCTAGCACCTTCTCTCTGCCTGTTCACATTGCTTCGCAGAATCGCTTTTGTGCAGAAAACAGTAACACTTGTTCAGAACGAAAGAAAGCACAGAGCCCCAGATTTTATGTTGTCCTGGAGAGCTTGCAGAGCACTGTGGAAAGGCAGGCAGAGAATTCCCTGCTAGCACTTTCTCTGTGCCTGGGAAGCAGAAGTGTTCACATTGCTTCGCAGAATCGCTTTTGTGCAGAAAACAGTAACACTTGTTCAGAACGAAAGAAAGCACAGAGCCCCAGATTTGCTGTTGTCCTGGAGAGCTTGCAGAGCACTGGGGAAAGGCAGGCAGAGAATTCCCTGCTAGCACCTTCTCTGTGCCTGGGAAGCACAAGTGTTCACATTGCTTCGCAGAAACGCTTTTGTGCAGAAAACAGTAACACTTGTTCAGAACGAAAGAAAGCACAGAGCCCCAGATTTGCTGTTGTCCTGGAGAGCTTGCAGAGCACTGGGGAAAGGCAGGCAGAGAATTCCCTGCTAGCACCTTCTCTGTGCCTGTTCACATTGCTTCGCAGAATCGCTTTTGTGCAGAAAACAGTAACACTTGTTCAGAACGAAAGAAAGCACAGAGCCCCAGATTTTATGTTGTCCTGGAGAGCTTGCAGAGCACTGGGGAAAGGCAGGCAGAGAATTCCCTGCTAGCACCTTCTCTGTGCCTGGGAAGCACAAGTGTTCACATTGCTTCGCAGAATCGCTTTTGTGCAGAAAACAGTAACACTTGTTCAGAACGAAAGAAAGCACAGAGCCCCAGATTTTATGTTGTCCTGGAGAGCTTGCAGAGCACTGGGGAAAGGCAGGCAGAGGATTCCCTGCTAGCACCTTCTCTGTGCCTGTTCACATTGCTTCGCAGAATCGCTTTTGTGCAGAAAACAGTAACACTTGTTCAGAACGAAAGAAAGCACAGAGCCCCAGATTTGCTGTTGTCCTGGAGAGCTTGCAGAGCACTGGGGAAAGGCAGGCAGAGAATTCCCTGCTAGCACCTTCTCTGTGCCTGGGAAGCACAAGTGTTCACATTGCTTCGCAGAATCGCTTTTGTGCAGAAAACAGTAACACTTGTTCAGAACGAAAGAAAGCACAGAGCCCCAGATTTTATGTTGTCCTGGAGAGCTTGCAGAGCACTGGGGAAAGGCAGGCAGAGAATTCCCTGCTAGCACCTTCTCTGTGCCTGGGAAACAGAAGTGTTCACATTGCTTCGCAGAATCGCTTTTGTGCAGAAAACAGTAACACTTGGTCAGGAAGAAAGAAAGCACAGAGCCCCAGATTTTATGTTGTCCTGGAGAGCTTGCAGAGCAGTGGGGAAAGGCAGGCAGAGAATTCCCTGCTAGTACCTTCTCTGTGCCTGTTCACATTGCATCGCAGAATCGCTTTTGTGCAGAAAACAGTAACACTTGTTCAGAACGAAAGAAAGCACAGAGCCCCAGATTTTATGTTGTCCTGGAGAGCTTGCAGAGCACTGGGGAAAGGCAGGCAGAGAATTCCCTGCTAGCACCTTCTCTGTGCCTGGGAAGCACAAGTGTTCACATTGCTTCGCAGAATCGCTTTTGTGCAGAAAACAGTAACACTTGTTCAGAACGAAAGAAAGCACAGAGCCCCAGATTTTATGTTGTCCTGGAGAGCTTGCAGAGCACTGGGGAAAGGCAGGCAGAGAATTCCCTGCTAGCACCTTCTCTCTGCCTGTTCACATTGCTTCGCAGAATCGCTTTTGTGCAGAAAACAGTAACACTTGTTCAGAACGAAAGAAAGCACAGAGCCCCAGATTTTATGTTGTCCTGGAGAGCTTGCAGAGCACTGTGGAAAGGCAGGCAGAGAATTCCCTGCTAGCACTTTCTCTGTGCCTGGGAAGCAGAAGTGTTCACATTGCTTCGCAGAATCGCTTTTGTGCAGAAAACAGTAACACTTGTTCAGAACGAAAGAAAGCACAGAGCCCCAGATTTGCTGTTGTCCTGGAGAGCTTGCAGAGCACTGGGGAAAGGCAGGCAGAGAATTCCCTGCTAGCACCTTCTCTGTGCCTGGGAAGCACAAGTGTTCACATTGCTTCGCAGAAACGCTTTTGTGCAGAAAACAGTAACACTTGTTCAGAACGAAAGAAAGCACAGAGCCCCAGATTTGCTGTTGTCCTGGAGAGCTTGCAGAGCACTGGGGAAAGGCAGGCAGAGAATTCCCTGCTAGCACCTTCTCTCTGCCTGTTCACATTGCTTCGCAGAATCGCTTTTGTGCAGAAAACAGTAACACTTGTTCAGAACGAAAGAAAGCACAGAGCCCCAGATTTTATGTTGTCCTGGAGAGCTTGCAGAGCACTGGGGAAAGGCAGGCAGAGAATTCCCTGCTAGCACCTTCTCTGTGCCTGGGAAGCACAAGTGTTCACATTGCTTCGCAGAATCGCTTTTGTGCAGAAAACAGTAACACTTGTTCAGAACGAAAGAAAGCACAGAGCCCCAGATTTTATGTTGTCCTGGAGAGCTTGCAGAGCACTGGGGAAAGGCAGGCAGAGGATTCCCTGCTAGCACCTTCTCTGTGCCTGTTCACATTGCTTCGCAGAATCGCTTTTGTGCAGAAAACAGTAACACTTGTTCAGAACGAAAGAAAGCACAGAGCCCCAGATTTGCTGTTGTCCTGGAGAGCTTGCAGAGCACTGGGGAAAGGCAGGCAGAGAATTCCCTGCTAGCACCTTCTCTGTGCCTGGGAAGCAGAAGTGTTCACATTGCTTCGCAGAATCGCTTTTGTGCAGAAAACAGTAACACTTGTTCAGAACGAAAGAAAGCACAGAGCCCCAGATTTTATGTTGTCCTGGAGAGCTTGCAGAGCACTGGGGAAAGGCAGGCAGAGAATTCCCTGCTAGCACCTTCTCTGTGCCTGGGAAACAGAAGTGTTCACATTGCTTCGCAGAATCGCTTTTGTGCAGAAAACAGTAACACTTGGTCAGGAAGAAAGAAAGCACAGAGCCCCAGATTTTATGTTGTCCTGGAGAGCTTGCAGAGCAGTGGGGAAAGGCAGGCAGAGAATTCCCTGCTAGTACCTTCTCTGTGCCTGTTCACATTGCATCGCAGAATCGCTTTTGTGCAGAAAACAGTAACACTTGTTCAGAACGAAAGAAAGCACAGAGCCCCAGATTTTATGTTGTCCTGGAGAGCTTGCAGAGCACTGGGGAAAGGCAGGCAGAGAATTCCCTGCTAGCACCTTCTCTGTGCCTGGGAAGCACAAGTGTTCACATTGCTTCGCAGAATCGCTTTTGTGCAGAAAACAGTAACACTTGTTCAGAACGAAAGAAAGCACAGAGCCCCAGATTTACTGTTGTCCTTGAGAGCTTGCAGAGCACTGGGGAAAGGCAGGCAGAGAATTCCCTGCTAGCACCTTCTCTGTGCCTGGGAAGCACAAGTGTTCACATTGCTTCGCAGAAACGCTTTTGTGCAGAAAACAGTAACACTTGTTCAGAACGAAAGAAAGCACAGAGCCCCAGATTTTATGTTGTCCTGGAGAGCTTGCAGAGCACTGGGGAAAGGCAGGCAGAGAATTCCCTGCTAGCACCTTCTCTGTGCCTGGGAAGCACAAGTGTTCACATTGCATCGCAGAATCGCTTTTGTGCAGAAAACAGTAACACTTGTTCAGAACGAAAGAAAGCACAGAGCCCCAGATTTTATGTTGTCCTGGAGAGCTTGCAGAGCACTGGGGAAAGGCAGGCAGAGAATTCCCTGCTAGCACCTTCTCTGTGCCTGGGAAGCACAAGTGTTCACATTGCTTCGCAGAATCGCTTTTGTGCAGAAAACAGTAACACTTGTTCAGAACGAAAGAAAGCACAGAGCCCCAGATTTTATGTTGTCCTGGAGAGCTTGCAGAGCACTGGGGAAAGGCAGGCAGAGAATTCCCTGCTAGCACCTTCTCTGTGCCTGGGAAGCACAAGTGTTCACATTGCTTCGCAGAATCGCTTTTGTGCAGAAAACAGTAACACTTGTTCAGAATGAAAGAAAGCACAGAGCCCCAGATTTTATGTTGTCCTGGAGAGCTTGCAGAGCACTGGGGAAAGGCAGGCAGAGAATTCCCTGCTAGCACCTTCTCTGTGCCTGTTCACATTGCTTCGCAGAATCGCTTTTGTGCAGAAAACAGTAACACTTGTTCAGAACGAAAGAAAGCACAGAGCCCCAGATTTTATGTTGTCCTGGAGAGCTTACAGAGCACTGGGGAAAGGCAGGCAGAGAATTCCCTGCTAGCACCTTCTCTGTGCCTGGGAAGCACAAGTGTTCACATTGCTTCGCAGAATCGCTTTTGTGCAGAAAACAGTAACACTTGTTCAGAACGAAAGAAAGCACAGAGCCCCAGATTTGCTGTTGTCCTGGAGAGCTTGCAGAGCACTGGGGAAAGGCAGGCAGAGAATTCCCTGCTAGCACCTTCTCTGTGCCTGGGAAGCACAAGTGTTCACATTGCATCGCAGAATCGCTTTTGTGCAGAAAACAGTAACACTTGTTCAGAACGAAAGAAAGCACAGAGCCCCAGATTTTATGTTGTCCTGGAGAGCTTGCAGAGCACTGGGGAAAGGCAGGCAGAGAATTCCCTGCTAGCACCTTCTCTGTGCCTGTTCACATTGCTTCGCAGAATCGCTTTTGTGCAGAAAACAGTAACACTTGTTCCGAACGAAAGAAAGCACAGAGCCCCAGATTTGCTGTTGTCCTGGAGAGCTTGCAGAGCACTGGGGAAAGGCAGGCAGAGAATTCCCTGCTAGCACCTTCTCTCTGCCTGTTCACATTGCTTCGCAGAATCGCTTTTGTGCAGAAAACAGTAACACTTGTTCAGAACGAAAGAAAGCACAGAGCCCCAGATTTTATGTTGTCCTGGAGAGCTTGCAGAGCACTGGGGAAAGGCAGGCAGAGAATTCCCTGCTAGCACCTTCTCTGTGCCTGGGAAGCACAAGTGTTCACATTGCTTCGCAGAATCGCTTTTGTGCAGAAAACAGTAACACTTGTTCAGAACGAAAGAAAGCACAGAGCCCCAGATTTTATGTTGTCCTGGAGAGCTTGCAGAGCACTGGGGAAAGGCAGGCAGAGAATTCCCTGCTAGCACCTTCTCTGTGCCTGTTCACATTGCTTCGCAGAATCGCTTTTGTGCAGAAAACAGTAACACTTGTTCAGAACGAAAGAAAGCACAGAGCCCCAGATTTGCTGTTGTCCTGGAGAGCTTGCAGAGCACTGGGGAAAGGCAGGCAGAGAATTCCCTGCTAGCACCTTCTCTGTGCCTGGGAAGCAGAAGTGTTCACATTGCTTCGCAGAATCGCTTTTGTGCAGAAAACAGTAACACTTGTTCAGAACGAAAGAAAGCACAGAGCCCCAGATTTTATGTTGTCCTGGAGAGCTTGCAGAGCACTGGGGAAAGGCAGGCAGAGAATTCCCTGCTAGCACCTTCTCTGTGCCTGGGAAGCACAAGTGTTCACATTGCTTCGCAGAATCGCTTTTGTGCAGAAAACAGTAACACTTGTTCAGAACGAAAGAAAGCACAGAGCCCCAGATTTTATGTTGTCCTGGAGAGCTTGCAGAGCACTGGGGAAAGGCAGGCAGAGAATTCCCTGCTAGCACCTTCTCTGTGCCTGGGAAGCACAAGTGTTCACATTGCTTCGCAGAATCGCTTTTGTGCAGAAAACAGTAACACTTGTTCAGAACGAAAGAAAGCACAGAGCCCCAGATTTTATGTTGTCCTGGAGAGCTTGCAGAGCACTGGGGAAAGGCAGGCAGAGAATTCCCTGCTAGCACCTTCTCTCTGCCTGTTCACATTGCTTCGCAGAATCGCTTTTGTGCAGAAAACAGTAACACTTGTTCAGAACGAAAGAAAGCACAGAGCCCCAGATTTTATGTTGTCCTGGAGAGCTTGCAGAGCACTGGGGAAAGGCAGGCAGAGAATTCCCTGCTAGCACCTTCTCTCTGCCTGTTCACATTGCTTCGCAGAATCGCTTTTGTGCAGAAAACAGTAACACTTGTTCAGAACGAAAGAAAGCACAGAGCCCCAGATTTTATGTTGTCCTGGAGAGCTTGCAGAGCACTGGGGAAAGGCAGGCAGAGAATTCCCTGCTAGCACCTTCTCTGTGCCTGGGAAGCAGAAGTGTTCACATTGCTTCGCAGAATCGCTTTTGTGCAGAAAACATTAACACTTGTTCCGAACGAAAGAAAGCACAGAGCCCCAGATTTTATGTTGTCCTGGAGAGCTTGCAGAGCACTGGGGAAAGGCAGGCAGAGAATTCCCTGCTAGCACCTTCTCTGTGCCTGGGAAGCAGAAGTGTTCACATTGCTTCGCAGAATCGCTTTTGTGCAGAAAACAGTAACACTTGTTCAGAACGAAAGAAAGCACAGAGCCCCAGATTTTATGTTGTCCTGGAGAGCTTGCAGAGCACTGGGGAAAGGCAGGCAGAGAATTCCCTGCTAGCACCTTCTCTGTGCCTGGGAAGCACAAGTGTTCACATTGCTTCGCAGAATCGCTTTTGTGCAGAAAACAGTAACACTTGTTCCGAACGAAAGAAAGCACAGAGCCCCAGATTTGCTGTTGTCCTGGAGAGCTTGCAGAGCACTGGGGAAAGGCAGGCAGAGAATTCCCTGCTAGCACCTTCTCTGTGCCTGTTCACATTGCTTCGCAGAATCGCTTTTGTGCAGAAAACAGTAACACTTGTTCAGAACGAAAGAAAGCACAGAGCCCCAAATTTGCTGTTGTCCTGGAGAGCTTGCAGAGCACTGGGGAAAGGCAGGCAGAGAATTCCCTGCTAGCACCTTCTCTGTGCCTGGGAAGCACAAGTGTTCACATTGCTTCGCAGAATCGCTTTTGTGCAGAAAACAGTAACACTTGTTCAGAACGAAAGAAAGCACAGAGCCCCAGATTTTATGTTGTCCTGGAGAGCTTGCAGAGCACTGGGGAAAGGCAGGCAGAGAATTCCCTGCTAGCACCTTCTCTGTGCCTGTTCACATTGCTTCGCAGAATCGCTTTTGTGCAGAAAACAGTAACACTTGTTCAGAACGAAAGAAAGCACAGAGCCCCAGATTTGCTGTTGTCCTGGAGAGCTTGCAGAGCACTGGGGAAAGGCAGGCAGAGAATTCCCTGCTAGCACTTTCTCTGTGCCTGGGAAGCACAAGTGTTCACATTGCTTCGCAGAATCGCTTTTGTGCAGAAAACAGTAACACTTGTTCAGAACGAAAGAAAGCACAGAGCCCCAGATTTTATGTTGTCCTGGAGAGCTTGCAGAGCACTGGGGAAAGGCAGGCAGAGAATTCCCTGCTAGCACCTTCTCTGTGCCTGGGAAGCACAAGTGTTCACATTGCTTCGCAGAATCGCTTTTGTGCAGAAAACAGTAACACTTGTTCAGAACGAAAGAAAGCACAGAACCCCAGATTTTATGTTGTCCTGGAGAGCTTGCAGAGCACTGGGGAAAGGCAGGCAGAGAATTCCCTGCTAGCACCTTCTCTGTGCCTGGGAAGCACAAGTGTTCACATTGCTTGGCAGAATCGCTTTTGTGCAGAAAACAGTAACACTTGTTCAGAACGAAAGAAAGCACAGAGCCCCAGAATTTATGTTGTCCTGGAGAGCTTGCAGAGCACTGGGGAAAGGCAGGCAGAGAATTCCCTGCTAGCACCTTCTCTGTGCCTGGGAAGCACAAGTGTTCACATTGCTTCGCAGAATCGCTTTTGTGCAGAAAACAGTAACACTTGTTCAGAACGAAAGAAAGCACAGAGCCCCAGATTTTATGTTGTCCTGGAGAGCTTGCAGAGCACTGGGGAAAGGCAGGCAGAGAATTCCCTGCTAGCACCTTCTCTGTGCCTGGGAAGCACAAGTGTTCACATTGCTTCGCAGAATCGCTTTTGTGCAGAAAACAGTAACACTTGTTCAGAACGAAAGAAAGCACAGAGCCCCAGATTTTATGTTGTCCTGGAGAGCTTGCAGAGCACTGGGGAAAGGCAGGCAGAGAATTCCCTGCTAGCACTTTCTCTGTGCCTGGGAAGCAGAAGTGTTCACATTGCTTCGCAGAATCGCTTTTGTGCAGAAAACAGTAACACTTGTTCAGAACGAAAGAAAGCACAGAGCCCCAGAATTTATGTTGTCCTGGAGAGCTTGCAGAGCACTGGGGAAAGGCAGGCAGAGAATTCCCTGCTAGCACCTTCTCTGTGCCTGGGAAGCACAAGTGTTCACATTGCTTCGCAGAATCGCTTTTGTGCAGAAAACAGTAACACTTGTTCAGAACGAAAGAAAGCACAGAGCCCCAGATTTTATGTTGTCCTGGAGAGCTTGCAGAGCGCTGGGGAAAGGCAGGCAGAGAATTCCCTGCTAGCACCTTCTCTGTGCCTGGGAAGCACAAGTGTTCACATTGCTTCGCAGAATCGCTTTTGTGCAGAAAACAGTAACACTTGTTCCGAACGAAAGAAAGCACAGAGCCCCAGATTTGCTGTTGTCCTGGAGAGCTTGCAGAGCACTGGGGAAAGGCAGGCAGAGAATTCCCTGCTAGCACCTTCTCTGTGCCTGGGAAGCAGAAGTGTTCACATTGCTTCGCAGAATCGCTTTTGTGCAGAAAACAGTAACACTTGTTCAGAACGAAAGAAAGCACAGAGCCCCAGATTTTATGTTGTCCTGGAGAGCTTGCAGAGCACTGGGGAAAGGCAGGCAGAGAATTCCCTGCTAGCACTTTCTCTGTGCCTGGGAAGCAGAAGTGTTCACATTGCTTCGCAGAATCGCTTTTGTGCAGAAAACAGTAACACTTGTTCAGAACGAAAGAAAGCACAGAGCCCCAGATTTTATGTTGTCCTGGAGAGCTTGCAGAGCACTGGGGAAAGGCAGGCAGAGAATTCCCTGCTAGCACCTTCTCTCTGCCTGTTCACATTGCTTCGCAGAATCGCTTTTGTGCAGAAAACAGTAACACTTGTTCAGAACGAAAGAAAGCACAGAGCCCCAGATTTTATGTTGTCCTGGAGAGCTTGCAGAGCACTGTGGAAAGGCAGGCAGAGAATTCCCTGCTAGCACTTTCTCTGTGCCTGGGAAGCAGAAGTGTTCACATTGCTTCGCAGAATCGCTTTTGTGCAGAAAACAGTAACACTTGTTCAGAACGAAAGAAAGCACAGAGCCCCAGATTTGCTGTTGTCCTGGAGAGCTTGCAGAGCACTGGGGAAAGGCAGGCAGAGAATTCCCTGCTAGCACCTTCTCTGTGCCTGGGAAGCACAAGTGTTCACGATGCTTCGCAGAATCGCTTTTGTGCAGAAAACACTAACACTTGTTCAGAACGAAAGAAAGCACAGAGCCCCAGATTTGCTGTTGTCCTGGAGAGCTTGCAGAGCACTGGGGAAAGGCAGGCAGAGAATTCCCTGCTAGCACCTTCTCTGTGCCTGTTCACATTGTTTCGCAGAATCGCTTTTGTGCAGAAAACAGTAACACTTGTTCAGAACGAAAGAAAGCACAGAGCCCCAGATTTTATGTTGTCCTGGAGAGCTTGCAGAGCACTGGGGAAAGGCAGGCAGAGAATTCCCTGCTAGCACCTTCTCTGTGCCTGGGAAGCACAAGTGTTCACATTGCTTCGCAGAATCGCTTTTGTGCAGAAAACAGTAACACTTGTTCAGAACGAAAGAAAGCACAGAGCCCCAGATTTTATGTTGTCCTGGAGAGCTTGCAGAGCACTGGGGAAAGGCAGGCAGAGAATTCCCTGCTAGCACCTTCTCTGTGCCTGTTCACATTGCTTCGCAGAATCGCTTTTGTGCAGAAAACAGTAACACTTGTTCAGAACGAAAGAAAGCACAGAGCCCCAGATTTGCTGTTGTCCTGGAGAGCTTGCAGAGCGCTGGGGAAAGGCAGGCAGAGAATTCCCTGCTAGCACCTTCTCTGTGCCTGGGAAGCACAAGTGTTCACATTGCTTCGCAGAATCGCTTTTGTGCAGAAAACAGTAACACTTGTTCAGAACGAAAGAAAGCACAGAGCCCCAGAATTTATGTTGTCCTGGAGAGCTTGCAGAGCACTGGGGAAAGGCAGGCAGAGAATTCCCTGCTAGCACCTTCTCTGTGCCTGGGAAGCACAAGTGTTCACATTGCTTCGCAGAATCGCTTTTGTGCAGAAAACAGTAACACTTGTTCAGAACGAAAGAAAGCACAGAGCCCCAGATTTTATGTTGTCCTGGAGAGCTTGCAGAGCACTGGGGAAAGGCAGGCAGAGAATTCCCTGCTAGCACCTTCTCTGTGCCTGGGAAGCACAAGTGTTCACATTGCTTCGCAGAATCGCTTTTGTGCAGAAAACAGTAACACTTGTTCAGAACGAAAGAAAGCACAGAGCCCCAGAATTTATGTTGTCCTGGAGAGCTTGCAGAGCACTGGGGAAAGGCAGGCAGAGAATTCCCTGCTAGCACCTTCTCTGTGCCTGGGAAGCACAAGTGTTCACATTGCTTCGCAGAATCGCTTTTGTGCAGAAAACAGTAACACTTGTTCAGAACGAAAGAAAGCACAGAGCCCCAGATTTTATGTTGTCCTGGAGAGCTTGCAGAGCACTGGGGAAAGGCAGGCAGAGAATTCCCTGCTAGCACCTTCTCTGTGCCTGGGAAGCACAAGTGTTCACATTGCTTCGCAGAATCGCTTTTGTGCAGAAAACAGTAACACTTGTTCAGAACGAAAGAAAGCACAGAGCCCCAGATTTTATGTTGTCCTGGAGAGCTTGCAGAGCACTGGGGAAAGGCAGGCAGAGAATTCCCTGCTAGCACCTTCTCTGTGCCTGGGAAGCACAAGTGTTCACATTGCTTCGCAGAATCGCTTTTGTGCAGAAAACAGTAACACTTGTTCCGAACGAAAGAAAGCACAGAGCCCCAGATTTGCTGTTGTCCTGGAGAGCTTGCAGAGCACTGGGGAAAGGCAGGCAGAGAATTCCCTGCTAGCACCTTCTCTGTGCCTGTTCACATTGCTTCGCAGAATCGCTTTTGTGCAGAAAACAGTAACACTTGTTCAGAACGAAAGAAAGCACAGAGCCCCAGATTTTATGTTGTCCTGGAGAGCTTGCAGAGCACTGGGGAAAGGCAGGCAGAGAATTCCCTGCTAGCACTTTCTCTGTGCCTGGGAAGCAGAAGTGTTCACATTGCTTCGCAGAATCGCTTTTGTGCAGAAAACAGTAACACTTGTTCAGAACGAAAGAAAGCACAGAGCCCCAGAATTTATGTTGTCCTGGAGAGCTTGCAGAGCACTGGGGAAAGGCAGGCAGAGAATTCCCTGCTAGCACCTTCTCTGTGCCTGGGAAGCACAAGTGTTCACATTGCTTCGCAGAATCGCTTTTGTGCAGAAAACAGTAACACTTGTTCAGAACGAAAGAAAGCACAGAGCCCCAGATTTTATGTTGTCCTGGAGAGCTTGCAGAGCGCTGGGGAAAGGCAGGCAGAGAATTCCCTGCTAGCACCTTCTCTGTGCCTGGGAAGCACAAGTGTTCACATTGCTTCGCAGAATCGCTTTTGTGCAGAAAACAGTAACACTTGTTCCGAACGAAAGAAAGCACAGAGCCCCAGATTTGCTGTTGTCCTGGAGAGCTTGCAGAGCACTGGGGAAAGGCAGGCAGAGAATTCCCTGCTAGCACCTTCTCTGTGCCTGGGAAGCAGAAGTGTTCACATTGCTTCGCAGAATCGCTTTTGTGCAGAAAACAGTAACACTTGTTCAGAACGAAAGAAAGCACAGAGCCCCAGATTTTATGTTGTCCTGGAGAGCTTGCAGAGCACTGGGGAAAGGCAGGCAGAGAATTCCCTGCTAGCACCTTCTCTGTGCCTGGGAAGCACAAGTGTTCACATTGCTTCGCAGAATCGCTTTTGTGCAGAAAACAGTAGCACTTGTTCAGAACGAAAGAAAGCACAGAGCCCCAGATTTTATGTTGTCCTGGAGAGCTTGCAGACCACTGGGGAAAGGCAGGCAGAGAATTCCCTGCTAGCACCTTCTCTGTGCCTGGGAAGCACAAGTGTTCACGATGCTTCGCAGAATCGCTTTTGTGCAGAAAACACTAACACTTGTTCAGAACGAAAGAAAGCACAGAGCCCCAGATTTGCTGTTGTCCTGGAGAGCTTGCAGAGCACTGGGGAAAGGCAGGCAGAGAATTCCCTGCTAGCACCTTCTCTGTGCCTGTTCACATTGTTTCGCAGAATCGCTTTTGTGCAGAAAACAGTAACACTTGTTCCGAACGAAAGAAAGCACAGAGCCCCAGATTTGCTGTTGTCCTGGAGAGCTTGCAGAGCACTGGGGAAAGGCAGGCAGAGAATTCCCTGCTAGCACTTTCTCTGTGCCTGGGAAGCAGAAGTGTTCACATTGCTTCGCAGAATCGCTTTTGTGCAGAAAACAGTAACACTTGTTCAGAACGAAAGAAAGCACAGAGCCCCAGATTTTATGTTGTCCTGGAGAGCTTGCAGAGCACTGGGGAAAGGCAGGCAGAGAATTCCCTGCTAGCACCTTCTCTCTGCCTGTTCACATTGCTTCGCAGAATCGCTTTTGTGCAGAAAACAGTAACACTTGTTCAGAACGAAAGAAAGCACAGAGCCCCAGATTTTATGTTGTCCTGGAGAGCTTGCAGAGCACTGTGGAAAGGCAGGCAGAGAATTCCCTGCTAGCACTTTCTCTGTGCCTGGGAAGCAGAAGTGTTCACATTGCTTCGCAGAATCGCTTTTGTGCAGAAAACAGTAACACTTGTTCAGAACGAAAGAAAGCACAGAGCCCCAGATTTGCTGTTGTCCTGGAGAGCTTGCAGAGCACTGGGGAAAGGCAGGCAGAGAATTCCCTGCTAGCACCTTCTCTGTGCCTGGGAAGCACAAGTGTTCACATTGCTTCGCAGAAACGCTTTTGTGCAGAAAACAGTAACACTTGTTCAGAACGAAAGAAAGCACAGAGCCCCAGATTTTATGTTGTCCTGGAGAGCTTGCAGAGCACTGGGGAAAGGCAGGCAGAGAATTCCCTGCTAGCACCTTCTCTGTGCCTGGGAAGCACAAGTGTTCACATTGCTTCGCAGAATCGCTTTTGTGCAGAAAACAGTAACACTTGTTCAGAACGAAAGAAAGCACAGAGCCCCAGATTTGCTGTTGTCCTGGAGAGCTTGCAGAGCACTGGGGAAAGGCAGGCAGAGAATTCCCTGCTAGCACCTTCTCTCTGCCTGTTCACATTGCTTCGCAGAATCGCTTTTGTGCAGAAAACAGTAACACTTGTTCAGAACGAAAGAAAGCACAGAGCCCCAGATTTTATGTTGTCCTGGAGAGCTTGCAGAGCACTGGGGAAAGGCAGGCAGAGAATTCCCTGCTAGCACCTTCTCTGTGCCTGGGAAGCACAAGTGTTCACATTGCTTCGCAGAATCGCTTTTGTGCAGAAAACAGTAACACTTGTTCAGAACGAAAGAAAGCACAGAGCCCCAGATTTTATGTTGTCCTGGAGAGCTTGCAGAGCACTGGGGAAAGGCAGGCAGAGGATTCCCTGCTAGCACCTTCTCTGTGCCTGTTCACATTGCTTCGCAGAATCGCTTTTGTGCAGAAAACAGTAACACTTGTTCAGAACGAAAGAAAGCACAGAGCCCCAGATTTGCTGTTGTCCTGGAGAGCTTGCAGAGCACTGGGGAAAGGCAGGCAGAGAATTCCCTGCTAGCACCTTCTCTGTGCCTGGGAAGCAGAAGTGTTCACATTGCTTCGCAGAATCGCTTTTGTGCAGAAAACAGTAACACTTGTTCAGAACGAAAGAAAGCACAGAGCCCCAGATTTTATGTTGTCCTGGAGAGCTTGCAGAGCACTGGGGAAAGGCAGGCAGAGAATTCCCTGCTAGCACCTTCTCTGTGCCTGGGAAACAGAAGTGTTCACATTGCTTCGCAGAATCGCTTTTGTGCAGAAAACAGTAACACTTGGTCAGGAAGAAAGAAAGCACAGAGCCCCAGATTTTATGTTGTCCTGGAGAGCTTGCAGAGCAGTGGGGAAAGGCAGGCAGAGAATTCCCTGCTAGTACCTTCTCTGTGCCTGTTCACATTGCATCGCAGAATCGCTTTTGTGCAGAAAACAGTAACACTTGTTCAGAACGAAAGAAAGCACAGAGCCCCAGATTTTATGTTGTCCTGGAGAGCTTGCAGAGCACTGGGGAAAGGCAGGCAGAGAATTCCCTGCTAGCACCTTCTCTGTGCCTGGGAAGCACAAGTGTTCACATTGCTTCGCAGAATCGCTTTTGTGCAGAAAACAGTAACACTTGTTCAGAACGAAAGAAAGCACAGAGCCCCAGATTTTATGTTGTCCTGGAGAGCTTGCAGAGCACTGGGGAAAGGCAGGCAGAGAATTCCCTGCTAGCACCTTCTCTCTGCCTGTTCACATTGCTTCGCAGAATCGCTTTTGTGCAGAAAACAGTAACACTTGTTCAGAACGAAAGAAAGCACAGAGCCCCAGATTTTATGTTGTCCTGGAGAGCTTGCAGAGCACTGTGGAAAGGCAGGCAGAGAATTCCCTGCTAGCACTTTCTCTGTGCCTGGGAAGCAGAAGTGTTCACATTGCTTCGCAGAATCGCTTTTGTGCAGAAAACAGTAACACTTGTTCAGAACGAAAGAAAGCACAGAGCCCCAGATTTGCTGTTGTCCTGGAGAGCTTGCAGAGCACTGGGGAAAGGCAGGCAGAGAATTCCCTGCTAGCACCTTCTCTGTGCCTGGGAAGCACAAGTGTTCACATTGCTTCGCAGAAACGCTTTTGTGCAGAAAACAGTAACACTTGTTCAGAACGAAAGAAAGCACAGAGCCCCAGATTTTATGTTGTCCTGGAGAGCTTGCAGAGCACTGGGGAAAGGCAGGCAGAGAATTCCCTGCTAGCACCTTCTCTGTGCCTGGGAAGCACAAGTGTTCACATTGCTTCGCAGAATCGCTTTTGTGCAGAAAACAGTAACACTTGTTCAGAACGAAAGAAAGCACAGAGCCCCAGATTTGCTGTTGTCCTGGAGAGCTTGCAGAGCACTGGGGAAAGGCAGGCAGAGAATTCCCTGCTAGCACCTTCTCTCTGCCTGTTCACATTGCTTCGCAGAATCGCTTTTGTGCAGAAAACAGTAACACTTGTTCAGAACGAAAGAAAGCACAGAGCCCCAGATTTTATGTTGTCCTGGAGAGCTTGCAGAGCACTGGGGAAAGGCAGGCAGAGAATTCCCTGCTAGCACCTTCTCTGTGCCTGGGAAGCACAAGTGTTCACATTGCTTCGCAGAATCGCTTTTGTGCAGAAAACAGTAACACTTGTTCAGAACGAAAGAAAGCACAGAGCCCCAGATTTTATGTTGTCCTGGAGAGCTTGCAGAGCACTGGGGAAAGGCAGGCAGAGGATTCCCTGCTAGCACCTTCTCTGTGCCTGTTCACATTGCTTCGCAGAATCGCTTTTGTGCAGAAAACAGTAACACTTGTTCAGAACGAAAGAAAGCACAGAGCCCCAGATTTGCTGTTGTCCTGGAGAGCTTGCAGAGCACTGGGGAAAGGCAGGCAGAGAATTCCCTGCTAGCACCTTCTCTGTGCCTGGGAAGCAGAAGTGTTCACATTGCTTCGCAGAATCGCTTTTGTGCAGAAAACAGTAACACTTGTTCAGAACGAAAGAAAGCACAGAGCCCCAGATTTTATGTTGTCCTGGAGAGCTTGCAGAGCACTGGGGAAAGGCAGGCAGAGAATTCCCTGCTAGCACCTTCTCTGTGCCTGGGAAACAGAAGTGTTCACATTGCTTCGCAGAATCGCTTTTGTGCAGAAAACAGTAACACTTGGTCAGGAAGAAAGAAAGCACAGAGCCCCAGATTTTATGTTGTCCTGGAGAGCTTGCAGAGCACTGGGGAAAGGCAGGCAGAGAATTCCCTGCTAGTACCTTCTCTGTGCCTGTTCACATTGCATCGCAGAATCGCTTTTGTGCAGAAAACAGTAACACTTGTTCAGAACGAAAGAAAGCACAGAGCCCCAGATTTTATGTTGTCCTGGAGAGCTTGCAGAGCACTGGGGAAAGGCAGGCAGAGAATTCCCTGCTAGCACCTTCTCTGTGCCTGGGAAGCACAAGTGTTCACATTGCTTCGCAGAATCGCTTTTGTGCAGAAAACAGTAACACTTGTTCAGAACGAAAGAAAGCACAGAGCCCCAGATTTACTGTTGTCCTTGAGAGCTTGCAGAGCACTGGGGAAAGGCAGGCAGAGAATTCCCTGCTAGCACCTTCTCTGTGCCTGGGAAGCACAAGTGTTCACATTGCTTCGCAGAAACGCTTTTGTGCAGAAAACAGTAACACTTGTTCAGAACGAAAGAAAGCACAGAGCCCCAGATTTTATGTTGTCCTGGAGAGCTTGCAGAGCACTGGGGAAAGGCAGGCAGAGAATTCCCTGCTAGCACCTTCTCTGTGCCTGGGAAGCACAAGTGTTCACATTGCTTCGCAGAATCGCTTTTGTGCAGAAAACAGTAACACTTGTTCAGAACGAAAGAAAGCACAGAGCCCCAGATTTGCTGTTGTCCTGGAGAGCTTGCAGAGCACTGGGGAAAGGCAGGCAGAGAATTCCCTGCTAGCACCTTCTCTGTGCCTGGGAAGCACAAGTGTTCACATTGCTTCGCAGAATCGCTTTTGTGCAGAAAACAGTAACACTTGTTCAGAACGAAAGAAAGCACAGAGCCCCAGATTTTATGTTGTCCTGGAGAGCTTGCAGAGCACTGGGGAAAGGCAGGCAGAGAATTCCCTGCTAGCACCTTCTCTGTGCCTGTTCACATTGCTTCGCAGAATCGCTTTTGTGCAGAAAACAGTAACACTTGTTCCGAACGAAAGAAAGCACAGAGCCCCAGATTTGCTGTTGTCCTGGAGAGCTTGCAGAGCACTGGGGAAAGGCAGGCAGAGAATTCCCTGCTAGCACCTTCTCTCTGCCTGTTCACATTGCTTCGCAGAATCGCTTTTGTGCAGAAAACAGTAACACTTGTTCAGAACGAAAGAAAGCACAGAGCCCCAGATTTTATGTTGTCCTGGAGAGCTTGCAGAGCACTGGGGAAAGGCAGGCAGAGAATTCCCTGCTAGCACCTTCTCTGTGCCTGGGAAGCACAAATGTTCACATTGCTTCGCAGAATCGCTTTTGTGCAGAAAACAGTAACACTTGTTCAGAACGAAAGAAAGCACAGAGCCCCAGATTTTATGTTGTCCTGGAGAGCTTGCAGAGCACTGGGGAAAGGCAGGCAGAGAATTCCCTGCTAGCACCTTCTCTGTGCCTGTTCACATTGCTTCGCAGAATCGCTTTTGTGCAGAAAACAGTAACACTTGTTCAGAACGAAAGAAAGCACAGAGCCCCAGATTTGCTGTTGTCCTGGAGAGCTTGCAGAGCACTGGGGAAAGGCAGGCAGAGAATTCCCTGCTAGCACCTTCTCTGTGCCTGGGAAGCAGAAGTGTTCACATTGCTTCGCAGAATCGCTTTTGTGCAGAAAACAGTAACACTTGTTCAGAACGAAAGAAAGCACAGAGCCCCAGATTTTATGTTGTCCTGGAGAGCTTGCAGAGCACTGGGGAAAGGCAGGCAGAGAATTCCCTGCTAGCACCTTCTCTGTGCCTGGGAAGCACAAGTGTTCACATTGCTTCGCAGAATCGCTTTTGTGCAGAAAACAGTAACACTTGTTCAGAACGAAAGAAAGCACAGAGCCCCAGATTTTATGTTGTCCTGGAGAGCTTGCAGAGCACTGGGGAAAGGCAGGCAGAGAATTCCCTGCTAGCACCTTCTCTGTGCCTGGGAAACAGAAGTGTTCACATTGCTTCGCAGAATCGCTTTTGTGCAGAAAACAGTAACACTTGGTCAGGAAGAAAGAAAGCACAGAGCCCCAGATTTTATGTTGTCCTGGAGAGCTTGCAGAGCAGTGGGGAAAGGCAGGCAGAGAATTCCCTGCTAGTACCTTCTCTGTGCCTGTTCACATTGCATCGCAGAATCGCTTTTGTGCAGAAAACAGTAACACTTGTTCAGAACGAAAGAAAGCACAGAGCCCCAGATTTGCTGTTGTCCTGGAGAGCTTGCAGAGCACTGGGGAAAGGCAGGCAGAGAATTCCCTGCTAGCACCTTCTCTGTGCCTGGGAAGCACAAGTGTTCACATTGCTTCGCAGAATCGCTTTTGTGCAGAAAACAGTAACACTTGTTCAGAACGAAAGAAAGCACAGAGCCCCAGATTTTATGTTGTCCTGGAGAGCTTGCAGAGCACTGGGGAAAGGCAGGCAGAGAATTCCCTGCTAGCACCTTCTCTGTGCCTGGGAAGCACAAGTGTTCACATTGCTTCGCAGAAACGCTTTTGTGCAGAAAACAGTAACACTTGTTCAGAACGAAAGAAAGCACAGAGCCCCAGATTTTATGTTGTCCTGGAGAGCTTGCAGAGCACTGGGGAAAGGCAGGCAGAGAATTCCCTGCTAGCACCTTCTCTGTGCCTGTTCACATTGTTTCGCAGAATCGCTTTTGTGCAGAAAACAGTAACACTTGTTCAGAACGAAAGAAAGCACAGAGCCCCAGATTTTATGTTGTCCTGGAGAGCTTGCAGAGCACTGGGGAAAGGCAGGCAGAGAATTCCCTGCTAGCACCTTCTCTGTGCCTGGGAAGCACAAGTGTTCACATTGCTTCGCAGAATCGCTTTTGCGCAGAAAACATTAACACTTGTTCCGAACGAAAGAAAGCACAGAGCCCCAGATTTTATGTTGTCCTGGAGAGCTTGCAGAGCACTGGGGAAAGGCAGGCAGAGAATTCCCTGCTAGCACCTTCTCTGTGCCTGGGAAGCAGAAGTGTTCACATTGCTTCGCAGAATCGCTTTTGTGCAGAAAACAGTAGCACTTGTTCAGAACGAAAGAAAGCACAGAGCCCCAGATTTTATGTTGTCCTGGAGAGCTTGCAGAGCACTGGGGAAAGGCAGGCAGAGAATTCCCTGCTAGCACCTTCTCTGTGCCTGGGAAGCACAAGTGTTCACATTGCTTCGCAGAATCGCTTTTGTGCAGAAAACAGTAACACTTGTTCCGAACGAAAGAAAGCACAGAGCCCCAGAATTTATGTTGTCCTGGAGAGCTTGCAGACCACTGGGGAAAGGCAGGCAGAGAATTCCCTGCTAGCACCTTCTCTGTGCCTGTTCACATTGCTTCGCAGAATCGCTTTTGTGCAGAAAACAGTAACACTTGTTCAGAACGAAAGAAAGCACAGAGCCCCAAATTTGCTGTTGTCCTGGAGAGCTTGCAGAGCACTGGGGAAAGGCAGGCAGAGAATTCCCTGCTAGCACCTTCTCTGTGCCTGGGAAGCACAAGTGTTCACATTGCTTCGCAGAATCGCTTTTGTGCAGAAAACAGTAACACTTGTTCAGAACGAAAGAAAGCACAGAGCCCCAGATTTTATGTTGTCCTGGAGAGCTTGCAGAGCACTGGGGAAAGGCAGGCAGAGAATTCCCTGCTAGCACCTTCTCTGTGCCTGTTCACATTGCTTCGCAGAATCGCTTTTGTGCAGAAAACAGTAACACTTGTTCAGAACGAAAGAAAGCACAGAGCCCCAGATTTGCTGTTGTCCTGGAGAGCTTGCAGAGCACTGGGGAAAGGCAGGCAGAGAATTCCCTGCTAGCACCTTCTCTGTGCCTGGGAAGCACAAGTGTTCACATTGCTTCGCAGAATCGCTTTTGTGCAGAAAACAGTAACACTTGTTCAGAACGAAAGAAAGCACAGAGCCCCAGATTTACTGTTGTCCTGGAGAGCTTGCAGAGCACTGGGGAAAGGCAGGCAGAGAATTCCCTGCTAGCACCTTCTCTGTGCCTGGGAAGCACAAGTGTTCACATTGCTTCGCAGAATCGCTTTTGTGCAGAAAACAGTAACACTTGTTCAGAACGAAAGAAAGCACAGAACCCCAGATTTTATGTTGTCCTGGAGAGCTTGCAGAGCACTGGGGAAAGGCAGGCAGAGAATTCCCTGCTAGCACCTTCTCTGTGCCTGGGAAGCACAAGTGTTCACATTGCTTGGCAGAATCGCTTTTGTGCAGAAAACAGTAACACTTGTTCAGAACGAAAGAAAGCACAGAGCCCCAGATTTGTTGTTTTCCTGGAGAGCTTGCAGAGCACTGGGGAAAGGCAGGCAGAGAATTCCCTGCTAGCACCTTCTCTGTGCCTGGGAAGCAGAAGTGTTCACATTGCTTCGCAGAATCGCTTTTGTGCAGAAAACAGTAACACTTGTTCAGAACGAAAGAAAGCACAGAGCCCCAGATTTTATGTTGTCCTGGAGAGCTTGCAGAGCACTGGGGAAAGGCAGGCAGAGAATTCCCTGCTAGCACCTTCTCTGTGCCTGGGAAGCACAAGTGTTCACATTGCTTCGCAGAATCGCTTTTGTGCAGAAAACAGTAACACTTGTTCAGAACGAAAGAAAGCACAGAGCCCCAGATTTTATGTTGTCCTGGAGAGCTTGCAGAGCACTGGGGAAAGGCAGGCAGAGAATTCCCTGCTAGCACCTTCTCTGTGCCTGGGAAGCACAAGTGTTCACATTGCTTCGCAGAATCGCTTTTGTGCAGAAAACAGTAACACTTGTTCAGAACGAAAGAAAGCACAGAGCCCCAGATTTTATGTTGTCCTGGAGAGCTTGCAGAGCACTGGGGAAAGGCAGGCAGAGAATTCCCTGCTAGCACCTTCTCTGTGCCTGGGAAGCACAAGTGTTCACATTGCTTCGCAGAATCGCTTTTGTGCAGAAAACAGTAACACTTGTTCAGAACGAAAGAAAGCACAGAGCCCCAGAATTTATGTTGTCCTGGAGAGCTTGCAGAGCACTGGGGAAAGGCAGGCAGAGAATTCCCTGCTAGCACCTTCTCTGTGCCTGGGAAGCACAAGTGTTCACATTGCTTCGCAGAATCGCTTTTGTGCAGAAAACAGTAACACTTGTTCAGAACGAAAGAAAGCACAGAGCCCCAGATTTTATGTTGTCCTGGAGAGCTTGCAGAGCGCTGGGGAAAGGCAGGCAGAGAATTCCCTGCTAGCACCTTCTCTGTGCCTGGGAAGCACAAGTGTTCACATTGCTTCGCAGAATCGCTTTTGTGCAGAAAACAGTAACACTTGTTCCGAACGAAAGAAAGCACAGAGCCCCAGATTTGCTGTTGTCCTGGAGAGCTTGCAGAGCACTGGGGAAAGGCAGGCAGAGAATTCCCTGCTAGCACCTTCTCTGTGCCTGTTCACATTGCTTCGCAGAATCGCTTTTGTGCAGAAAACAGTAACACTTGTTCAGAACGAAAGAAAGCACAGAGCCCCAGATTTTATGTTGTCCTGGAGAGCTTGCAGAGCACTGGGGAAAGGCAGGCAGAGAATTCCCTGCTAGCACCTTCTCTGTGCCTGGGAAGCACAAGTGTTCACATTGCTTCGCAGAATCGCTTTTGTGCAGAAAACAGTAACACTTGTTCAGAACGAAAGAAAGCACAGAGCCCCAGATTTTATGTTGTCCTGGAGAGCTTGCAGAGCGCTGGGGAAAGGCAGGCAGAGAATTCCCTGCTAGCACCTTCTCTGTGCCTGGGAAGCTCAAGTGTTCACATTGCTTCGCAGAATCGCTTTTGTGCAGAAAACAGTAACACTTGTTCAGAACGAAAGAAAGCACAGAGCCCCAGATTTGCTGTTGTCCTGGAGAGCTTGCAGAGCACTGGGGAAAGGCAGGCAGAGAATTCCCTGCTAGCACCTTCTCTGTGCCTGGGAAGCAGAAGTGTTCACATTGCTTCGCAGAATCGCTTTTGTGCAGAAAACAGTAACACTTGTTCAGAACGAAAGAAAGCACAGAGCCCCAGATTTTATGTTGTCCTGGAGAGCTTGCAGAGCACTGGGGAAAGGCAGGCAGAGAATTCCCTGCTAGCACCTTCTCTGTGCCTGGGAAGCACAAGTGTTCACATTGCTTCGCAGAATCGCTTTTGTGCAGAAAACAGTAGCACTTGTTCAGAACGAAAGAAAGCACAGAGCCCCAGATTTTATGTTGTCCTGGAGAGCTTGCAGACCACTGGGGAAAGGCAGGCAGAGAATTCCCTGCTAGCACCTTCTCTGTGCCTGGGAAGCACAAGTGTTCACGATGCTTCGCAGAATCGCTTTTGTGCAGAAAACACTAACACTTGTTCAGAACGAAAGAAAGCACAGAGCCCCAGATTTGCTGTTGTCCTGGAGAGCTTGCAGAGCACTGGGGAAAGGCAGGCAGAGAATTCCCTGCTAGCACCTTCTCTGTGCCTGTTCACATTGTTTCGCAGAATCGCTTTTGTGCAGAAAACAGTAACACTTGTTCAGAACGAAAGAAAGCACAGAGCCCCAGATTTTATGTTGTCCTGGAGAGCTTGCAGAGCACTGGGGAAAGGCAGGCAGAGAATTCCCTGCTAGCACTTTCTCTGTGCCTGGGAAGCAGAAGTGTTCACATTGCTTCGCAGAATCGCTTTTGTGCAGAAAACAGTAACACTTGTTCAGAACGAAAGAAAGCACAGAGCCCCAGATTTTATGTTGTCCTGGAGAGCTTGCAGAGCACTGGGGAAAGGCAGGCAGAGAATTCCCTGCTAGCACCTTCTCTCTGCCTGTTCACATTGCTTCGCAGAATCGCTTTTGTGCAGAAAACAGTAACACTTGTTCAGAACGAAAGAAAGCACAGAGCCCCAGATTTTATGTTGTCCTGGAGAGCTTGCAGAGCACTGTGGAAAGGCAGGCAGAGAATTCCCTGCTAGCACTTTCTCTGTGCCTGGGAAGCAGAAGTGTTCACATTGCTTCGCAGAATCGCTTTTGTGCAGAAAACAGTAACACTTGTTCAGAACGAAAGAAAGCACAGAGCCCCAGATTTGCTGTTGTCCTGGAGAGCTTGCAGAGCACTGGGGAAAGGCAGGCAGAGAATTCCCTGCTAGCACCTTCTCTGTGCCTGGGAAGCACAAGTGTTCACATTGCTTCGCAGAAACGCTTTTGTGCAGAAAACAGTAACACTTGTTCAGAACGAAAGAAAGCACAGAGCCCCAGATTTGCTGTTGTCCTGGAGAGCTTGCAGAGCACTGGGGAAAGGCAGGCAGAGAATTCCCTGCTAGCACCTTCTCTGTGCCTGTTCACATTGCTTCGCAGAATCGCTTTTGTGCAGAAAACAGTAACACTTGTTCAGAACGAAAGAAAGCACAGAGCCCCAGATTTTATGTTGTCCTGGAGAGCTTGCAGAGCACTGGGGAAAGGCAGGCAGAGAATTCCCTGCTAGCACCTTCTCTGTGCCTGGGAAGCACAAGTGTTCACATTGCTTCGCAGAATCGCTTTTGTGCAGAAAACAGTAACACTTGTTCAGAACGAAAGAAAGCACAGAGCCCCAGATTTTATGTTGTCCTGGAGAGCTTGCAGAGCACTGGGGAAAGGCAGGCAGAGGATTCCCTGCTAGCACCTTCTCTGTGCCTGTTCACATTGCTTCGCAGAATCGCTTTTGTGCAGAAAACAGTAACACTTGTTCAGAACGAAAGAAAGCACAGAGCCCCAGATTTGCTGTTGTCCTGGAGAGCTTGCAGAGCACTGGGGAAAGGCAGGCAGAGAATTCCCTGCTAGCACCTTCTCTGTGCCTGGGAAGCACAAGTGTTCACATTGCTTCGCAGAATCGCTTTTGTGCAGAAAACAGTAACACTTGTTCAGAACGAAAGAAAGCACAGAGCCCCAGATTTTATGTTGTCCTGGAGAGCTTGCAGAGCACTGGGGAAAGGCAGGCAGAGAATTCCCTGCTAGCACCTTCTCTGTGCCTGGGAAACAGAAGTGTTCACATTGCTTCGCAGAATCGCTTTTGTGCAGAAAACAGTAACACTTGGTCAGGAAGAAAGAAAGCACAGAGCCCCAGATTTTATGTTGTCCTGGAGAGCTTGCAGAGCAGTGGGGAAAGGCAGGCAGAGAATTCCCTGCTAGTACCTTCTCTGTGCCTGTTCACATTGCATCGCAGAATCGCTTTTGTGCAGAAAACAGTAACACTTGTTCAGAACGAAAGAAAGCACAGAGCCCCAGATTTTATGTTGTCCTGGAGAGCTTGCAGAGCACTGGGGAAAGGCAGGCAGAGAATTCCCTGCTAGCACCTTCTCTGTGCCTGGGAAGCACAAGTGTTCACATTGCTTCGCAGAATCGCTTTTGTGCAGAAAACAGTAACACTTGTTCAGAACGAAAGAAAGCACAGAGCCCCAGATTTTATGTTGTCCTGGAGAGCTTGCAGAGCACTGGGGAAAGGCAGGCAGAGAATTCCCTGCTAGCACCTTCTCTCTGCCTGTTCACATTGCTTCGCAGAATCGCTTTTGTGCAGAAAACAGTAACACTTGTTCAGAACGAAAGAAAGCACAGAGCCCCAGATTTTATGTTGTCCTGGAGAGCTTGCAGAGCACTGGGGAAAGGCAGGCAGAGAATTCCCTGCTAGCACCTTCTCTGTGCCTGGGAAGCACAAGTGTTCACATTGCTTCGCAGAAACGCTTTTGTGCAGAAAACAGTAACACTTGTTCAGAACGAAAGAAAGCACAGAGCCCCAGATTTGCTGTTGTCCTGGAGAGCTTGCAGAGCACTGGGGAAAGGCAGGCAGAGAATTCCCTGCTAGCACCTTCTCTCTGCCTGTTCACATTGCTTCGCAGAATCGCTTTTGTGCAGAAAACAGTAACACTTGTTCAGAACGAAAGAAAGCACAGAGCCCCAGATTTTATGTTGTCCTGGAGAGCTTGCAGAGCACTGGGGAAAGGCAGGCAGAGAATTCCCTGCTAGCACCTTCTCTGTGCCTGGGAAGCACAAGTGTTCACATTGCTTCGCAGAATCGCTTTTGTGCAGAAAACAGTAACACTTGTTCAGAACGAAAGAAAGCACAGAGCCCCAGATTTTATGTTGTCCTGGAGAGCTTGCAGAGCACTGGGGAAAGGCAGGCAGAGGATTCCCTGCTAGCACCTTCTCTGTGCCTGTTCACATTGCTTCGCAGAATCGCTTTTGTGCAGAAAACAGTAACACTTGTTCAGAACGAAAGAAAGCACAGAGCCCCAGATTTGCTGTTGTCCTGGAGAGCTTGCAGAGCACTGGGGAAAGGCAGGCAGAGAATTCCCTGCTAGCACCTTCTCTGTGCCTGGGAAGCAGAAGTGTTCACATTGCTTCGCAGAATCGCTTTTGTGCAGAAAACAGTAACACTTGTTCAGAACGAAAGAAAGCACAGAGCCCCAGATTTTATGTTGTCCTGGAGAGCTTGCAGAGCACTGGGGAAAGGCAGGCAGAGAATTCCCTGCTAGCACCTTCTCTGTGCCTGGGAAACAGAAGTGTTCACATTGCTTCGCAGAATCGCTTTTGTGCAGAAAACAGTAACACTTGGTCAGGAAGAAAGAAAGCACAGAGCCCCAGATTTTATGTTGTCCTGGAGAGCTTGCAGAGCAGTGGGGAAAGGCAGGCAGAGAATTCCCTGCTAGTACCTTCTCTGTGCCTGTTCACATTGCATCGCAGAATCGCTTTTGTGCAGAAAACAGTAACACTTGTTCAGAACGAAAGAAAGCACAGAGCCCCAGATTTTATGTTGTCCTGGAGAGCTTGCAGAGCACTGGGGAAAGGCAGGCAGAGAATTCCCTGCTAGCACCTTCTCTGTGCCTGGGAAGCACAAGTGTTCACATTGCTTCGCAGAATCGCTTTTGTGCAGAAAACAGTAACACTTGTTCAGAACGAAAGAAAGCACAGAGCCCCAGATTTACTGTTGTCCTTGAGAGCTTGCAGAGCACTGGGGAAAGGCAGGCAGAGAATTCCCTGCTAGCACCTTCTCTGTGCCTGGGAAGCACAAGTGTTCACATTGCTTCGCAGAAACGCTTTTGTGCAGAAAACAGTAACACTTGTTCAGAACGAAAGAAAGCACAGAGCCCCAGATTTTATGTTGTCCTGGAGAGCTTGCAGAGCACTGGGGAAAGGCAGGCAGAGAATTCCCTGCTAGCACCTTCTCTGTGCCTGGGAAGCACAAGTGTTCACATTGCATCGCAGAATCGCTTTTGTGCAGAAAACAGTAACACTTGTTCAGAACGAAAGAAAGCACAGAGCCCCAGATTTTATGTTGTCCTGGAGAGCTTGCAGAGCACTGGGGAAAGGCAGGCAGAGAATTCCCTGCTAGCACCTTCTCTGTGCCTGGGAAGCACAAGTGTTCACATTGCTTCGCAGAATCGCTTTTGTGCAGAAAACAGTAACACTTGTTCAGAACGAAAGAAAGCACAGAGCCCCAGATTTTATGTTGTCCTGGAGAGCTTGCAGAGCACTGGGGAAAGGCAGGCAGAGAATTCCCTGCTAGCACCTTCTCTGTGCCTGGGAAGCACAAGTGTTCACATTGCTTCGCAGAATCGCTTTTGTGCAGAAAACAGTAACACTTGTTCAGAATGAAAGAAAGCACAGAGCCCCAGATTTTATGTTGTCCTGGAGAGCTTGCAGAGCACTGGGGAAAGGCAGGCAGAGAATTCCCTGCTAGCACCTTCTCTGTGCCTGTTCACATTGCTTCGCAGAATCGCTTTTGTGCAGAAAACAGTAACACTTGTTCAGAACGAAAGAAAGCACAGAGCCCCAGATTTTATGTTGTCCTGGAGAGCTTGCAGAGCACTGGGGAAAGGCAGGCAGAGAATTCCCTGCTAGCACCTTCTCTGTGCCTGGGAAGCACAAGTGTTCACATTGCTTCGCAGAATCGCTTTTGTGCAGAAAACAGTAACACTTGTTCAGAACGAAAGAAAGCACAGAGCCCCAGAATTTATGTTGTCCTGGAGAGCTTGCAGAGCACTGGGGAAAGGCAGGCAGAGAATTCCCTGCTAGCACCTTCTCTGTGCCTGGGAAGCACAAGTGTTCACATTGCTTCGCAGAATCGCTTTTGTGCAGAAAACAGTAACACTTGTTCAGAACGAAAGAAAGCACAGAGCCCCAGATTTTATGTTGTCCTGGAGAGCTTGCAGAGCGCTGGGGAAAGGCAGGCAGAGAATTCCCTGCTAGCACCTTCTCTGTGCCTGGGAAGCACAAGTGTTCACATTGCTTCGCAGAATCGCTTTTGTGCAGAAAACAGTAACACTTGTTCCGAACGAAAGAAAGCACAGAGCCCCAGATTTGCTGTTGTCCTGGAGAGCTTGCAGAGCACTGGGGAAAGGCAGGCAGAGAATTCCCTGCTAGCACCTTCTCTGTGCCTGTTCACATTGCTTCGCAGAATCGCTTTTGTGCAGAAAACAGTAACACTTGTTCAGAACGAAAGAAAGCACAGAGCCCCAGATTTTATGTTGTCCTGGAGAGCTTGCAGAGCACTGGGGAAAGGCAGGCAGAGAATTCCCTGCTAGCACCTTCTCTGTGCCTGGGAAGCACAAGTGTTCACATTGCTTCGCAGAATCGCTTTTGTGCAGAAAACAGTAACACTTGTTCAGAACGAAAGAAAGCACAGAGCCCCAGATTTTATGTTGTCCTGGAGAGCTTGCAGAGCGCTGGGGAAAGGCAGGCAGAGAATTCCCTGCTAGCACCTTCTCTGTGCCTGGGAAGCTCAAGTGTTCACATTGCTTCGCAGAATCGCTTTTGTGCAGAAAACAGTAACACTTGTTCAGAACGAAAGAAAGCACAGAGCCCCAGATTTTATGTTGTCCTGGAGAGCTTGCAGAGCACTGGGGAAAGGCAGGCAGAGAATTCCCTGCTAGCACCTTCTCTGTGCCTGGGAAGCAGAAGTGTTCACATTGCTTCGCAGAATCGCTTTTGTGCAGAAAACAGTAACACTTGTTCAGAACGAAAGAAAGCACAGAGCCCCAGATTTTATGTTGTCCTGGAGAGCTTGCAGAGCACTGGGGAAAGGCAGGCAGAGAATTCCCTGCTAGCACCTTCTCTGTGCCTGGGAAGCACAAGTGTTCACATTGCTTCGCAGAATCGCTTTTGTGCAGAAAACAGTAGCACTTGTTCAGAACGAAAGAAAGCACAGAGCCCCAGATTTTATGTTGTCCTGGAGAGCTTGCAGAGCACTGGGGAAAGGCAGGCAGAGAATTCCCTGCTAGCACCTTCTCTGTGCCTGGGAAGCACAAGTGTTCACGATGCTTCGCAGAATCGCTTTTGTGCAGAAAACACTAACACTTGTTCAGAACGAAAGAAAGCACAGAGCCCCAGATTTGCTGTTGTCCTGGAGAGCTTGCAGAGCACTGGGGAAAGGCAGGCAGAGAATTCCCTGCTAGCACCTTCTCTGTGCCTGTTCACATTGTTTCGCAGAATCGCTTTTGTGCAGAAAACAGTAACACTTGTTCAGAACGAAAGAAAGCACAGAGCCCCAGATTTTATGTTGTCCTGGAGAGCTTGCAGAGCACTGGGGAAAGGCAGGCAGAGAATTCCCTGCTAGCACTTTCTCTGTGCCTGGGAAGCAGAAGTGTTCACATTGCTTCGCAGAATCGCTTTTGTGCAGAAAACAGTAACACTTGTTCAGAACGAAAGAAAGCACAGAGCCCCAGATTTTATGTTGTCCTGGAGAGCTTGCAGAGCACTGGGGAAAGGCAGGCAGAGAATTCCCTGCTAGCACCTTCTCTCTGCCTGTTCACATTGCTTCGCAGAATCGCTTTTGTGCAGAAAACAGTAACACTTGTTCAGAACGAAAGAAAGCACAGAGCCCCAGATTTTATGTTGTCCTGGAGAGCTTGCAGAGCACTGTGGAAAGGCAGGCAGAGAATTCCCTGCTAGCACTTTCTCTGTGCCTGGGAAGCAGAAGTGTTCACATTGCTTCGCAGAATCGCTTTTGTGCAGAAAACAGTAACACTTGTTCAGAACGAAAGAAAGCACAGAGCCCCAGATTTGCTGTTGTCCTGGAGAGCTTGCAGAGCACTGGGGAAAGGCAGGCAGAGAATTCCCTGCTAGCACCTTCTCTGTGCCTGGGAAGCACAAGTGTTCACATTGCTTCGCAGAAACGCTTTTGTGCAGAAAACAGTAACACTTGTTCAGAACGAAAGAAAGCACAGAGCCCCAGATTTGCTGTTGTCCTGGAGAGCTTGCAGAGCACTGGGGAAAGGCAGGCAGAGAATTCCCTGCTAGCACCTTCTCTGTGCCTGTTCACATTGCTTCGCAGAATCGCTTTTGTGCAGAAAACAGTAACACTTGTTCAGAACGAAAGAAAGCACAGAGCCCCAGATTTTATGTTGTCCTGGAGAGCTTGCAGAGCACTGGGGAAAGGCAGGCAGAGAATTCCCTGCTAGCACCTTCTCTGTGCCTGGGAAGCACAAGTGTTCACATTGCTTCGCAGAATCGCTTTTGTGCAGAAAACAGTAACACTTGTTCAGAACGAAAGAAAGCACAGAGCCCCAGATTTTATGTTGTCCTGGAGAGCTTGCAGAGCACTGGGGAAAGGCAGGCAGAGGATTCCCTGCTAGCACCTTCTCTGTGCCTGTTCACATTGCTTCGCAGAATCGCTTTTGTGCAGAAAACAGTAACACTTGTTCAGAACGAAAGAAAGCACAGAGCCCCAGATTTGCTGTTGTCCTGGAGAGCTTGCAGAGCACTGGGGAAAGGCAGGCAGAGAATTCCCTGCTAGCACCTTCTCTGTGCCTGGGAAGCACAAGTGTTCACATTGCTTCGCAGAATCGCTTTTGTGCAGAAAACAGTAACACTTGTTCAGAACGAAAGAAAGCACAGAGCCCCAGATTTTATGTTGTCCTGGAGAGCTTGCAGAGCACTGGGGAAAGGCAGGCAGAGAATTCCCTGCTAGCACCTTCTCTGTGCCTGGGAAACAGAAGTGTTCACATTGCTTCGCAGAATCGCTTTTGTGCAGAAAACAGTAACACTTGGTCAGGAAGAAAGAAAGCACAGAGCCCCAGATTTTATGTTGTCCTGGAGAGCTTGCAGAGCAGTGGGGAAAGGCAGGCAGAGAATTCCCTGCTAGTACCTTCTCTGTGCCTGTTCACATTGCATCGCAGAATCGCTTTTGTGCAGAAAACAGTAACACTTGTTCAGAACGAAAGAAAGCACAGAGCCCCAGATTTTATGTTGTCCTGGAGAGCTTGCAGAGCACTGGGGAAAGGCAGGCAGAGAATTCCCTGCTAGCACCTTCTCTGTGCCTGGGAAGCACAAGTGTTCACATTGCTTCGCAGAATCGCTTTTGTGCAGAAAACAGTAACACTTGTTCAGAACGAAAGAAAGCACAGAGCCCCAGATTTTATGTTGTCCTGGAGAGCTTGCAGAGCACTGGGGAAAGGCAGGCAGAGAATTCCCTGCTAGCACCTTCTCTCTGCCTGTTCACATTGCTTCGCAGAATCGCTTTTGTGCAGAAAACAGTAACACTTGTTCAGAACGAAAGAAAGCACAGAGCCCCAGATTTTATGTTGTCCTGGAGAGCTTGCAGAGCACTGTGGAAAGGCAGGCAGAGAATTCCCTGCTAGCACTTTCTCTGTGCCTGGGAAGCAGAAGTGTTCACATTGCTTCGCAGAATCGCTTTTGTGCAGAAAACAGTAACACTTGTTCAGAACGAAAGAAAGCACAGAGCCCCAGATTTGCTGTTGTCCTGGAGAGCTTGCAGAGCACTGGGGAAAGGCAGGCAGAGAATTCCCTGCTAGCACCTTCTCTGTGCCTGGGAAGCACAAGTGTTCACATTGCTTCGCAGAAACGCTTTTGTGCAGAAAACAGTAACACTTGTTCAGAACGAAAGAAAGCACAGAGCCCCAGATTTGCTGTTGTCCTGGAGAGCTTGCAGAGCACTGGGGAAAGGCAGGCAGAGAATTCCCTGCTAGCACCTTCTCTCTGCCTGTTCACATTGCTTCGCAGAATCGCTTTTGTGCAGAAAACAGTAACACTTGTTCAGAACGAAAGAAAGCACAGAGCCCCAGATTTTATGTTGTCCTGGAGAGCTTGCAGAGCACTGGGGAAAGGCAGGCAGAGAATTCCCTGCTAGCACCTTCTCTGTGCCTGGGAAGCACAAGTGTTCACATTGCTTCGCAGAATCGCTTTTGTGCAGAAAACAGTAACACTTGTTCAGAACGAAAGAAAGCACAGAGCCCCAGATTTTATGTTGTCCTGGAGAGCTTGCAGAGCACTGGGGAAAGGCAGGCAGAGGATTCCCTGCTAGCACCTTCTCTGTGCCTGTTCACATTGCTTCGCAGAATCGCTTTTGTGCAGAAAACAGTAACACTTGTTCAGAACGAAAGAAAGCACAGAGCCCCAGATTTGCTGTTGTCCTGGAGAGCTTGCAGAGCACTGGGGAAAGGCAGGCAGAGAATTCCCTGCTAGCACCTTCTCTGTGCCTGGGAAGCAGAAGTGTTCACATTGCTTCGCAGAATCGCTTTTGTGCAGAAAACAGTAACACTTGTTCAGAACGAAAGAAAGCACAGAGCCCCAGATTTTATGTTGTCCTGGAGAGCTTGCAGAGCACTGGGGAAAGGCAGGCAGAGAATTCCCTGCTAGCACCTTCTCTGTGCCTGGGAAACAGAAGTGTTCACATTGCTTCGCAGAATCGCTTTTGTGCAGAAAACAGTAACACTTGGTCAGGAAGAAAGAAAGCACAGAGCCCCAGATTTTATGTTGTCCTGGAGAGCTTGCAGAGCAGTGGGGAAAGGCAGGCAGAGAATTCCCTGCTAGTACCTTCTCTGTGCCTGTTCACATTGCATCGCAGAATCGCTTTTGTGCAGAAAACAGTAACACTTGTTCAGAACGAAAGAAAGCACAGAGCCCCAGATTTTATGTTGTCCTGGAGAGCTTGCAGAGCACTGGGGAAAGGCAGGCAGAGAATTCCCTGCTAGCACCTTCTCTGTGCCTGGGAAGCACAAGTGTTCACATTGCTTCGCAGAATCGCTTTTGTGCAGAAAACAGTAACACTTGTTCAGAACGAAAGAAAGCACAGAGCCCCAGATTTACTGTTGTCCTTGAGAGCTTGCAGAGCACTGGGGAAAGGCAGGCAGAGAATTCCCTGCTAGCACCTTCTCTGTGCCTGGGAAGCACAAGTGTTCACATTGCTTCGCAGAAACGCTTTTGTGCAGAAAACAGTAACACTTGTTCAGAACGAAAGAAAGCACAGAGCCCCAGATTTTATGTTGTCCTGGAGAGCTTGCAGAGCACTGGGGAAAGGCAGGCAGAGAATTCCCTGCTAGCACCTTCTCTGTGCCTGGGAAGCACAAGTGTTCACATTGCATCGCAGAATCGCTTTTGTGCAGAAAACAGTAACACTTGTTCAGAACGAAAGAAAGCACAGAGCCCCAGATTTTATGTTGTCCTGGAGAGCTTGCAGAGCACTGGGGAAAGGCAGGCAGAGAATTCCCTGCTAGCACCTTCTCTGTGCCTGGGAAGCACAAGTGTTCACATTGCTTCGCAGAATCGCTTTTGTGCAGAAAACAGTAACACTTGTTCAGAACGAAAGAAAGCACAGAGCCCCAGATTTTATGTTGTCCTGGAGAGCTTGCAGAGCACTGGGGAAAGGCAGGCAGAGAATTCCCTGCTAGCACCTTCTCTGTGCCTGGGAAGCACAAGTGTTCACATTGCTTCGCAGAATCGCTTTTGTGCAGAAAACAGTAACACTTGTTCAGAATGAAAGAAAGCACAGAGCCCCAGATTTTATGTTGTCCTGGAGAGCTTGCAGAGCACTGGGGAAAGGCAGGCAGAGAATTCCCTGCTAGCACCTTCTCTGTGCCTGTTCACATTGCTTCGCAGAATCGCTTTTGTGCAGAAAACAGTAACACTTGTTCAGAACGAAAGAAAGCACAGAGCCCCAGATTTTATGTTGTCCTGGAGAGCTTACAGAGCACTGGGGAAAGGCAGGCAGAGAATTCCCTGCTAGCACCTTCTCTGTGCCTGGGAAGCACAAGTGTTCACATTGCTTCGCAGAATCGCTTTTGTGCAGAAAACAGTAACACTTGTTCAGAACGAAAGAAAGCACAGAGCCCCAGATTTGCTGTTGTCCTGGAGAGCTTGCAGAGCACTGGGGAAAGGCAGGCAGAGAATTCCCTGCTAGCACCTTCTCTGTGCCTGGGAAGCACAAGTGTTCACATTGCTTCGCAGAATCGCTTTTGTGCAGAAAACAGTAACACTTGTTCAGAACGAAAGAAAGCACAGAGCCCCAGATTTGCTGTTGTCCTGGAGAGCTTGCAGAGCACTGGGGAAAGGCAGGCAGAGAATTCCCTGCTAGCACCTTCTCTGTGCCTGGGAAGCACAAGTGTTCACATTGCTTCGCAGAATCGCTTTTGTGCAGAAAACAGTAACACTTGTTCAGAACGAAAGAAAGCACAGAGCCCCAGATTTTATGTTGTCCTGGAGAGCTTGCAGAGCACTGGGGAAAGGCAGGCAGAGAATTCCCTGCTAGCACCTTCTCTGTGCCTGGGAAACAGAAGTGTTCACATTGCTTCGCAGAATCGCTTTTGTGCAGAAAACAGTAACACTTGGTCAGGAAGAAAGAAAGCACAGAGCCCCAGATTTTATGTTGTCCTGGAGAGCTTGCAGAGCAGTGGGGAAAGGCAGGCAGAGAATTCCCTGCTAGTACCTTCTCTGTGCCTGTTCACATTGCATCGCAGAATCGCTTTTGTGCAGAAAACAGTAACACTTGTTCAGAACGAAAGAAAGCACAGAGCCCCAGATTTTATGTTGTCCTGGAGAGCTTGCAGAGCACTGGGGAAAGGCAGGCAGAGAATTCCCTGCTAGCACCTTCTCTGTGCCTGGGAAGCACAAGTGTTCACATTGCTTCGCAGAATCGCTTTTGTGCAGAAAACAGTAACACTTGTTCAGAACGAAAGAAAGCACAGAGCCCCAGATTTTATGTTGTCCTGGAGAGCTTGCAGAGCACTGGGGAAAGGCAGGCAGAGAATTCCCTGCTAGCACCTTCTCTCTGCCTGTTCACATTGCTTCGCAGAATCGCTTTTGTGCAGAAAACAGTAACACTTGTTCAGAACGAAAGAAAGCACAGAGCCCCAGATTTTATGTTGTCCTGGAGAGCTTGCAGAGCACTGTGGAAAGGCAGGCAGAGAATTCCCTGCTAGCACTTTCTCTGTGCCTGGGAAGCAGAAGTGTTCACATTGCTTCGCAGAATCGCTTTTGTGCAGAAAACAGTAACACTTGTTCAGAACGAAAGAAAGCACAGAGCCCCAGATTTGCTGTTGTCCTGGAGAGCTTGCAGAGCACTGGGGAAAGGCAGGCAGAGAATTCCCTGCTAGCACCTTCTCTGTGCCTGGGAAGCACAAGTGTTCACATTGCTTCGCAGAAACGCTTTTGTGCAGAAAACAGTAACACTTGTTCAGAACGAAAGAAAGCACAGAGCCCCAGATTTGCTGTTGTCCTGGAGAGCTTGCAGAGCACTGGGGAAAGGCAGGCAGAGAATTCCCTGCTAGCACCTTCTCTCTGCCTGTTCACATTGCTTCGCAGAATCGCTTTTGTGCAGAAAACAGTAACACTTGTTCAGAACGAAAGAAAGCACAGAGCCCCAGATTTTATGTTGTCCTGGAGAGCTTGCAGAGCACTGGGGAAAGGCAGGCAGAGAATTCCCTGCTAGCACCTTCTCTGTGCCTGGGAAGCACAAGTGTTCACATTGCTTCGCAGAATCGCTTTTGTGCAGAAAACAGTAACACTTGTTCAGAACGAAAGAAAGCACAGAGCCCCAGATTTTATGTTGTCCTGGAGAGCTTGCAGAGCACTGGGGAAAGGCAGGCAGAGGATTCCCTGCTAGCACCTTCTCTGTGCCTGTTCACATTGCTTCGCAGAATCGCTTTTGTGCAGAAAACAGTAACACTTGTTCAGAACGAAAGAAAGCACAGAGCCCCAGATTTGCTGTTGTCCTGGAGAGCTTGCAGAGCACTGGGGAAAGGCAGGCAGAGAATTCCCTGCTAGCACCTTCTCTGTGCCTGGGAAGCAGAAGTGTTCACATTGCTTCGCAGAATCGCTTTTGTGCAGAAAACAGTAACACTTGTTCAGAACGAAAGAAAGCACAGAGCCCCAGATTTTATGTTGTCCTGGAGAGCTTGCAGAGCACTGGGGAAAGGCAGGCAGAGAATTCCCTGCTAGCACCTTCTCTGTGCCTGGGAAACAGAAGTGTTCACATTGCTTCGCAGAATCGCTTTTGTGCAGAAAACAGTAACACTTGGTCAGGAAGAAAGAAAGCACAGAGCCCCAGATTTTATGTTGTCCTGGAGAGCTTGCAGAGCAGTGGGGAAAGGCAGGCAGAGAATTCCCTGCTAGTACCTTCTCTGTGCCTGTTCACATTGCATCGCAGAATCGCTTTTGTGCAGAAAACAGTAACACTTGTTCAGAACGAAAGAAAGCACAGAGCCCCAGATTTTATGTTGTCCTGGAGAGCTTGCAGAGCACTGGGGAAAGGCAGGCAGAGAATTCCCTGCTAGCACCTTCTCTGTGCCTGGGAAGCACAAGTGTTCACATTGCTTCGCAGAATCGCTTTTGTGCAGAAAACAGTAACACTTGTTCAGAACGAAAGAAAGCACAGAGCCCCAGATTTACTGTTGTCCTTGAGAGCTTGCAGAGCACTGGGGAAAGGCAGGCAGAGAATTCCCTGCTAGCACCTTCTCTGTGCCTGGGAAGCACAAGTGTTCACATTGCTTCGCAGAAACGCTTTTGTGCAGAAAACAGTAACACTTGTTCAGAACGAAAGAAAGCACAGAGCCCCAGATTTTATGTTGTCCTGGAGAGCTTGCAGAGCACTGGGGAAAGGCAGGCAGAGAATTCCCTGCTAGCACCTTCTCTGTGCCTGGGAAGCACAAGTGTTCACATTGCATCGCAGAATCGCTTTTGTGCAGAAAACAGTAACACTTGTTCAGAACGAAAGAAAGCACAGAGCCCCAGATTTTATGTTGTCCTGGAGAGCTTGCAGAGCACTGGGGAAAGGCAGGCAGAGAATTCCCTGCTAGCACCTTCTCTGTGCCTGGGAAGCACAAGTGTTCACATTGCTTCGCAGAATCGCTTTTGTGCAGAAAACAGTAACACTTGTTCAGAACGAAAGAAAGCACAGAGCCCCAGATTTTATGTTGTCCTGGAGAGCTTGCAGAGCACTGGGGAAAGGCAGGCAGAGAATTCCCTGCTAGCACCTTCTCTGTGCCTGGGAAGCACAAGTGTTCACATTGCTTCGCAGAATCGCTTTTGTGCAGAAAACAGTAACACTTGTTCAGAATGAAAGAAAGCACAGAGCCCCAGATTTTATGTTGTCCTGGAGAGCTTGCAGAGCACTGGGGAAAGGCAGGCAGAGAATTCCCTGCTAGCACCTTCTCTGTGCCTGTTCACATTGCTTCGCAGAATCGCTTTTGTGCAGAAAACAGTAACACTTGTTCAGAACGAAAGAAAGCACAGAGCCCCAGATTTTATGTTGTCCTGGAGAGCTTACAGAGCACTGGGGAAAGGCAGGCAGAGAATTCCCTGCTAGCACCTTCTCTGTGCCTGGGAAGCACAAGTGTTCACATTGCTTCGCAGAATCGCTTTTGTGCAGAAAACAGTAACACTTGTTCAGAACGAAAGAAAGCACAGAGCCCCAGATTTGCTGTTGTCCTGGAGAGCTTGCAGAGCACTGGGGAAAGGCAGGCAGAGAATTCCCTGCTAGCACCTTCTCTGTGCCTGGGAAGCACAAGTGTTCACATTGCTTCGCAGAATCGCTTTTGTGCAGAAAACAGTAACACTTGTTCAGAACGAAAGAAAGCACAGAGCCCCAGATTTTATGTTGTCCTGGAGAGCTTGCAGAGCGCTGGGGAAAGGCAGGCAGAGAATTCCCTGCTAGCACCTTCTCTGTGCCTGGGAAGCTCAAGTGTTCACATTGCTTCGCAGAATCGCTTTTGTGCAGAAAACAGTAACACTTGTTCAGAACGAAAGAAAGCACAGAGCCCCAGATTTTATGTTGTCCTGGAGAGCTTGCAGAGCACTGGGGAAAGGCAGGCAGAGAATTCCCTGCTAGCACCTTCTCTGTGCCTGGGAAGCAGAAGTGTTCACATTGCTTCGCAGAATCGCTTTTGTGCAGAAAACAGTAACACTTGTTCAGAACGAAAGAAAGCACAGAGCCCCAGATTTTATGTTGTCCTGGAGAGCTTGCAGAGCACTGGGGAAAGGCAGGCAGAGAATTCCCTGCTAGCACCTTCTCTGTGCCTGGGAAGCACAAGTGTTCACATTGCTTCGCAGAATCGCTTTTGTGCAGAAAACAGTAGCACTTGTTCAGAACGAAAGAAAGCACAGAGCCCCAGATTTTATGTTGTCCTGGAGAGCTTGCAGACCACTGGGGAAAGGCAGGCAGAGAATTCCCTGCTAGCACCTTCTCTGTGCCTGGGAAGCACAAGTGTTCACGATGCTTCGCAGAATCGCTTTTGTGCAGAAAACACTAACACTTGTTCAGAACGAAAGAAAGCACAGAGCCCCAGATTTGCTGTTGTCCTGGAGAGCTTGCAGAGCACTGGGGAAAGGCAGGCAGAGAATTCCCTGCTAGCACCTTCTCTGTGCCTGTTCACATTGTTTCGCAGAATCGCTTTTGTGCAGAAAACAGTAACACTTGTTCAGAACGAAAGAAAGCACAGAGCCCCAGATTTTATGTTGTCCTGGAGAGCTTGCAGAGCACTGGGGAAAGGCAGGCAGAGAATTCCCTGCTAGCACTTTCTCTGTGCCTGGGAAGCAGAAGTGTTCACATTGCTTCGCAGAATCGCTTTTGTGCAGAAAACAGTAACACTTGTTCAGAACGAAAGAAAGCACAGAGCCCCAGATTTTATGTTGTCCTGGAGAGCTTGCAGAGCACTGGGGAAAGGCAGGCAGAGAATTCCCTGCTAGCACCTTCTCTCTGCCTGTTCACATTGCTTCGCAGAATCGCTTTTGTGCAGAAAACAGTAACACTTGTTCAGAACGAAAGAAAGCACAGAGCCCCAGATTTTATGTTGTCCTGGAGAGCTTGCAGAGCACTGTGGAAAGGCAGGCAGAGAATTCCCTGCTAGCACTTTCTCTGTGCCTGGGAAGCAGAAGTGTTCACATTGCTTCGCAGAATCGCTTTTGTGCAGAAAACAGTAACACTTGTTCAGAACGAAAGAAAGCACAGAGCCCCAGATTTGCTGTTGTCCTGGAGAGCTTGCAGAGCACTGGGGAAAGGCAGGCAGAGAATTCCCTGCTAGCACCTTCTCTGTGCCTGGGAAGCACAAGTGTTCACGATGCTTCGCAGAATCGCTTTTGTGCAGAAAACACTAACACTTGTTCAGAACGAAAGAAAGCACAGAGCCCCAGATTTGCTGTTGTCCTGGAGAGCTTGCAGAGCACTGGGGAAAGGCAGGCAGAGAATTCCCTGCTAGCACCTTCTCTGTGCCTGTTCACATTGCTTCGCAGAATCGCTTTTGTGCAGAAAACAGTAACACTTGTTCAGAACGAAAGAAAGCACAGAGCCCCAGATTTTATGTTGTCCTGGAGAGCTTGCAGAGCACTGGGGAAAGGCAGGCAGAGAATTCCCTGCTAGCACCTTCTCTGTGCCTGGGAAGCACAAGTGTTCACATTGCTTCGCAGAATCGCTTTTGTGCAGAAAACAGTAACACTTGTTCAGAACGAAAGAAAGCACAGAGCCCCAGATTTTATGTTGTCCTGGAGAGCTTGCAGAGCACTGGGGAAAGGCAGGCAGAGGATTCCCTGCTAGCACCTTCTCTGTGCCTGTTCACATTGCTTCGCAGAATCGCTTTTGTGCAGAAAACAGTAACACTTGTTCAGAACGAAAGAAAGCACAGAGCCCCAGATTTGCTGTTGTCCTGGAGAGCTTGCAGAGCACTGGGGAAAGGCAGGCAGAGAATTCCCTGCTAGCACCTTCTCTGTGCCTGGGAAGCACAAGTGTTCACATTGCTTCGCAGAATCGCTTTTGTGCAGAAAACAGTAACACTTGTTCAGAACGAAAGAAAGCACAGAGCCCCAGATTTTATGTTGTCCTGGAGAGCTTGCAGAGCACTGGGGAAAGGCAGGCAGAGAATTCCCTGCTAGCACCTTCTCTGTGCCTGGGAAACAGAAGTGTTCACATTGCTTCGCAGAATCGCTTTTGTGCAGAAAACAGTAACACTTGGTCAGGAAGAAAGAAAGCACAGAGCCCCAGATTTTATGTTGTCCTGGAGAGCTTGCAGAGCAGTGGGGAAAGGCAGGCAGAGAATTCCCTGCTAGTACCTTCTCTGTGCCTGTTCACATTGCATCGCAGAATCGCTTTTGTGCAGAAAACAGTAACACTTGTTCAGAACGAAAGAAAGCACAGAGCCCCAGATTTTATGTTGTCCTGGAGAGCTTGCAGAGCACTGGGGAAAGGCAGGCAGAGAATTCCCTGCTAGCACCTTCTCTGTGCCTGGGAAGCACAAGTGTTCACATTGCTTCGCAGAATCGCTTTTGTGCAGAAAACAGTAACACTTGTTCAGAACGAAAGAAAGCACAGAGCCCCAGATTTTATGTTGTCCTGGAGAGCTTGCAGAGCACTGGGGAAAGGCAGGCAGAGAATTCCCTGCTAGCACCTTCTCTCTGCCTGTTCACATTGCTTCTCAGAATCGCTTTTGTGCAGAAAACAGTAACACTTGTTCAGAACGAAAGAAAGCACAGAGCCCCAGATTTTATGTTGTCCTGGAGAGCTTGCAGAGCACTGTGGAAAGGCAGGCAGAGAATTCCCTGCTAGCACTTTCTCTGTGCCTGGGAAGCAGAAGTGTTCACATTGCTTCGCAGAATCGCTTTTGTGCAGAAAACAGTAACACTTGTTCAGAACGAAAGAAAGCACAGAGCCCCAGATTTGCTGTTGTCCTGGAGAGCTTGCAGAGCACTGGGGAAAGGCAGGCAGAGAATTCCCTGCTAGCACCTTCTCTGTGCCTGGGAAGCACAAGTGTTCACATTGCTTCGCAGAAACGCTTTTGTGCAGAAAACAGTAACACTTGTTCAGAACGAAAGAAAGCACAGAGCCCCAGATTTGCTGTTGTCCTGGAGAGCTTGCAGAGCACTGGGGAAAGGCAGGCAGAGAATTCCCTGCTAGCACCTTCTCTCTGCCTGTTCACATTGCTTCGCAGAATCGCTTTTGTGCAGAAAACAGTAACACTTGTTCAGAACGAAAGAAAGCACAGAGCCCCAGATTTTATGTTGTCCTGGAGAGCTTGCAGAGCACTGGGGAAAGGCAGGCAGAGAATTCCCTGCTAGCACCTTCTCTGTGCCTGGGAAGCACAAGTGTTCACATTGCTTCGCAGAATCGCTTTTGTGCAGAAAACAGTAACACTTGTTCAGAACGAAAGAAAGCACAGAGCCCCAGATTTTATGTTGTCCTGGAGAGCTTGCAGAGCACTGGGGAAAGGCAGGCAGAGGATTCCCTGCTAGCACCTTCTCTGTGCCTGTTCACATTGCTTCGCAGAATCGCTTTTGTGCAGAAAACAGTAACACTTGTTCAGAACGAAAGAAAGCACAGAGCCCCAGATTTGCTGTTGTCCTGGAGAGCTTGCAGAGCACTGGGGAAAGGCAGGCAGAGAATTCCCTGCTAGCACCTTCTCTGTGCCTGGGAAGCAGAAGTGTTCACATTGCTTCGCAGAATCGCTTTTGTGCAGAAAACAGTAACACTTGTTCAGAACGAAAGAAAGCACAGAGCCCCAGATTTTATGTTGTCCTGGAGAGCTTGCAGAGCACTGGGGAAAGGCAGGCAGAGAATTCCCTGCTAGCACCTTCTCTGTGCCTGGGAAACAGAAGTGTTCACATTGCTTCGCAGAATCGCTTTTGTGCAGAAAACAGTAACACTTGGTCAGGAAGAAAGAAAGCACAGAGCCCCAGATTTTATGTTGTCCTGGAGAGCTTGCAGAGCAGTGGGGAAAGGCAGGCAGAGAATTCCCTGCTAGTACCTTCTCTGTGCCTGTTCACATTGCATCGCAGAATCGCTTTTGTGCAGAAAACAGTAACACTTGTTCAGAACGAAAGAAAGCACAGAGCCCCAGATTTTATGTTGTCCTGGAGAGCTTGCAGAGCACTGGGGAAAGGCAGGCAGAGAATTCCCTGCTAGCACCTTCTCTGTGCCTGGGAAGCACAAGTGTTCACATTGCTTCGCAGAATCGCTTTTGTGCAGAAAACAGTAACACTTGTTCAGAACGAAAGAAAGCACAGAGCCCCAGATTTACTGTTGTCCTTGAGAGCTTGCAGAGCACTGGGGAAAGGCAGGCAGAGAATTCCCTGCTAGCACCTTCTCTGTGCCTGGGAAGCACAAGTGTTCACATTGCTTCGCAGAAACGCTTTTGTGCAGAAAACAGTAACACTTGTTCAGAACGAAAGAAAGCACAGAGCCCCAGATTTTATGTTGTCCTGGAGAGCTTGCAGAGCACTGGGGAAAGGCAGGCAGAGAATTCCCTGCTAGCACCTTCTCTGTGCCTGGGAAGCACAAGTGTTCACATTGCATCGCAGAATCGCTTTTGTGCAGAAAACAGTAACACTTGTTCAGAACGAAAGAAAGCACAGAGCCCCAGATTTTATGTTGTCCTGGAGAGCTTGCAGAGCACTGGGGAAAGGCAGGCAGAGAATTCCCTGCTAGCACCTTCTCTGTGCCTGGGAAGCACAAGTGTTCACATTGCTTCGCAGAATCGCTTTTGTGCAGAAAACAGTAACACTTGTTCAGAACGAAAGAAAGCACAGAGCCCCAGATTTTATGTTGTCCTGGAGAGCTTGCAGAGCACTGGGGAAAGGCAGGCAGAGAATTCCCTGCTAGCACCTTCTCTGTGCCTGGGAAGCAGAAGTGTTCACATTGCTTCGCAGAATCGCTTTTGTGCAGAAAACAGTAACACTTGTTCAGAATGAAAGAAAGCACAGAGCCCCAGATTTTATGTTGTCCTGGAGAGCTTGCAGAGCACTGGGGAAAGGCAGGCAGAGAATTCCCTGCTAGCACCTTCTCTGTGCCTGTTCACATTGCTTCGCAGAATCGCTTTTGTGCAGAAAACAGTAACACTTGTTCAGAACGAAAGAAAGCACAGAGCCCCAGATTTTATGTTGTCCTGGAGAGCTTACAGAGCACTGGGGAAAGGCAGGCAGAGAATTCCCTGCTAGCACCTTCTCTGTGCCTGGGAAGCACAAGTGTTCACATTGCTTCGCAGAATCGCTTTTGTGCAGAAAACAGTAACACTTGTTCAGAACGAAAGAAAGCACAGAGCCCCAGATTTGCTGTTGTCCTGGAGAGCTTGCAGAGCACTGGGGAAAGGCAGGCAGAGAATTCCCTGCTAGCACCTTCTCTGTGCCTGGGAAGCACAAGTGTTCACATTGCATCGCAGAATCGCTTTTGTGCAGAAAACAGTAACACTTGTTCAGAACGAAAGAAAGCACAGAGCCCCAGATTTTATGTTGTCCTGGAGAGCTTGCAGAGCACTGGGGAAAGGCAGGCAGAGAATTCCCTGCTAGCACCTTCTCTGTGCCTGTTCACATTGCTTCGCAGAATCGCTTTTGTGCAGAAAACAGTAACACTTGTTCCGAACGAAAGAAAGCACAGAGCCCCAGATTTGCTGTTGTCCTGGAGAGCTTGCAGAGCACTGGGGAAAGGCAGGCAGAGAATTCCCTGCTAGCACCTTCTCTCTGCCTGTTCACATTGCTTCGCAGAATCGCTTTTGTGCAGAAAACAGTAACACTTGTTCAGAACGAAAGAAAGCACAGAGCCCCAGATTTTATGTTGTCCTGGAGAGCTTGCAGAGCACTGGGGAAAGGCAGGCAGAGAATTCCCTGCTAGCACCTTCTCTGTGCCTGGGAAGCACAAGTGTTCACATTGCTTCGCAGAATCGCTTTTGTGCAGAAAACAGTAACACTTGTTCAGAACGAAAGAAAGCACAGAGCCCCAGATTTTATGTTGTCCTGGAGAGCTTGCAGAGCACTGGGGAAAGGCAGGCAGAGAATTCCCTGCTAGCACCTTCTCTGTGCCTGTTCACATTGCTTCGCAGAATCGCTTTTGTGCAGAAAACAGTAACACTTGTTCAGAACGAAAGAAAGCACAGAGCCCCAGATTTGCTGTTGTCCTGGAGAGCTTGCAGAGCACTGGGGAAAGGCAGGCAGAGAATTCCCTGCTAGCACCTTCTCTGTGCCTGGGAAGCAGAAGTGTTCACATTGCTTCGCAGAATCGCTTTTGTGCAGAAAACAGTAACACTTGTTCAGAACGAAAGAAAGCACAGAGCCCCAGATTTTATGTTGTCCTGGAGAGCTTGCAGAGCACTGGGGAAAGGCAGGCAGAGAATTCCCTGCTAGCACCTTCTCTGTGCCTGGGAAGCACAAGTGTTCACATTGCTTCGCAGAATCGCTTTTGTGCAGAAAACAGTAACACTTGTTCAGAACGAAAGAAAGCACAGAGCCCCAGATTTTATGTTGTCCTGGAGAGCTTGCAGAGCACTGGGGAAAGGCAGGCAGAGAATTCCCTGCTAGCACCTTCTCTGTGCCTGGGAAGCACAAGTGTTCACATTGCTTCGCAGAATCGCTTTTGTGCAGAAAACAGTAACACTTGTTCAGAACGAAAGAAAGCACAGAGCCCCAGATTTTATGTTGTCCTGGAGAGCTTGCAGAGCACTGGGGAAAGGCAGGCAGAGAATTCCCTGCTAGCACCTTCTCTCTGCCTGTTCACATTGCTTCGCAGAATCGCTTTTGTGCAGAAAACAGTAACACTTGTTCAGAACGAAAGAAAGCACAGAGCCCCAGATTTTATGTTGTCCTGGAGAGCTTGCAGAGCACTGGGGAAAGGCAGGCAGAGAATTCCCTGCTAGCACCTTCTCTCTGCCTGTTCACATTGCTTCGCAGAATCGCTTTTGTGCAGAAAACAGTAACACTTGTTCAGAACGAAAGAAAGCACAGAGCCCCAGATTTTATGTTGTCCTGGAGAGCTTGCAGAGCACTGGGGAAAGGCAGGCAGAGAATTCCCTGCTAGCACCTTCTCTGTGCCTGGGAAGCAGAAGTGTTCACATTGCTTCGCAGAATCGCTTTTGTGCAGAAAACATTAACACTTGTTCCGAACGAAAGAAAGCACAGAGCCCCAGATTTTATGTTGTCCTGGAGAGCTTGCAGAGCACTGGGGAAAGGCAGGCAGAGAATTCCCTGCTAGCACCTTCTCTGTGCCTGGGAAGCAGAAGTGTTCACATTGCTTCGCAGAATCGCTTTTGTGCAGAAAACAGTAACACTTGTTCAGAACGAAAGAAAGCACAGAGCCCCAGATTTTATGTTGTCCTGGAGAGCTTGCAGAGCACTGGGGAAAGGCAGGCAGAGAATTCCCTGCTAGCACCTTCTCTGTGCCTGGGAAGCACAAGTGTTCACATTGCTTCGCAGAATCGCTTTTGTGCAGAAAACAGTAACACTTGTTCCGAACGAAAGAAAGCACAGAGCCCCAGATTTGCTGTTGTCCTGGAGAGCTTGCAGAGCACTGGGGAAAGGCAGGCAGAGAATTCCCTGCTAGCACCTTCTCTGTGCCTGTTCACATTGCTTCGCAGAATCGCTTTTGTGCAGAAAACAGTAACACTTGTTCAGAACGAAAGAAAGCACAGAGCCCCAAATTTGCTGTTGTCCTGGAGAGCTTGCAGAGCACTGGGGAAAGGCAGGCAGAGAATTCCCTGCTAGCACCTTCTCTGTGCCTGGGAAGCACAAGTGTTCACATTGCTTCGCAGAATCGCTTTTGTGCAGAAAACAGTAACACTTGTTCAGAACGAAAGAAAGCACAGAGCCCCAGATTTTATGTTGTCCTGGAGAGCTTGCAGAGCACTGGGGAAAGGCAGGCAGAGAATTCCCTGCTAGCACCTTCTCTGTGCCTGTTCACATTGCTTCGCAGAATCGCTTTTGTGCAGAAAACAGTAACACTTGTTCAGAACGAAAGAAAGCACAGAGCCCCAGATTTGCTGTTGTCCTGGAGAGCTTGCAGAGCACTGGGGAAAGGCAGGCAGAGAATTCCCTGCTAGCACCTTCTCTGTGCCTGGGAAGCACAAGTGTTCACATTGCTTCGCAGAATCGCTTTTGTGCAGAAAACAGTAACACTTGTTCAGAACGAAAGAAAGCACAGAGCCCCAGATTTTATGTTGTCCTGGAGAGCTTGCAGAGCACTGGGGAAAGGCAGGCAGAGAATTCCCTGCTAGCACCTTCTCTGTGCCTGGGAAGCACAAGTGTTCACATTGCTTCGCAGAATCGCTTTTGTGCAGAAAACAGTAACACTTGTTCAGAACGAAAGAAAGCACAGAACCCCAGATTTTATGTTGTCCTGGAGAGCTTGCAGAGCACTGGGGAAAGGCAGGCAGAGAATTCCCTGCTAGCACCTTCTCTGTGCCTGGGAAGCACAAGTGTTCACATTGCTTGGCAGAATCGCTTTTGTGCAGAAAACAGTAACACTTGTTCAGAACGAAAGAAAGCACAGAGCCCCAGAATTTATGTTGTCCTGGAGAGCTTGCAGAGCACTGGGGAAAGGCAGGCAGAGAATTCCCTGCTAGCACCTTCTCTGTGCCTGGGAAGCACAAGTGTTCACATTGCTTCGCAGAATCGCTTTTGTGCAGAAAACAGTAACACTTGTTCAGAACGAAAGAAAGCACAGAGCCCCAGATTTTATGTTGTCCTGGAGAGCTTGCAGAGCACTGGGGAAAGGCAGGCAGAGAATTCCCTGCTAGCACCTTCTCTGTGCCTGGGAAGCACAAGTGTTCACATTGCTTCGCAGAATCGCTTTTGTGCAGAAAACAGTAACACTTGTTCAGAACGAAAGAAAGCACAGAGCCCCAGATTTTATGTTGTCCTGGAGAGCTTGCAGAGCACTGGGGAAAGGCAGGCAGAGAATTCCCTGCTAGCACCTTCTCTGTGCCTGGGAAGCACAAGTGTTCACATTGCTTCGCAGAATCGCTTTTGTGCAGAAAACAGTAACACTTGTTCCGAACGAAAGAAAGCACAGAGCCCCAGATTTTATGTTGTCCTGGAGAGCTTGCAGAGCACTGGGGAAAGGCAGGCAGAGAATTCCCTGCTAGCACCTTCTCTGTGCCTGTTCACATTGCTTCGCAGAATCGCTTTTGTGCAGAAAACAGTAACACTTGTTCAGAACGAAAGAAAGCACAGAGCCCCAGATTTTATGTTGTCCTGGAGAGCTTGCAGAGCACTGGGGAAAGGCAGGCAGAGAATTCCCTGCTAGCACTTTCTCTGTGCCTGGGAAGCAGAAGTGTTCACATTGCTTCGCAGAATCGCTTTTGTGCAGAAAACAGTAACACTTGTTCAGAACGAAAGAAAGCACAGAGCCCCAGAATTTATGTTGTCCTGGAGAGCTTGCAGAGCACTGGGGAAAGGCAGGCAGAGAATTCCCTGCTAGCACCTTCTCTGTGCCTGGGAAGCACAAGTGTTCACATTGCTTCGCAGAATCGCTTTTGTGCAGAAAACAGTAACACTTGTTCAGAACGAAAGAAAGCACAGAGCCCCAGATTTTATGTTGTCCTGGAGAGCTTGCAGAGCGCTGGGGAAAGGCAGGCAGAGAATTCCCTGCTAGCACCTTCTCTGTGCCTGGGAAGCACAAGTGTTCACATTGCTTCGCAGAATCGCTTTTGTGCAGAAAACAGTAACACTTGTTCCGAACGAAAGAAAGCACAGAGCCCCAGATTTGCTGTTGTCCTGGAGAGCTTGCAGAGCACTGGGGAAAGGCAGGCAGAGAATTCCCTGCTAGCACCTTCTCTGTGCCTGGGAAGCAGAAGTGTTCACATTGCTTCGCAGAATCGCTTTTGTGCAGAAAACAGTAACACTTGTTCAGAACGAAAGAAAGCACAGAGCCCCAGATTTTATGTTGTCCTGGAGAGCTTGCAGAGCACTGGGGAAAGGCAGGCAGAGAATTCCCTGCTAGCACCTTCTCTGTGCCTGGGAAGCACAAGTGTTCACATTGCTTCGCAGAATCGCTTTTGTGCAGAAAACAGTAGCACTTGTTCAGAACGAAAGAAAGCACAGAGCCCCAGATTTTATGTTGTCCTGGAGAGCTTGCAGACCACTGGGGAAAGGCAGGCAGAGAATTCCCTGCTAGCACCTTCTCTGTGCCTGGGAAGCACAAGTGTTCACGATGCTTCGCAGAATCGCTTTTGTGCAGAAAACACTAACACTTGTTCAGAACGAAAGAAAGCACAGAGCCCCAGATTTGCTGTTGTCCTGGAGAGCTTGCAGAGCACTGGGGAAAGGCAGGCAGAGAATTCCCTGCTAGCACCTTCTCTGTGCCTGTTCACATTGTTTCGCAGAATCGCTTTTGTGCAGAAAACAGTAACACTTGTTCAGAACGAAAGAAAGCACAGAGCCCCAGATTTTATGTTGTCCTGGAGAGCTTGCAGAGCACTGGGGAAAGGCAGGCAGAGAATTCCCTGCTAGCACTTTCTCTGTGCCTGGGAAGCAGAAGTGTTCACATTGCTTCGCAGAATCGCTTTTGTGCAGAAAACAGTAACACTTGTTCAGAACGAAAGAAAGCACAGAGCCCCAGATTTTATGTTGTCCTGGAGAGCTTGCAGAGCACTGGGGAAAGGCAGGCAGAGAATTCCCTGCTAGCACCTTCTCTCTGCCTGTTCACATTGCTTCGCAGAATCGCTTTTGTGCAGAAAACAGTAACACTTGTTCAGAACGAAAGAAAGCACAGAGCCCCAGATTTTATGTTGTCCTGGAGAGCTTGCAGAGCACTGTGGAAAGGCAGGCAGAGAATTCCCTGCTAGCACTTTCTCTGTGCCTGTGAAGCAGAAGTGTTCACATTGCTTCGCAGAATCGCTTTTGTGCAGAAAACAGTAACACTTGTTCAGAACGAAAGAAAGCACAGAGCCCCAGATTTGCTGTTGTCCTGGAGAGCTTGCAGAGCACTGGGGAAAGGCAGGCAGAGAATTCCCTGCTAGCACCTTCTCTGTGCCTGGGAAGCACAAGTGTTCACATTGCTTCGCAGAATCGCTTTTGTGCAGAAAACAGTAACACTTGTTCAGAACGAAAGAAAGCACAGAGCCCCAGATTTTATGTTGTCCTGGAGAGCTTGCAGAGCACTGGGGAAAGGCAGGCAGAGAATTCCCTGCTAGCACCTTCTCTGTGCCTGGGAAGCACAAGTGTTCACATTGCTTCGCAGAATCGCTTTTGTGCAGAAAACAGTAACACTTGTTCAGAACGAAAGAAAGCACAGAGCCCCAGATTTTATGTTGTCCTGGAGAGCTTGCAGAGCACTGGGGAAAGGCAGGCAGAGAATTCCCTGCTAGCACCTTCTCTGTGCCTGGGAAACAGAAGTGTTCACATTGCTTCGCAGAATCGCTTTTGTGCAGAAAACAGTAACACTTGGTCAGGAAGAAAGAAAGCACAGAGCCCCAGATTTTATGTTGTCCTGGAGAGCTTGCAGAGCACTGGGGAAAGGCAGGCAGAGAATTCCCTGCTAGTACCTTCTCTGTGCCTGTTCACATTGCATCGCAGAATCGCTTTTGTGCAGAAAACAGTAACACTTGTTCAGAACGAAAGAAAGCACAGAGCCCCAGATTTGCTGTTGTCCTGGAGAGCTTGCAGAGCACTGGGGAAAGGCAGGCAGAGAATTGCCTGCTAGCACCTTCTCTGTGCCTGGGAAGCACAAGTGTTCACATTGCTTCGCAGAATCGCTTTTGTGCAGAAAACAGTAACACTTGTTCAGAACGAAAGAAAGCACAGAGCCCCAGATTTACTGTTGTCCTAGAGAGCTTGCAGAGCACTGGGGAAAGGCAGGCAGAGAATTCCCTGCTAGCACCTTCTCTGTGCCTGGGAAGCAGAAGTGTTCACATTGCTTCGCAGAAACGCTTTTGTGCAGAAAACAGTAACACTTGTTCAGAACGAAAGAAAGCACAGAGCCCCAGATTTTATGTTGTCCTGGAGAGCTTGCAGAGCACTGGGGAAAGGCAGGCAGAGAATTCCCTGCTAGCACCTTCTCTGTGCCTGGGAAGCACAAGTGTTCACATTGCATCGCAGAATCGCTTTTGTGCAGAAAACAGTAACACTTGTTCAGAACGAAAGAAAGCACAGAGCCCCAGATTTGCTGTTGTCCTGGAGAGCTTGCAGAGCACTGGGGAAAGGCAGGCAGAGAATTCCCTGCTAGCACCTTCTCTGTGCCTGGGAAGCACAAGTGTTCACATTGCTTCGCAGAATCGCTTTTGTGCAGAAAACAGTAACACTTGTTCAGAACGAAAGAAAGCACAGAGGCCCAGATTTACTGTTGTCCTAGAGAGCTTGCAGAGCACTGGGGAAAGGCAGGCAGAGAATTCCCTGCTAGCACTTTCTCTGTGCCTGGGAAGCAGAAGTGTTCACATTGCTTCGCAGAAACGCTTTTGTGCAGAAAACAGTAACACTTGTTCAGAACGAAAGAAAGCACAGAGCCCCAGATTTGCTGTTGTCCTGGAGAGCTTGCAGAGCACTGGGGAAAGGCAGGCAGAGAATTCCCTGCTAGCACCTTCTCTGTGCCTGGGAAGAACAAGTGTTCACATTGCTTCGCAGAATCGCTTTTGTGCAGAAAACAGTAACACTTGTTCAGAATGAAAGAAAGCACAGAGCCCCAGATTTTATGTTGTCCTGGAGAGCTTGCAGAGCACTGGGGAAAGGCAGGCAGAGAATTCCCTGCTAGCACCTTCTCTCTGCCTGGGAAGCAGAAGTGTTCACATTGCTTGGCAGAATCGCTTTTGTGCAGAAAACAGTAACACTTGTTCAGAAGGAAAGAAAGCACAGAGCCCCAGAATTTATGTTGTCCTGGAGAGCTTGCAGAGCACTGGGGAAAGGCAGGCAGAGAATTCCCTGCTAGCACCTTCTCTGTGCCTGGGAAGCACAAGTGTTCACATTGCTTCGCAGAATCGCTTTTGTGCAGAAAACAGTAACACTTGTTCCGAACGAAAGAAAGCGCAGAGCCCCAGATTTTATGTTGTCCTGGAGAGCTTGCAGAGCACTGGGGAAAGGCAGGCAGAGAATTCCCTGCTAGCACCTTCTCTGTGCCTTGGAAGAACAAGTGTTCACATTGCTTCGCAGAATCGCTTTTGTGCAGAAAACAGTAACACTTGTTCAGAATGAAAGAAAGCACAGAGCCCCAGATTTTATGTTGTCCTGGAGAGCTTGCAGAGCACTGGGGAAAGGCAGGCAGAGAATTCCCTGCTAGCACCTTCTCTGTGCCTGGGAAGGACAAGTGTTCACATTGCTTCGCAGAATCGCTTTTGTGCAGAAAACAGTAACACTTGTTCAGAACGAAAGAAAGCACAGAGCCCCAGATTTTATGTTGTCCTGGAGAGCTTGCAGAGCACTGGGGAAAGGCAGGCAGAGAATTCCCTGCTAGCACCTTCTCTGTGCCTGGGAAGCACAAGTGTTCACATTGCTTCGCAGAATCGCTTTTGTGCAGAAAACAGTAGCACTTGTTCAGAACGAAAGAAAGCACAGAGCCCCAGATTTTATGTTGTCCTGGAGAGCTTGCAGACCACTGGGGAAAGGCAGGCAGAGAATTCCCTGCTAGCACCTTCTCTGTGCCTGGGAAGCACAAGTGTTCACGATGCTTCGCAGAATCGCTTTTGTGCAGAAAACACTAACACTTGTTCAGAACGAAAGAAAGCACAGAGCCCCAGATTTGCTGTTGTCCTGGAGAGCTTGCAGAGCACTGGGGAAAGGCAGGCAGAGAATTCCCTGCTAGCACCTTCTCTGTGCCTGTTCACATTGTTTCGCAGAATCGCTTTTGTGCAGAAAACAGTAACACTTGTTCAGAACGAAAGAAAGCACAGAGCCCCAGATTTTATGTTGTCCTGGAGAGCTTGCAGAGCACTGGGGAAAGGCAGGCAGAGAATTCCCTGCTAGCACTTTCTCTGTGCCTGGGAAGCAGAAGTGTTCACATTGCTTCGCAGAATCGCTTTTGTGCAGAAAACAGTAACACTTGTTCAGAACGAAAGAAAGCACAGAGCCCCAGATTTTATGTTGTCCTGGAGAGCTTGCAGAGCACTGGGGAAAGGCAGGCAGAGAATTCCCTGCTAGCACCTTCTCTCTGCCTGTTCACATTGCTTCGCAGAATCGCTTTTGTGCAGAAAACAGTAACACTTGTTCAGAACGAAAGAAAGCACAGAGCCCCAGATTTTATGTTGTCCTGGAGAGCTTGCAGAGCACTGTGGAAAGGCAGGCAGAGAATTCCCTGCTAGCACTTTCTCTGTGCCTGTGAAGCAGAAGTGTTCACATTGCTTCGCAGAATCGCTTTTGTGCAGAAAACAGTAACACTTGTTCAGAACGAAAGAAAGCACAGAGCCCCAGATTTGCTGTTGTCCTGGAGAGCTTGCAGAGCACTGGGGAAAGGCAGGCAGAGAATTCCCTGCTAGCACCTTCTCTGTGCCTGGGAAGCACAAGTGTTCACATTGCTTCGCAGAATCGCTTTTGTGCAGAAAACAGTAACACTTGTTCAGAACGAAAGAAAGCACAGAGCCCCAGATTTTATGTTGTCCTGGAGAGCTTGCAGAGCACTGGGGAAAGGCAGGCAGAGAATTCCCTGCTAGCACCTTCTCTGTGCCTGGGAAGCACAAGTGTTCACATTGCTTCGCAGAATCGCTTTTGTGCAGAAAACAGTAACACTTGTTCAGAACGAAAGAAAGCACAGAGCCCCAGATTTTATGTTGTCCTGGAGAGCTTGCAGAGCACTGGGGAAAGGCAGGCAGAGAATTCCCTGCTAGCACCTTCTCTGTGCCTGGGAAACAGAAGTGTTCACATTGCTTCGCAGAATCGCTTTTGTGCAGAAAACAGTAACACTTGGTCAGGAAGAAAGAAAGCACAGAGCCCCAGATTTTATGTTGTCCTGGAGAGCTTGCAGAGCAGTGGGGAAAGGCAGGCAGAGAATTCCCTGCTAGTACCTTCTCTGTGCCTGTTCACATTGCATCGCAGAATCGCTTTTGTGCAGAAAACAGTAACACTTGTTCAGAACGAAAGAAAGCACAGAGCCCCAGATTTGCTGTTGTCCTGGAGAGCTTGCAGAGCACTGGGGAAAGGCAGGCAGAGAATTGCCTGCTAGCACCTTCTCTGTGCCTGGGAAGCACAAGTGTTCACATTGCTTCGCAGAAACGCTTTTGTGCAGAAAACAGTAACACTTGTTCAGAACGAAAGAAAGCACAGAGCCCCAGATTTTATGTTGTCCTGGAGAGCTTGCAGAGCACTGGGGAAAGGCAGGCAGAGAATTCCCTGCTAGCACCTTCTCTGTGCCTGGGAAGCACAAGTGTTCACATTGCATCGCAGAATCGCTTTTGTGCAGAAAACAGTAACACTTGTTCAGAACGAAAGAAAGCACAGAGCCCCAGATTTGCTGTTGTCCTGGAGAGCTTGCAGAGCACTGGGGAAAGGCAGGCAGAGAATTCCCTGCTAGCACCTTCTCTGTGCCTGGGAAGCACAAGTGTTCACATTGCTTCGCAGAATCGCTTTTGTGCAGAAAACAGTAACACTTGTTCAGAACGAAAGAAAGCACAGAGGCCCAGATTTACTGTTGTCCTAGAGAGCTTGCAGAGCACTGGGGAAAGGCAGGCAGAGAATTCCCTGCTAGCACTTTCTCTGTGCCTGGGAAGCAGAAGTGTTCACATTGCTTCACAGAAACGCTTTTGTGCAGAAAACAGTAACACTTGTTCAGAACGAAAGAAAGCACAGAGCCCCAGATTTTATGTTGTCCTGGAGAGCTTGCAGAGCACTGGGGAAAGGCAGGCAGAGAATTCCCTGCTAGCACCTTCTCTGTGCCTGGGAAGAACAAGTGTTCACATTGCTTCGCAGAATCGCTTTTGTGCAGAAAACAGTAACACTTGTTCAGAATGAAAGAAAGCACAGAGCCCCAGATTTTATGTTGTCCTGGAGAGCTTGCAGAGCACTGGGGAAAGGCAGGCAGAGAATTCCCTGCTAGCACCTTCTCTCTGCCTGGGAAGCAGAAGTGTTCACATTGCTTGGCAGAATCGCTTTTGTGCAGAAAACAGTAACACTTGTTCAGAAGGAAAGAAAGCACAGAGCCCCAGAATTTATGTTGTCCTGGAGAGCTTGCAGAGCACTGGGGAAAGGCAGGCAGAGAATTCCCTGCTAGCACCTTCTCTGTGCCTGGGAAGCACAAGTGTTCACATTGCTTCGCAGAATCGCTTTTGTGCAGAAAACAGTAACACTTGTTCAGAACGAAAGAAAGCACAGAGCCCCAGATTTTATGTTGTCCTGGAGAGCTTGCAGAGCACTGGGGAAAGGCAGGCAGAGAATTCCCTGCTAGCACCTTCTCTCTGCCTGTTCACATTGCTTCGCAGAATCGCTTTTGTGCAGAAAACAGTAACACTTGTTCAGAACGAAAGAAAGCACAGAGCCCCAGATTTGCTGTTGTCCTGGAGAGCTTGCAGAGCACTGGGGAAAGGCAGGCAGAGAATTCCCTGCTAGCACCTTCTCTGTGCCTGGGAAGCACAAGTGTTCACATTGCTTCGCAGAATCGCTTTTGTGCAGAAAACATTAACACTTGTTCCGAACGAAAGAAAGCACAGAGCCCCAGATTTGCTGTTGTCCTGGAGAGCTTGCAGAGCACTGGGGAAAGGCAGGCAGAGAATTCCCTGCTAGCACCTTCTCTCTGCCTGGGAAGCAGAAGTGTTCACATTGCTTCGCAGAATCGCTTTTGTGCAGAAAACAGTAACACTTGTTCAGAACGAAAGAAAGCACAGAGCCCCAGATTTTATGTTGTCCTGGAGAGCTTGCAGAGCACTGGGGAAAGGCAGGCAGAGAATTCCCTGCTAGCACCTTCTCTGTGCCTGGGAAGCACAAGTGTTCACATTGCTTCGCAGAATCGCTTTTGTGCAGAAAACAGTAACACTTGTTCCGAACGAAAGAAAGCACAGAGCCCCAGATTTTATGTTGTCCTGGAGAGCTTGCAGACCACTGGGGAAAGGCAGGCAGAGAATTCCCTGCTAGCACCTTCTCTGTGCCTGTTCACATTGCTTCGCAGAATCGCTTTTGTGCAGAAAACAGTAACACTTGTTCAGAACGAAAGAAAGCACAGAGCCCCAAATTTGCTGTTGTCCTGGAGAGCTTGCAGAGCACTGGGGAAAGGCAGGCAGAGAATTCCCTGCTAGCACCTTCTCTGTGCCTGGGAAGCACAAGTGTTCACATTGCTTCGCAGAATCGCTTTTGTGCAGAAAACAGTAACACTTGTTCAGAACGAAAGAAAGCACAGAGCCCCAGATTTTATGTTGTCCTGGAGAGCTTGCAGAGCACTGGGGAAAGGCAGGCAGAGAATTCCCTGCTAGCACCTTCTCTGTGCCTGTTCACATTGCTTCGCAGAATCGCTTTTGTGCAGAAAACAGTAACACTTGTTCAGAACGAAAGAAAGCACAGAGCCCCAGATTTTATGTTGTCCTGGAGAGCTTGCAGAGCACTGGGGAAAGGCAGGCAGAGAATTCCCTGCTAGCACCTTCTCTGTGCCTGGGAAGCACAAGTGTTCACATTGCTTCGCAGAATCGCTTTTGTGCAGAAAACAGTAACACTTGTTCAGAACGAAAGAAAGCACAGAACCCCAGATTTTATGTTGTCCTGGAGAGCTTGCAGAGCACTGGGGAAAGGCAGGCAGAGAATTCCCTGCTAGCACCTTCTCTGTGCCTGGGAAGCACAAGTGTTCACATTGCTTGGCAGAATCGCTTTTGTGCAGAAAACAGTAACACTTGTTCAGAACGAAAGAAAGCACAGAGCCCCAGAATTTATGTTGTCCTGGAGAGCTTGCAGAGCACTGGGGAAAGGCAGGCAGAGAATTCCCTGCTAGCACCTTCTCTGTGCCTGGGAAGCACAAGTGTTCACATTGCTTCGCAGAATCGCTTTTGTGCAGAAAACAGTAACACTTGTTCAGAACGAAAGAAAGCACAGAGCCCCAGATTTTATGTTGTCCTGGAGAGCTTGCAGAGCACTGGGGAAAGGCAGGCAGAGAATTCCCTGCTAGCACCTTCTCTGTGCCTGGGAAGCACAAGTGTTCACATTGCTTCGCAGAATCGCTTTTGTGCAGAAAACAGTAACACTTGTTCAGAACGAAAGAAAGCACAGAGCCCCAGATTTTATGTTGTCCTGGAGAGCTTGCAGAGCACTGGGGAAAGGCAGGCAGAGAATTCCCTGCTAGCACCTTCTCTGTGCCTGGGAAGCACAAGTGTTCACATTGCTTCGCAGAATCGCTTTTGTGCAGAAAACAGTAACACTTGTTCAGAACGAAAGAAAGCACAGAGCCCCAGATTTTATGTTGTCCTGGAGAGCTTGCAGAGCACTGGGGAAAGGCAGGCAGAGAATTCCCTGCTAGCACCTTCTCTGTGCCTGTTCACATTGCTTCGCAGAATCGCTTTTGTGCAGAAAACAGTAACACTTGTTCAGAACGAAAGAAAGCACAGAGCCCCAGATTTGCTGTTGTCCTGGAGAGCTTGCAGAGCACTGGGGAAAGGCAGGCAGAGAATTCCCTGCTAGCACTTTCTCTGTGCCTGGGAAGCAGAAGTGTTCACATTGCTTCGCAGAATCGCTTTTGTGCAGAAAACAGTAACACTTGTTCAGAACGAAAGAAAGCACAGAGCCCCAGAATTTATGTTGTCCTGGAGAGCTTGCAGAGCACTGGGGAAAGGCAGGCAGAGAATTCCCTGCTAGCACCTTCTCTGTGCCTGGGAAGCACAAGTGTTCACATTGCTTCGCAGAATCGCTTTTGTGCAGAAAACAGTAACACTTGTTCAGAACGAAAGAAAGCACAGAGCCCCAGATTTTATGTTGTCCTGGAGAGCTTGCAGAGCGCTGGGGAAAGGCAGGCAGAGAATTCCCTGCTAGCACCTTCTCTGTGCCTGGGAAGCACAAGTGTTCACATTGCTTCGCAGAATCGCTTTTGTGCAGAAAACAGTAACACTTGTTCCGAACGAAAGAAAGCACAGAGCCCCAGATTTGCTGTTGTCCTGGAGAGCTTGCAGAGCACTGGGGAAAGGCAGGCAGAGAATTCCCTGCTAGCACCTTCTCTGTGCCTGGGAAGCAGAAGTGTTCACATTGCTTCGCAGAATCGCTTTTGTGCAGAAAACAGTAACACTTGTTCAGAACGAAAGAAAGCACAGAGCCCCAGATTTTATGTTGTCCTGGAGAGCTTGCAGAGCACTGGGGAAAGGCAGGCAGAGAATTCCCTGCTAGCACCTTCTCTGTGCCTGGGAAGCACAAGTGTTCACATTGCTTCGCAGAATCGCTTTTGTGCAGAAAACAGTAGCACTTGTTCAGAACGAAAGAAAGCACAGAGCCCCAGATTTTATGTTGTCCTGGAGAGCTTGCAGACCACTGGGGAAAGGCAGGCAGAGAATTCCCTGCTAGCACCTTCTCTGTGCCTGGGAAGCACAAGTGTTCACGATGCTTCGCAGAATCGCTTTTGTGCAGAAAACACTAACACTTGTTCAGAACGAAAGAAAGCACAGAGCCCCAGATTTTATGTTGTCCTGGAGAGCTTGCAGAGCACTGGGGAAAGGCAGGCAGAGAATTCCCTGCTAGCACCTTCTCTGTGCCTGTTCACATTGTTTCGCAGAATCGCTTTTGTGCAGAAAACAGTAACACTTGTTCAGAACGAAAGAAAGCACAGAGCCCCAGATTTTATGTTGTCCTGGAGAGCTTGCAGAGCACTGGGGAAAGGCAGGCAGAGAATTCCCTGCTAGCACTTTCTCTGTGCCTGGGAAGCAGAAGTGTTCACATTGCTTCGCAGAATCGCTTTTGTGCAGAAAACAGTAACACTTGTTCAGAACGAAAGAAAGCACAGAGCCCCAGATTTTATGTTGTCCTGGAGAGCTTGCAGAGCACTGGGGAAAGGCAGGCAGAGAATTCCCTGCTAGCACCTTCTCTCTGCCTGTTCACATTGCTTCGCAGAATCGCTTTTGTGCAGAAAACAGTAACACTTGTTCAGAACGAAAGAAAGCACAGAGCCCCAGATTTTATGTTGTCCTGGAGAGCTTGCAGAGCACTGTGGAAAGGCAGGCAGAGAATTCCCTGCTAGCACTTTCTCTGTGCCTGGGAAGCAGAAGTGTTCACATTGCTTCGCAGAATCGCTTTTGTGCAGAAAACAGTAACACTTGTTCAGAACGAAAGAAAGCACAGAGCCCCAGATTTGCTGTTGTCCTGGAGAGCTTGCAGAGCACTGGGGAAAGGCAGGCAGAGAATTCCCTGCTAGCACCTTCTCTGTGCCTGGGAAGCACAAGTGTTCACATTGCTTCGCAGAATCGCTTTTGTGCAGAAAACAGTAACACTTGTTCAGAACGAAAGAAAGCACAGAGCCCCAGATTTTATGTTGTCCTGGAGAGCTTGCAGAGCACTGGGGAAAGGCAGGCAGAGAATTCCCTGCTAGCACCTTCTCTGTGCCTGGGAAGCACAAGTGTTCACATTGCTTCGCAGAATCGCTTTTGTGCAGAAAACAGTAACACTTGTTCAGAACGAAAGAAAGCACAGAGCCCCAGATTTTATGTTGTCCTGGAGAGCTTGCAGAGCACTGGGGAAAGGCAGGCAGAGAATTCCCTGCTAGCACCTTCTCTGTGCCTGGGAAGCACAAGTGTTCACATTGCTTCGCAGAATCGCTTTTGTGCAGAAAACAGTAACACTTGTTCAGAACGAAAGAAAGCACAGAGGCCCAGATTTACTGTTGTCCTAGAGAGCTTGCAGAGCACTGGGGAAAGGCAGGCAGAGAATTCCCTGCTAGCACCTTCTCTGTGCCTGGGAAGCAGAAGTGTTCACATTGCTTCGCAGAAACGCTTTTGTGCAGAAAACAGTAACACTTGTTCAGAACGAAAGAAAGCACAGAGCCCCAGATTTTATGTTGTCCTGGAGAGCTTGCAGAGCACTGGGGAAAGGCAGGCAGAGAATTCCCTGCTAGCACCTTCTCTGTGCCTGGGAAGCACAAGTGTTCACATTGCATCGCAGAATCGCTTTTGTGCAGAAAACAGTAACACTTGTTCAGAACGAAAGAAAGCACAGAGCCCCAGATTTGCTGTTGTCCTGGAGAGCTTGCAGAGCACTGGGGAAAGGCAGGCAGAGAATTCCCTGCTAGCACCTTCTCTGTGCCTGGGAAGCACAAGTGTTCACATTGCTTCGCAGAATCGCTTTTGTGCAGAAAACAGTAACACTTGTTCAGAACGAAAGAAAGCACAGAGGCCCAGATTTACTGTTGTCCTAGAGAGCTTGCAGAGCACTGGGGAAAGGCAGGCAGAGAATTCCCTGCTAGCACTTTCTCTGTGCCTGGGAAGCAGAAGTGTTCACATTGCTTCGCAGAAACGCTTTTGTGCAGAAAACAGTAACACTTGTTCAGAACGAAAGAAAGCACAGAGCCCCAGATTTTATGTTGTCCTGGAGAGCTTGCAGAGCACTGGGGAAAGGCAGGCAGAGAATTCCCTGCTAGCACCTTCTCTGTGCCTGGGAAGAACAAGTGTTCACATTGCTTCGCAGAATCGCTTTTGTGCAGAAAACAGTAACACTTGTTCAGAATGAAAGAAAGCACAGAGCCCCAGATTTTATGTTGTCCTGGAGAGCTTGCAGAGCACTGGGGAAAGGCAGGCAGAGAATTCCCTGCTAGCACCTTCTCTCTGCCTGGGAAGCAGAAGTGTTCACATTGCTTCGCAGAATCGCTTTTGTGCAGAAAACAGTAACACTTGTTCAGAAGGAAAGAAAGCACAGAGCCCCAGAATTTATGTTGTCCTGGAGAGCTTGCAGAGCACTGGGGAAAGGCAGGCAGAGAATTCCCTGCTAGCACCTTCTCTGTGCCTGGGAAGCACAAGTGTTCACATTGCTTCGCAGAATCGCTTTTGTGCAGAAAACAGTAACACTTGTTCAGAACGAAAGAAAGCACAGAGCCCCAGATTTACTGTTGTCCTAGAGAGCTTGCAGAGCACTGGGGAAAGGCAGGCAGAGAATTCCCTGCTAGCACCTTCTCTGTGCCTGGGAAGCAGAAGTGTTCACATTGCTTCGCAGAAACGCTTTTGTGCAGAAAACAGTAACACTTGTTCAGAACGAAAGAAAGCACAGAGCCCCAGATTTTATGTTGTCCTGGAGAGCTTGCAGAGCACTGGGGAAAGGCAGGCAGAGAATTCCCTGCTAGCACCTTCTCTGTGCCTGGGAAGAACAAGTGTTCACATTGCTTCGCAGAATCGCTTTTGTGCAGAAAACAGTAACACTTGTTCAGAATGAAAGAAAGCACAGAGCCCCAGATTTTATGTTGTCCTGGAGAGCTTGCAGAGCACTGGGGAAAGGCAGGCAGAGAATTCCCTGCTAGCACCTTCTCTCTGCCTGGGAAGCAGAAGTGTTCACATTGCTTCGCAGAATCGCTTTTGTGCAGAAAACAGTAACACTTGTTCAGAAGGAAAGAAAGCACAGAGCCCCAGAATTTATGTTGTCCTGGAGAGCTTGCAGAGCACTGGGGAAAGGCAGGCAGAGAATTCCCTGCTAGCACCTTCTCTGTGCCTGGGAAGCACAAGTGTTCACATTGCTTCGCAGAATCGCTTTTGTGCAGAAAACAGTAACACTTGTTCAGAACGAAAGAAAGCACAGAGCCCCAGATTTACTGTTGTCCTAGAGAGCTTGCAGAGCACTGGGGAAAGGCAGGCAGAGAATTCCCTGCTAGCACCTTCTCTCTGCCTGTTCACATTGCTTCGCAGAATCGCTTTTGTGCAGAAAACAGTAACACTTGTTCAGAACGAAAGAAAGCACAGAGCCCCAGATTTGCTGTTGTCCTGGAGAGCTTGCAGAGCACTGGGGAAAGGCAGGCAGAGAATTCCCTGCTAGCACCTTCTCTGTGCCTGGGAAGCACAAGTGTTCACATTGCTTCGCAGAATCGCTTTTGTGCAGAAAACAGTAACACTTGTTCCGAACGAAAGAAAGCACAGAGCCCCAGATTTGCTGTTGTCCTGGAGAGCTTGCAGAGCACTGGGGAAAGGCAGGCAGAGAATTCCCTGCTAGCACCTTCTCTGTGCCTGGGAAGCACAAGTGTTCACATTGCTTCGCAGAATCGCTTTTGTGCAGAAAACAGTAACACTTGTTCAGAACGAAAGAAAGCACAGAGCCCCAGATTTACTGTTGTCCTAGAGAGCTTGCAGAGCACTGGGGAAAGGCAGGCAGAGAATTCCCTGCTAGCACCTTCTCTGTGCCTGGGAAGCACAAGTGTTCACATTGCTTCGCAGAATCGCTTTTGTGCAGAAAACAGTAACACTTGTTCAGAACGAAAGAAAGCACAGAGCCCCAGATTTTATGTTGTCCTGGAGAGCTTGCAGAGCACTGGGGAAAGGCAGGCAGAGAATTCCCTGCTAGCACCTTCTCTGTGCCTGGGAAGCACAAGTGTTCACATTGCTTCGCAGAATCGCTTTTGTGCAGAAAACAGTAACACTTGTTCAGAACGAAAGAAAGCACAGAGCCCCAGATTTGCTGTTGTCCTGGAGAGCTTGCAGAGCACTGGGGAAAGGCAGGCAGAGAATTCCCTGCTAGCACCTTCTCTGTGCCTGGGAAGCACAAGTGTTCACATTGCTTGGCAGAATCGCTTTTGTGCAGAAAACAGTAACACTTGTTCAGAACGAAAGAAAGCACAGAGGCCCAGATTTACTGTTGTCCTAGAGAGCTTGCAGAGCACTGGGGAAAGGCAGGCAGAGAATTCCCTGCTAGCACCTTCTCTGTGCCTGGGAAGCAGAAGTGTTCACATTGCTTCGCAGAAACGCTTTTGTGCAGAAAACAGTAACACTTGTTCAGAACGAAAGAAAGCACAGAGCCCCAGATTTTATGTTGTCCTGGAGAGCTTGCAGAGCACTGGGGAAAGGCAGGCAGAGAATTCCCTGCTAGCACCTTCTCTGTGCCTGGGAAGAACAAGTGTTCACATTGCTTCGCAGAATCGCTTTTGTGCAGAAAACAGTAACACTTGTTCAGAATGAAAGAAAGCACAGAGCCCCAGATTTTATGTTGTCCTGGAGAGCTTGCAGAGCACTGGGGAAAGGCAGGCAGAGAATTCCCTGCTAGCACCTTCTCTGTGCCTGGGAAGCACAAGTGTTCACATTGCTTCGCAGAATCGCTTTTGTGCAGAAAACAGTAACACTTGTTCAGAAGGAAAGAAAGCACAGAGCCCCAGAATTTATGTTGTCCTGGAGAGCTTGCAGAGCACTGGGGAAAGGCAGGCAGAGAATTCCCTGCTAGCACCTTCTCTGTGCCTGGGAAGCACAAGTGTTCACATTGCTTCGCAGAATCGCTTTTGTGCAGAAAACAGTAACACTTGTTCAGAACGAAAGAAAGCACAGAGCCCCAGATTTTATGTTGTCCTGGAGAGCTTGCAGAGCACTGGGGAAAGGCAGGCAGAGAATTCCCTGCTAGCACCTTCTCTCTGCCTGTTCACATTGCTTCGCAGAATCGCTTTTGTGCAGAAAACAGTAACACTTGTTCAGAACGAAAGAAAGCACAGAGCCCCAGATTTGCTGTTGTCCTGGAGAGCTTGCAGAGCACTGGGGAAAGGCAGGCAGAGAATTCCCTGCTAGCACCTTCTCTGTGCCTGGGAAGCACAAGTGTTCACATTGCTTCGCAGAATCGCTTTTGTGCAGAAAACAGTAACACTTGTTCAGAACGAAAGAAAGCACAGAGCCCCAGATTTGCTGTTGTCCTGGAGAGCTTGCAGAGCACTGGGGAAAGGCAGGCAGAGAATTCCCTGCTAGCACCTTCTCTGTGCCTGGGAAGCAGAAGTGTTCACATTGCTTCGCAGAATCGCTTTTGTGCAGAAAACAGTAACACTTGTTCAGAACGAAAGAAAGCACAGAGCCCCAGATTTTATGTTGTCCTGGAGAGCTTGCAGAGCACTGGGGAAAGGCAGGCAGAGAATTCCCTGCTAGCACCTTCTCTCTGCCTGTTCACATTGCTTCGCAGAATCGCTTTTGTGCAGAAAACAGTAACACTTGTTCAGAACGAAAGAAAGCACAGAGCCCCAGATTTTATGTTGTCCTGGAGAGCTTGCAGAGCACTGGGGAAAGGCAGGCAGAGAATTCCCTGCTAGCACCTTCTCTGTGCCTGGGAAGCACAAGTGTTCACATTGCTTCGCAGAATCGCTTTTGTGCAGAAAACAGTAACACTTGTTCAGAACGAAAGAAAGCACAGAGCCCCAGATTTGCTGTTGTCCTGGAGAGCTTGCAGAGCACTGGGGAAAGGCAGGCAGAGAATTCCCTGCTAGCACCTTCTCTGTGCCTGGGAAGCACAAGTGTTCACATTGCTTCGCAGAATCGCTTTTGTGCAGAAAACAGTAACACTTGTTCAGAACGAAAGAAAGCACAGAGCCCCAGATTTTATGTTGTCCTGGAGAGCTTGCAGAGCACTGGGGAAAGGCAGGCAGAGAATTCCCTGCTAGCACCTTCTCTGTGCCTGGGAAGCACAAGTGTTCACATTGCTTCGCAGAATCGCTTTTGTGCAGAAAACAGTAACACTTGTTCAGAACGAAAGAAAGCGCAGAGCCCCAGATTTGCTGTTGTCCTGGAGAGCTTGCAGAGCACTGGGGAAAGGCAGGCAGAGAATTCCCTGCTAGCACCTTCTCTGTGCCTGGGAAGCACAAGTGTTCACATTGCTTCGCAGAATCGCTTTTGTGCAGAAAACAGTAACACTTGTTCAGAACGAAAGAAAGCACAGAGCCCCAGATTTGCTGTTGTCCTGGAGAGCTTGCAGAGCACTGGGGAAAGGCAGGCAGAGAATTCCCTGCTAGCACCTTCTCTGTGCCTGGGAAGCACAAGTGTTCACATTGCTTCGCAGAATCGCTTTTGTGCAGAAAACAGTAACACTTGTTCAGAACGAAAGAAAGCACAGAGCCCCAGATTTGCTGTTGTCCTGGAGAGCTTGCAGAGCACTGGGGAAAGGCAGGCAGAGAATTCCCTGCTAGCACCTTCTCTCTGCCTGTTCACATTGTTTCGCAGAATCGCTTTTGTGCAGAAAACAGTAACACTTGTTCAGAACGAAAGAAAGCACAGAGCCCCAGATTTTATGTTGTCCTGGAGAGCTTGCAGAGCACTGGGGAAAGGCAGGCAGAGAATTCCCTGCTAGCACCTTCTCTGTGCCTGGGAAGCACAAGTGTTCACATTGCTTCGCAGAATCGCTTTTGTGCAGAAAACAGTAACACTTGTTCAGAACGAAAGAAAGCACAGAGCCCCAGATTTGCTGTTGTCCTGGAGAGCTTGCAGAGCAGTGGGGAAAGGCAGGCAGAGAATTCCCTGCTAGCACCTTCTCTGTGCCTGTTCACATTGCTTCGCAGAATCGCTTTTGTGCAGAAAACAGTAACACTTGTTCAGAACGAAAGAAAGCACAGAGCCCCAGATTTGCTGTTGTCCTGGAGAGCTTGCAGAGCACTGGGGAAAGGCAGGCAGAGAATTCCCTGCTAGCACCTTCTCTGTGCCTGGGAAGCAGAAGTGTTCACATTGCTTCGCAGAATCGCTTTTGTGCAGAAAACAGTAACACTTGTTCAGAACGAAAGAAAGCACAGAGCCCCAGATTTTATGTTGTCCTGGAGATCTTGCAGAGCACTGGGGAAAGGCAGGCAGAGAATTCCCTGCTAGCACCTTCTCTGTGCCTGGGAAGCACAAGTGTTCACATTGCTTCGCAGAATCGCTTTTGTGCAGAAAACAGTAACACTTGTTCAGAACGAAAGAAAGCACAGAGCCCCAGATTTTATGTTGTCCTGGAGAGCTTGCAGAGCACTGGGGAAAGGCAGGCAGAGAATTCCCTGCTAGCACCTTCTCTGTGCCTGGGAAACAGAAGTGTTCACATTGCTTCGCAGAATCGCTTTTGTGCAGAAAACAGTAACACTTGGTCAGGAAGAAAGAAAGCACAGAGCCCCAGATTTTATGTTGTCCTGGAGAGCTTGCAGAGCACTGGGGAAAGGCAGGCAGAGAATTCCCTGCTAGTACCTTCTCTGTGCCTGTTCACATTGCATCGCAGAATCGCTTTTGTGCAGAAAACAGTAACACTTGTTCAGAACGAAAGAAAGCACAGAGCCCCAGATTTTATGTTGTCCTGGAGAGCTTGCAGAGCACTGGGGAAAGGCAGGCAGAGAATTCCCTGCTAGCACCTTCTCTGTGCCTGGGAAGCACAAGTGTTCACATTGCTTCGCAGAATCGCTTTTGTGCAGAAAACAGTAACACTTGTTCAGAACGAAAGAAAGCACAGAGCCCCAGATTTTATGTTGTCCTGGAGAGCTTGCAGAGCACTGGGGAAAGGCAGGCAGAGAATTCCCTGCTAGCACCTTCTCTGTGCCTGGGAAGCAGAAGTGTTCACATTGCTTCGCAGAAACGCTTTTGTGCAGAAAACAGTAACACTTGTTCAGAACGAAAGAAAGCACAGAGCCCCAGATTTTATGTTGTCCTGGAGAGCTTGCAGAGCACTGGGGAAAGGCAGGCAGAGAATTCCCTGCTAGCACCTTCTCTGTGCCTGGGAAGCACAAGTGTTCACATTGCTTCGCAGAATCGCTTTTGTGCAGAAAACAGTAACACTTGTTCAGAACGAAAGAAAGCACAGAGCCCCAGATTTTATGTTGTCCTAGAGAGCTTGCAGAGCACTGGGGAAAGGCAGGCAGAGAATTCCCTGCTAGCACCTTCTCTGTGCCTGGGAAGCAGAAGTGTTCACATTGCTTCGCAGAAACGCTTTTGTGCAGAAAACAGTAACACTTGTTCAGAACGAAAGAAAGCACAGAGCCCCAGATTTTATGTTGTCCTGGAGAGCTTGCAGAGCACTGGGGAAAGGCAGGCAGAGAATTCCCTGCTAGCACCTTCTCTGTGCCTGGGAAGAACAAGTGTTCACATTGCTTCGCAGAATCGCTTTTGTGCAGAAAACAGTAACACTTGTTCAGAATGAAAGAAAGCACAGAGCCCCAGATTTTATGTTCTCCTGGAGAGCTTGCAGAGCACTGGGGAAAGGCAGGCAGAGAATTCCCTGCTAGCACCTTCTCTGTGCCTGGGAAGCACAAGTGTTCACATTGCTTCGCAGAATCGCTTTTGTGCAGAAAACAGTAACACTTGTTCAGAAGGAAAGAAAGCACAGAGCCCCAGAATTTATGTTGTCCTGGAGAGCTTGCAGAGCACTGGGGAAAGGCAGGCAGAGAATTCCCTGCTAGCACCTTCTCTGTGCCTGGGAAGCACAAGTGTTCACATTGCTTCGCAGAATCGCTTTTGTGCAGAAAACAGTAACACTTGTTCAGAACGAAAGAAAGCACAGAGCCCCAGATTTTATGTTGTCCTGGAGAGCTTGCAGAGCACTGGGGAAAGGCAGGCAGAGAATTCCCTGCTAGCACCTTCTCTCTGCCTGTTCACATTGCTTCGCAGAATCGCTTTTGTGCAGAAAACAGTAACACTTGTTCAGAACGAAAGAAAGCACAGAGCCCCAGATTTGCTGTTGTCCTGGAGAGCTTGCAGAGCACTGGGGAAAGGCAGGCAGAGAATTCCCTGCTAGCACCTTCTCTGTGCCTGGGAAGCACAAGTGTTCACATTGCTTCGCAGAATCGCTTTTGTGCAGAAAACAGTAACACTTGTTCAGAACGAAAGAAAGCACAGAGCCCCAGATTTGCTGTTGTCCTGGAGAGCTTGCAGAGCACTGGGGAAAGGCAGGCAGAGAATTCCCTGCTAGCACCTTCTCTGTGCCTGGGAAGCAGAAGTGTTCACATTGCTTCGCAGAATCGCTTTTGTGCAGAAAACAGTAACACTTGTTCAGAACGAAAGAAAGCACAGAGCCCCAGATTTTATGTTGTCCTGGAGAGCTTGCAGAGCACTGGGGAAAGGCAGGCAGAGAATTCCCTGCTAGCACCTTCTCTGTGCCTGGGAAGCACAAGTGTTCACATTGCTTCGCAGAATCGCTTTTGTGCAGAAAACAGTAACACTTGTTCAGAACGAAAGAAAGCACAGAGCCCCAGATTTGCTGTTGTCCTGGAGAGCTTGCAGAGCACTGGGGAAAGGCAGGCAGAGAATTCCCTGCTAGCACCTTCTCTGTGCCTGGGAAGCACAAGTGTTCACATTGCTTCGCAGAATCGCTTTTGTGCAGAAAACAGTAACACTTGTTCAGAACGAAAGAAAGCACAGAGCCCCAGATTTTATGTTGTCCTGGAGAGCTTGCAGAGCACTGGGGAAAGGCAGGCAGAGAATTCCCTGCTAGCACCTTCTCTGTGCCTGGGAAGCACAAGTGTTCACATTGCTTCGCAGAATCGCTTTTGTGCAGAAAACAGTAACACTTGTTCAGAACGAAAGAAAGCGCAGAGCCCCAGATTTGCTGTTGTCCTGGAGAGCTTGCAGAGCACTGGGGAAAGGCAGGCAGAGAATTCCCTGCTAGCACCTTCTCTGTGCCTGGGAAGCACAAGTGTTCACATTGCTTCGCAGAATCGCTTTTGTGCAGAAAACAGTAACACTTGTTCAGAACGAAAGAAAGCACAGAGCCCCAGATTTGCTGTTGTCCTGGAGAGCTTGCAGAGCACTGGGGAAAGGCAGGCAGAGAATTCCCTGCTAGCACCTTCTCTGTGCCTGGGAAGCAGAAGTGTTCACATTGCTTCGCAGAAACGCTTTTGTGCAGAAAACAGTAACACTTGTTCAGAACGAAAGAAAGCACAGAGCCCCAGATTTTATGTTGTCCTGGAGAGCTTGCAGAGCACTGGGGAAAGGCAGGCAGAGAATTCCCTGCTAGCACCTTCTCTGTGCCTGGGAAGAACAAGTGTTCACATTGCTTCGCAGAATCGCTTTTGTGCAGAAAACAGTAACACTTGTTCAGAATGAAAGAAAGCACAGAGCCCCAGATTTTATGTTGTCCTGGAGAGCTTGCAGAGCACTGGGGAAAGGCAGGCAGAGAATTCCCTGCTAGCACCTTCTCTGTGCCTGGGAAGCACAAGTGTTCACATTGCTTCGCAGAATCGCTTTTGTGCAGAAAACAGTAACACTTGTTCAGAAGGAAAGAAAGCACAGAGCCCCAGAATTTATGTTGTCCTGGAGAGCTTGCAGAGCACTGGGGAAAGGCAGGCAGAGAATTCCCTGCTAGCACCTTCTCTGTGCCTGGGAAGCACAAGTGTTCACATTGCTTCGCAGAATCGCTTTTGTGCAGAAAACAGTAACACTTGTTCAGAACGAAAGAAAGCACAGAGCCCCAGATTTTATGTTGTCCTGGAGAGCTTGCAGAGCACTGGGGAAAGGCAGGCAGAGAATTCCCTGCTAGCACCTTCTCTCTGCCTGTTCACATTGCTTCGCAGAATCGCTTTTGTGCAGAAAACAGTAACACTTGTTCAGAACGAAAGAAAGCACAGAGCCCCAGATTTGCTGTTGTCCTGGAGAGCTTGCAGAGCACTGGGGAAAGGCAGGCAGAGAATTCCCTGCTAGCACCTTCTCTGTGCCTGGGAAGCACAAGTGTTCACATTGCTTCGCAGAATCGCTTTTGTGCAGAAAACAGTAACACTTGTTCAGAACGAAAGAAAGCACAGAGCCCCAGATTTGCTGTTGTCCTGGAGAGCTTGCAGAGCACTGGGGAAAGGCAGGCAGAGAATTCCCTGCTAGCACCTTCTCTGTGCCTGGGAAGCAGAAGTGTTCACATTGCTTCGCAGAATCGCTTTTGTGCAGAAAACAGTAACACTTGTTCAGAACGAAAGAAAGCACAGAGCCCCAGATTTTATGTTGTCCTGGAGAGCTTGCAGAGCACTGGGGAAAGGCAGGCAGAGAATTCCCTGCTAGCACCTTCTCTCTGCCTGTTCACATTGCTTCGCAGAATCGCTTTTGTGCAGAAAACAGTAACACTTGTTCAGAACGAAAGAAAGCACAGAGCCCCAGATTTTATGTTGTCCTGGAGAGCTTGCAGAGCACTGGGGAAAGGCAGGCAGAGAATTCCCTGCTAGCACCTTCTCTGTGCCTGGGAAGCACAAGTGTTCACATTGCTTCGCAGAATCGCTTTTGTGCAGAAAACAGTAACACTTGTTCAGAACGAAAGAAAGCACAGAGCCCCAGATTTGCTGTTGTCCTGGAGAGCTTGCAGAGCACTGGGGAAAGGCAGGCAGAGAATTCCCTGCTAGCACCTTCTCTGTGCCTGGGAAGCACAAGTGTTCACATTGCTTCGCAGAATCGCTTTTGTGCAGAAAACAGTAACACTTGTTCAGAACGAAAGAAAGCACAGAGCCCCAGATTTTATGTTGTCCTGGAGAGCTTGCAGAGCACTGGGGAAAGGCAGGCAGAGAATTCCCTGCTAGCACCTTCTCTGTGCCTGGGAAGCACAAGTGTTCACATTGCTTCGCAGAATCGCTTTTGTGCAGAAAACAGTAACACTTGTTCAGAACGAAAGAAAGCGCAGAGCCCCAGATTTGCTGTTGTCCTGGAGAGCTTGCAGAGCACTGGGGAAAGGCAGGCAGAGAATTCCCTGCTAGCACCTTCTCTGTGCCTGGGAAGCACAAGTGTTCACATTGCTTCGCAGAATCGCTTTTGTGCAGAAAACAGTAACACTTGTTCAGAACGAAAGAAAGCACAGAGCCCCAGATTTGCTGTTGTCCTGGAGAGCTTGCAGAGCACTGGGGAAAGGCAGGCAGAGAATTCCCTGCTAGCACCTTCTCTGTGCCTGGGAAGCACAAGTGTTCACATTGCTTCGCAGAATCGCTTTTGTGCAGAAAACAGTAACACTTGTTCAGAACGAAAGAAAGCACAGAGCCCCAGATTTGCTGTTGTCCTGGAGAGCTTGCAGAGCACTGGGGAAAGGCAGGCAGAGAATTCCCTGCTAGCACCTTCTCTCTGCCTGTTCACATTGTTTCGCAGAATCGCTTTTGTGCAGAAAACAGTAACACTTGTTCAGAACGAAAGAAAGCACAGAGCCCCAGATTTTATGTTGTCCTGGAGAGCTTGCAGAGCACTGGGGAAAGGCAGGCAGAGAATTCCCTGCTAGCACCTTCTCTGTGCCTGGGAAGCACAAGTGTTCACATTGCTTCGCAGAATCGCTTTTGTGCAGAAAACAGTAACACTTGTTCAGAACGAAAGAAAGCACAGAGCCCCAGATTTGCTGTTGTCCTGGAGAGCTTGCAGAGCACTGGGGAAAGGCAGGCAGAGAATTCCCTGCTAGCACCTTCTCTGTGCCTGTTCACATTGCTTCGCAGAATCGCTTTTGTGCAGAAAACAGTAACACTTGTTCAGAACGAAAGAAAGCACAGAGCCCCAGATTTTATGTTGTCCTGGAGAGCTTGCAGAGCACTGGGGAAAGGCAGGCAGAGAATTCCCTGCTAGCACCTTCTCTGTGCCTGGGAAGCAGAAGTGTTCACATTGCTTCGCAGAATCGCTTTTGTGCAGAAAACAGTAACACTTGTTCAGAACGAAAGAAAGCACAGAGCCCCAGATTTTATGTTGTCCTGGAGAGCTTGCAGAGCACTGGGGAAAGGCAGGCAGAGAATTCCCTGCTAGCACCTTCTCTGTGCCTGGGAAACAGAAGTGTTCACATTGCTTCGCAGAATCGCTTTTGTGCAGAAAACAGTAACACTTGGTCAGGAAGAAAGAAAGCACAGAGCCCCAGATTTTATGTTGTCCTGGAGAGCTTGCAGAGCAGTGGGGAAAGGCAGGCAGAGAATTCCCTGCTAGTACCTTCTCTGTGCCTGTTCACATTGCTTCGCAGAATCGCTTTTGTGCAGAAAACAGTAACACTTGTTCAGAACGAAAGAAAGCACAGAGCCCCAGATTTTATGTTGTCCTGGAGAGCTTGCAGAGCACTGGGGAAAGGCAGGCAGAGAATTCCCTGCTAGCACCTTCTCTGTGCCTGGGAAGCACAAGTGTTCACATTGCTTCGCAGAATCGCTTTTGTGCAGAAAACAGTAACACTTGTTCAGAACGAAAGAAAGCGCAGAGCCCCAGATTTGCTGTTGTCCTGGAGAGCTTGCAGAGCACTGGGGAAAGGCAGGCAGAGAATTCCCTGCTAGCACCTTCTCTGTGCCTGGGAAGCACAAGTGTTCACATTGCTTCGCAGAATCGCTTTTGTGCAGAAAACAGTAACACTTGTTCAGAACGAAAGAAAGCACAGAGCCCCAGATTTGCTGTTGTCCTGGAGAGCTTGCAGAGCACTGGGGAAAGGCAGGCAGAGAATTCCCTGCTAGCACCTTCTCTGTGCCTGGGAAGCACAAGTGTTCACATTGCTTCGCAGAATCGCTTTTGTGCAGAAAACAGTAACACTTGTTCAGAACGAAAGAAAGCACAGAGCCCCAGATTTGCTGTTGTCCTGGAGAGCTTGCAGAGCACTGGGGAAAGGCAGGCAGAGAATTCCCTGCTAGCACCTTCTCTCTGCCTGTTCACATTGTTTCGCAGAATCGCTTTTGTGCAGAAAACAGTAACACTTGTTCAGAACGAAAGAAAGCACAGAGCCCCAGATTTTATGTTGTCCTGGAGAGCTTGCAGAGCACTGGGGAAAGGCAGGCAGAGAATTCCCTGCTAGCACCTTCTCTGTGCCTGGGAAGCACAAGTGTTCACATTGCTTCGCAGAATCGCTTTTGTGCAGAAAACAGTAACACTTGTTCAGAACGAAAGAAAGCACAGAGCCCCAGATTTGCTGTTGTCCTGGAGAGCTTGCAGAGCACTGGGGAAAGGCAGGCAGAGAATTCCCTGCTAGCACCTTCTCTGTGCCTGTTCACATTGCTTCGCAGAATCGCTTTTGTGCAGAAAACAGTAACACTTGTTCAGAACGAAAGAAAGCACAGAGCCCCAGATTTTATGTTGTCCTGGAGAGCTTGCAGAGCACTGGGGAAAGGCAGGCAGAGAATTCCCTGCTAGCACCTTCTCTGTGCCTGGGAAGCAGAAGTGTTCACATTGCTTCGCAGAATCGCTTTTGTGCAGAAAACAGTAACACTTGTTCAGAACGAAAGAAAGCACAGAGCCCCAGATTTTATGTTGTCCTGGAGAGCTTGCAGAGCACTGGGGAAAGGCAGGCAGAGAATTCCCTGCTAGCACCTTCTCTGTGCCTGGGAAACAGAAGTGTTCACATTGCTTCGCAGAATCGCTTTTGTGCAGAAAACAGTAACACTTGGTCAGGAAGAAAGAAAGCACAGAGCCCCAGATTTTATGTTGTCCTGGAGAGCTTGCAGAGCAGTGGGGAAAGGCAGGCAGAGAATTCCCTGCTAGTACCTTCTCTGTGCCTGTTCACATTGCATCGCAGAATCGCTTTTGTGCAGAAAACAGTAACACTTGTTCAGAACGAAAGAAAGCACAGAGCCCCAGATTTTATGTTGTCCTGGAGAGCTTGCAGAGCACTGGGGAAAGGCAGGCAGAGAATTCCCTGCTAGCACCTTCTCTGTGCCTGGGAAGCACAAGTGTTCACATTGCTTCGCAGAATCGCTTTTGTGCAGAAAACAGTAACACTTGTTCAGAACGAAAGAAAGCACAGAGCCCCAGATTTTATGTTGTCCTGGAGAGCTTGCAGAGCACTGGGGAAAGGCAGGCAGAGAATTCCCTGCTAGCACCTTCTCTGTGCCTGGGAAGCAGAAGTGTTCACATTGCTTCGCAGAAACGCTTTTGTGCAGAAAACAGTAACACTTGTTCAGAACGAAAGAAAGCACAGAGCCCCAGATTTTATGTTGTCCTGGAGAGCTTGCAGAGCACTGGGGAAAGGCAGGCAGAGAATTCCCTGCTAGCACCTTCTCTGTGCCTGGGAAGCACAAGTGTTCACATTGCTTCGCAGAATCGCTTTTGTGCAGAAAACAGTAACACTTGTTCAGAACGAAAGAAAGCACAGAGCCCCAGATTTGCTGTTGTCCTGGAGAGCTTGCAGAGCACTGGGGAAAGGCAGGCAGAGAATTCCCTGCTAGCACCTTCTCTGTGCCTGGGAAGCACAAGTGTTCACATTGCTTCGCAGAATCGCTTTTGTGCAGAAAACAGTAACACTTGTTCAGAACGAAAGAAAGCACAGAGCCCCAGATTTACTGTTGTCCTTGAGAGCTTGCAGAGCACTGGGGAAAGGCAGGCAGAGAATTCCCTGCTAGCACCTTCTCTGTGCCTGGGAAGCAGAAGTGTTCACATTGCTTCGCAGAAACGCTTTTGTGCAGAAAACAGTAACACTTGTTCAGAACGAAAGAAAGCACAGAGCCCCAGATTTTATGTTGTCCTGGAGAGCTTGCAGAGCACTGGGGAAAGGCAGGCAGAGAATTCCCTGCTAGCACCTTCTCTGTGCCTGGGAAGCACAAGTGTTCACATTGCATCGCAGAATCGCTTTTGTGCAGAAAACAGTAACACTTGTTCAGAACGAAAGAAAGCACAGAGGCCCAGATTTACTGTTGTCCTAGAGAGCTTGCAGAGCACTGGGGAAAGGCAGGCAGAGAATTCCCTGCTAGCACCTTCTCTGTGCCTGGGAAGCAGAAGTGTTCACATTGCTTCGCAGAAACGCTTTTGTGCAGAAAACAGTAACACTTGTTCAGAACGAAAGAAAGCACAGAGCCCCAGATTTTATGTTGTCCTGGAGAGCTTGCAGAGCACTGGGGAAAGGCAGGCAGAGAATTCCCTGCTAGCACCTTCTCTGTGCCTGGGAAGCACAAGTGTTCACATTGCTTCGCAGAATCGCTTTTGTGCAGAAAACAGTAACACTTGTTCAGAATGAAAGAAAGCACAGAGCCCCAGATTTGCTGTTGTCCTGGAGAGCTTGCAGAGCACTGGGGAAAGGCAGGCAGAGAATTCCCTGCTAGCACCTTCTCTCTGCCTGTTCACATTGCTTCGCAGAATCGCTTTTGTGCAGAAAACAGTAACACTTGTTCAGAACGAAAGAAAGCACAGAGCCCCAGATTTTATGTTGTCCTGGAGAGCTTGCAGAGCACTGGGGAAAGGCAGGCAGAGAATTCCCTGCTAGCACCTTCTCTGTGCCTGGGAAGCACAAGTGTTCACATTGCTTCGCAGAATCGCTTTTGTGCAGAAAACAGTAACACTTGTTCAGAACGAAAGAAAGCACAGAGCCCCAGATTTTATGTTGTCCTGGAGAGCTTGCAGAGCACTGGGGAAAGGCAGGCAGAGAATTCCCTGCTAGCACCTTCTCTGTGCCTGGGAAACAGAAGTGTTCACATTGCTTCGCAGAATCGCTTTTGTGCAGAAAACAGTAACACTTGGTCAGGAAGAAAGAAAGCACAGAGCCCCAGATTTTATGTTGTCCTGGAGAGCTTGCAGAGCAGTGGGGAAAGGCAGGCAGAGAATTCCCTGCTAGTACCTTCTCTGTGCCTGTTCACATTGCATCGCAGAATCGCTTTTGTGCAGAAAACAGTAACACTTGTTCAGAACGAAAGAAAGCACAGAGCCCCAGATTTTATGTTGTCCTGGAGAGCTTGCAGAGCACTGGGGAAAGGCAGGCAGAGAATTCCCTGCTAGCACCTTCTCTGTGCCTGGGAAGCACAAGTGTTCACATTGCTTCGCAGAATCGCTTTTGTGCAGAAAACAGTAACACTTGTTCAGAACGAAAGAAAGCACAGAGCCCCAGATTTACTGTTGTCCTTGAGAGCTTGCAGAGCACTGGGGAAAGGCAGGCAGAGAATTCCCTGCTAGCACCTTCTCTGTGCCTGGGAAGCAGAAGTGTTCACATTGCTTCGCAGAAACGCTTTTGTGCAGAAAACAGTAACACTTGTTCAGAACGAAAGAAAGCACAGAGCCCCAGATTTTATGTTGTCCTGGAGAGCTTGCAGAGCACTGGGGAAAGGCAGGCAGAGAATTCCCTGCTAGCACCTTCTCTGTGCCTGGGAAGCACAAGTGTTCACATTGCTTCGCAGAATCGCTTTTGTGCAGAAAACAGTAACACTTGTTCAGAACGAAAGAAAGCACAGAGCCCCAGATTTTATGTTGTCCTGGAGAGCTTGCAGAGCACTGGGGAAAGGCAGGCAGAGAATTCCCTGCTAGCACCTTCTCTGTGCCTGGGAAGCACAAGTGTTCACATTGCTTCGCAGAATCGCTTTTGTGCAGAAAACAGTAACACTTGTTCAGAACGAAAGAAAGCACAGAGCCCCAGATTTTATGTTGTCCTGGAGAGCTTGCAGAGCACTGGGGAAAGGCAGGCAGAGAATTCCCTGCTAGCACCTTCTCTGTGCCTGGGAAGCAGAAGTGTTCACATTGCTTCGCAGAAACGCTTTTGTGCAGAAAACAGTAACACTTGTTCAGAACGAAAGAAAGCACAGAGCCCCAGATTTGCTGTTGTCCTGGAGAGCTTGCAGAGCACTGGGGAAAGGCAGGCAGAGAATTCCCTGCTAGCACCTTCTCTGTGCCTGGGAAGCAGAAGTGTTCACATTGCTTCGCAGAATCGCTTTTGTGCAGAAAACAGTAACACTTGTTCAGAACGAAAGAAAGCACAGAGCCCCAGATTTTATGTTGTCCTGGAGAGCTTGCAGAGCACTGGGGAAAGGCAGGCAGAGAATTCCCTGCTAGCACCTTCTCTGTGCCTGGGAAGCACAAGTGTTCACATTGCTTCGCAGAATCGCTTTTGTGCAGAAAACAGTAACACTTGTTCAGAACGAAAGAAAGCACAGAGCCCCAGATTTTATGTTGTCCTGGAGAGCTTGCAGAGCACTGGGGAAAGGCAGGCAGAGAATTCCCTGCTAGCACCTTCTCTGTGCCTGGGAAGCACAAGTGTTCACATTGCTTCGCAGAATCGCTTTTGTGCAGAAAACAGTAACACTTGTTCAGAACGAAAGAAAGCACAGAGCCCCAGATTTACTGTTGTCCTTGAGAGCTTGCAGAGCACTGGGGAAAGGCAGGCAGAGAATTCCCTGCTAGCACCTTCTCTGTGCCTGGGAAGCAGAAGTGTTCACATTGCTTCGCAGAAACGCTTTTGTGCAGAAAACAGTAACACTTGTTCAGAACGAAAGAAAGCACAGAGCCCCAGATTTGCTGTTGTCCTGGAGAGCTTGCAGAGCACTGGGGAAAGGCAGGCAGAGAATTCCCTGCTAGCACCTTCTCTGTGCCTGGGAAGCACAAGTGTTCACATTGCATCGCAGAATCGCTTTTGTGCAGAAAACAGTAACACTTGTTCAGAACGAAAGAAAGCACAGAGCCCCAGATTTTATGTTGTCCTGGAGAGCTTGCAGAGAACTGGGGAAAGGCAGGCAGAGAATTCCCTGCTAGCACCTTCTCTGTGCCTGGGAAGCAGAAGTGTTCACATTGCTTCGCAGAAACGCTTTTGTGCAGAAAACAGTAACACTTGTTCAGAACGAAAGAAAGCACAGAGCCCCAGATTTGCTGTTGTCCTGGAGAGCTTGCAGAGCACTGGGGAAAGGCAGGCAGAGAATTCCCTGCTAGCACCTTCTCTGTGCCTGGGAAGCAGAAGTGTTCACATTGCTTCGCAGAATCGCTTTTGTGCAGAAAACAGTAACACTTGTTCAGAACGAAAGAAAGCACAGAGCCCCAGATTTTATGTTGTCCTGGAGAGCTTGCAGAGCACTGGGGAAAGGCAGGCAGAGAATTCCCTGCTAGCACCTTCTCTGTGCCTGGGAAGCACAAGTGTTCACATTGCTTCGCAGAATCGCTTTTGTGCAGAAAACAGTAACACTTGTTCAGAACGAAAGAAAGCACAGAGCCCCAGATTTTATGTTGTCCTGGAGAGCTTGCAGAGCACTGGGGAAAGGCAGGCAGAGAATTCCCTGCTAGCACCTTCTCTGTGCCTGGGAAGCACAAGTGTTCACATTGCTTCGCAGAATCGCTTTTGTGCAGAAAACAGTAACACTTGTTCAGAACGAAAGAAAGCACAGAGCCCCAGATTTTATGTTGTCCTGGAGAGCTTGCAGAGCAGTGGGGTAAGGCAGGCAGAGAATTCCCTGCTAGTACCTTCTCTGTGCCTGTTCACATTGCATCGCAGAATCGCTTTTGTGCAGAAAACAGTAACACTTGTTCAGAACGAAAGAAAGCACAGAGCCCCAGATTTGCTGTTGTCCTGGAGAGCTTGCAGAGCACTGGGGAAAGGCAGGCAGAGAATTCCCTGCTAGCACCTTCTCTGTGCCTGGGAAGCACAAGTGTTCACATTGCTTCGCAGAATCGCTTTTGTGCAGAAAACAGTAACACTTGTTCAGAACGAAAGAAAGCACAGAGCCCCAGATTTTATGTTGTCCTTGAGAGCTTGCAGAGCACTGGGGAAAGGCAGGCAGAGAATTCCCTGCTAGCACCTTCTCTGTGCCTGGGAAGCAGAAGTGTTCACATTGCTTCGGAGAAACGCTTTTGTGCAGAAAACAGTAACACTTGTTCAGAACGAAAGAAAGCACAGAGCCCCAGATTTTATGTTGTCCTGGAGAGCTTGCAGAGCACTGGGGAAAGGCAGGCAGAGAATTCCCTGCTATCACCTTCTCTGTGCCTGGGAAGCACAAGTGTTCACATTGCATCGCAGAATCGCTTTTGTGCAGAAAACAGTAACACTTGTTCAGAACGAAAGAAAGCACAGAGCCCCAGATTTTATGTTGTCCTGGAGAGCTTGCAGAGCACTGGGGAAAGGCAGGCAGAGAATTCCCTGCTAGCACCTTCTCTGTGCCTGGGAAGCACAAGTGTTCACATTGCTTCGCAGAATCGCTTTTGTGCAGAAAACAGTAACACTTGTTCAGAACGAAAGAAAGCACAGAGCCCCAGATTTTATGTTGTCCTAGAGAGCTTGCAGAGCAGTGGGGAAAGGCAGGCAGAGAATTCCCTGCTAGCACCTTCTCTGTGCCTGGGAAGCAGAAGTGTTCACATTGCTTCGCAGAAACGCTTTTGTGCAGAAAACAGTAACACTTGTTCAGAACGAAAGAAAGCACAGAGCCCCAGATTTTATGTTGTCCTGGAGAGCTTGCAGAGCACTGGGGAAAGGCAGGCAGAGAATTCCCTGCTAGCACCTTCTCTGTGCCTGGGAAGCACAAGTGTTCACATTGCTTCGCAGAATCGCTTTTGTGCAGAAAACAGTAACACTTGTTCAGAATGAAAGAAAGCACAGAGCCCCAGATTTTATGTTGTCCTGGAGAGCTTGCAGAGCACTGGGGAAAGGCAGGCAGAGAATTCCCTGCTAGCACCTTCTCTCTGCCTGTTCACATTGCTTCGCAGAATCGCTTTTGTGCAGAAAACAGTAACACTTGTTCAGAACGAAAGAAAGCACAGAGCCCCAGATTTTATGTTGTCCTGGAGAGCTTGCAGAGCACTGGGGAAAGGCAGGCAGAGAATTCCCTGCTAGCACCTTCTCTGTGCCTGGGAAGCACAAGTGTTCACATTGCTTCGCAGAATCGCTTTTGTGCAGAAAACAGTAACACTTGTTCAGAACGAAAGAAAGCGCAGAGCCCCAGATTTTATGTTGTCCTGGAGAGCTTGCAGAGCACTGGGGAAAGGCAGGCAGAGAATTCCCTGCTAGCACCTTCTCTGTGCCTGGGAAGCACAAGTGTTCACATTGCTTCGCAGAATCGCTTTTGTGCAGAAAACAGTAACACTTGTTCAGAACGAAAGAAAGCACAGAGCCCCAGATTTTATGTTGTCCTGGAGAGCTTGCAGAGCACTGGGGAAAGGCAGGCAGAGAATTCCCTGCTAGCACCTTCTCTGTGCCTGGGAAACAGAAGTGTTCACATTGCTTCGCAGAATCGCTTTTGTGCAGAAAACAGTAACACTTGGTCAGGAAGAAAGAAAGCACAGAGCCCCAGATTTTATGTTGTCCTGGAGAGCTTGCAGAGCAGTGGGGAAAGGCAGGCAGAGAATTCCCTGCTAGTACCTTCTCTGTGCCTGTTCACATTGCATCGCAGAATCGCTTTTGTGCAGAAAACAGTAACACTTGTTCAGAACGAAAGAAAGCACAGAGCCCCAGATTTGCTGTTGTCCTGGAGAGCTTGCAGAGCACTGGGGAAAGGCAGGCAGAGAATTCCCTGCTAGCACCTTCTCTGTGCCTGGGAAGCACAAGTGTTCACATTGCTTCGCAGAATCGCTTTTGTGCAGAAAACAGTAACACTTGTTCAGAACGAAAGAAAGCACAGAGCCCCAGATTTACTGTTGTCCTTGAGAGCTTGCAGAGCACTGGGGAAAGGCAGGCAGAGAATTCCCTGCTAGCACCTTCTCTGTGCCTGGGAAGCAGAAGTGTTCACATTGCTTCGCAGAAACGCTTTTGTGCAGAAAACAGTAACACTTGTTCAGAACGAAAGAAAGCACAGAGCCCCAGATTTTATGTTGTCCTGGAGAGCTTGCAGAGCACTGGGGAAAGGCAGGCAGAGAATTCCCTGCTAGCACCTTCTCTGTGCCTGGGAAGCACAAGTGTTCACATTGCATCGCAGAATCGCTTTTGTGCAGAAAACAGTAACACTTGTTCAGAACGAAAGAAAGCACAGAGCCCCAGATTTTATGTTGTCCTGGAGAGCTTGCAGAGCACTGGGGAAAGGCAGGCAGAGAATTCCCTGCTAGCACCTTCTCTGTGCCTGGGAAGCACAAGTGTTCACATTGCTTCGCAGAATCGCTTTTGTGCAGAAAACAGTAACACTTGTTCAGAACGAAAGAAAGCACAGAGGCCCAGATTTACTGTTGTCCTAGAGAGCTTGCAGAGCACTGGGGAAAGGCAGGCAGAGAATTCCCTGCTAGCACCTTGTCTGTGCCTGGGAAGCACAAGTGTTCACATTGCTTCGCAGAATCGCTTTTGTGCAGAAAACAGTAACACTTGTTCAGAACGAAAGAAAGCACAGAGCCCCAGATTTTATGTTGTCCTGGAGAGCTTGCAGAGCACTGGGGAAAGGCAGGCAGAGAATTCCCTGCTAGCACCTTCTCTCTGCCTGTTCACATTGCTTCGCAGAATCGCTTTTGTGCAGAAAACAGTAACACTTGTTCAGAACGAAAGAAAGCACAGAGCCCCAGATTTGCTGTTGTCCTGGAGAGCTTGCAGAGCACTGGGGAAAGGCAGGCAGAGAATTCCCTGCTAGCACCTTCTCTGTGCCTGGGAAGCACAAGTGTTCACATTGCTTCGCAGAATCGCTTTTGTGCAGAAAACAGTAACACTTGTTCAGAACGAAAGAAAGCACAGAGCCCCAGATTTGCTGTTGTCCTGGAGAGCTTGCAGAGCACTGGGGAAAGGCAGGCAGAGAATTCCCTGCTAGCACCTTCTCTGTGCCTGGGAAGCACAAGTGTTCACATTGCTTCGCAGAATCGCTTTTGTGCAGAAAACAGTAACACTTGTTCAGAACGAAAGAAAGCACAGAGCCCCAGATTTTATGTTGTCCTGGAGAGCTTGCAGAGCACTGGGGAAAGGCAGGCAGAGAATTCCCTGCTAGCACCTTCTCTGTGCCTGGGAAACAGAAGTGTTCACATTGCTTCGCAGAATCGCTTTTGTGCAGAAAACAGTAACACTTGTTCAGAACGAAAGAAAGCACAGAGCCCCAGATTTGCTGTTGTCCTGGAGAGCTTGCAGAGCACTGGGGAAAGGCAGGCAGAGAATTCCCTGCTAGCACCTTCTCTGTGCCTGGGAAGCACAAGTGTTCACATTGCTTCGCAGAATCGCTTTTGTGCAGAAAACAGTAACACTTGTTCAGAACGAAAGAAAGCGCAGAGCCCCAGATTTTATGTTGTCCTGGAGAGCTTGCAGAGCACTGGGGAAAGGCAGGCAGAGAATTCCCTGCTAGCACCTTCTCTGTGCCTGGGAAGCAGAAGTGTTCACATTGCTTCGCAGAATCGCTTTTGTGCAGAAAACAGTAACACTTGTTCAGAACGAAAGAAAGCACAGAGCCCCAGATTTGCTGTTGTCCTGGAGAGCTTGCAGAGCACTGGGGAAAGGCAGGCAGAGAATTCCCTGCTAGCACCTTCTCTGTGCCTGGGAAGCACAAGTGTTCACATTGCTTCGCAGAATCGCTTTTGTGCAGAAAACAGTAACACTTGTTCAGAACGAAAGAAAGCACAGAGCCCCAGATTTGCTGTTGTCCTGGAGAGCTTGCAGAGCACTGGGGAAAGGCAGGCAGAGAATTCCCTGCTAGCACCTTCTCTCTGCCTGTTCACATTGCTTCGCAGAATCGCTTTTGTGCAGAAAACAGTAACACTTGTTCAGAACGAAAGAAAGCACAGAGCCCCAGATTTTATGTTGTCCTGGAGAGCTTGCAGAGCACTGGGGAAAGGCAGGCAGAGAATTCCCTGCTAGCACCTTCTCTGTGCCTGGGAAGCACAAGTGTTCACATTGCTTCGCAGAATCGCTTTTGTGCAGAAAACAGTAACACTTGTTCAGAACGAAAGAAAGCACAGAGCCCCAGATTTTATGTTGTCCTGGAGAGCTTGCAGAGCACTGGGGAAAGGCAGGCAGAGAATTCCCTGCTAGCACCTTCTCTGTGCCTGTTCACATTGCTTCGCAGAATCGCTTTTGTGCAGAAAACAGTAACACTTGTTCAGAACGAAAGAAAGCACAGAGCCCCAGATTTGCTGTTGTCCTGGAGAGCTTGCAGAGCACTGGGGAAAGGCAGGCAGAGAATTCCCTGCTAGCACCTTCTCTGTGCCTGGGAAGCAGAAGTGTTCACATTGCTTCGCAGAATCGCTTTTGTGCAGAAAACAGTAACACTTGTTCAGAACGAAAGAAAGCACAGAGCCCCAGATTTTATGTTGTCCTGGAGAGCTTGCAGAGCACTGGGGAAAGGCAGGCAGAGAATTCCCTGCTAGCACCTTCTCTGTGCCTGGGAAGCACAAGTGTTCACATTGCTTGGCAGAATCGCTTTTGTGCAGAAAACAGTAACACTTGTTCAGAACGAAAGAAAGCACAGAGCCCCAGATTTTATGTTGTCCTGGAGAGCTTGCAGAGCACTGGGGAAAGGCAGGCAGAGAATTCCCTGCTAGCACCTTCTCTGTGCCTGGGAAACAGAAGTGTTCACATTGCTTCGCAGAATCGCTTTTGTGCAGAAAACAGTAACACTTGGTCAGGAAGAAAGAAAGCACAGAGCCCCAGATTTTATGTTGTCCTGGAGAGCTTGCAGAGCAGTGGGGAAAGGCAGGCAGAGAATTCCCTGCTAGTACCTTCTCTGTGCCTGTTCACATTGCATCGCAGAATCGCTTTTGTGCAGAAAACAGTAACACTTGTTCAGAACGAAAGAAAGCACAGAGCCCCAGATTTGCTGTTGTCCTGGAGAGCTTGCAGAGCACTGGGGAAAGGCAGGCAGAGAATTCCCTGCTAGCACCTTCTCTGTGCCTGGGAAGAACAAGTGTTCACATTGCTTCGCAGAATCGCTTTTGTGCAGAAAACAGTAACACTTGTTCAGAACGAAAGAAAGCGCAGAGCCCCAGATTTTATGTTGTCCTGGAGAGCTTGCAGAGCACTGGGGAAAGGCAGGCAGAGAATTCCCTGCTAGCACCTTCTCTGTGCCTGGGAAGAACAAGTGTTCACATTGCTTCGCAGAATCGCTTTTGTGCAGAAAACAGTAACACTTGGTCAGGAAGAAAGAAAGCACAGAGCCCCAGATTTTATGTTGTCCTGGAGAGCTTGCAGAGCAGTGGGGAAAGGCAGGCAGAGAATTCCCTGCTAGTACCTTCTCTGTGCCTGTTCACATTGCATCGCAGAATCGCTTTTGTGCAGAAAACAGTAACACTTGTTCAGAACGAAAGAAAGCACAGAGCCCCAGATTTGCTGTTGTCCTGGAGAGCTTGCAGAGCACTGGGGAAAGGCAGGCAGAGAATTCCCTGCTAGCACCTTCTCTGTGCCTGGGAAGCACAAGTGTTCACATTGCTTCGCAGAATCGCTTTTGTGCAGAAAACAGTAACACTTGTTCAGAACGAAAGAAAGCACAGAGCCCCAGATTTACTGTTGTCCTTGAGAGCTTGCAGAGCACTGGGGAAAGGCAGGCAGAGAATTCCCTGCTAGCACCTTCTCTGTGCCTGGGAAGCAGAAGTGTTCACATTGCTTCGCAGAAACGCTTTTGTGCAGAAAACAGTAACACTTGTTCAGAACGAAAGAAAGCACAGAGCCCCAGATTTTATGTTGTCCTGGAGAGCTTGCAGAGCACTGGGGAAAGGCAGGCAGAGAATTCCCTGCTAGCACCTTCTCTGTGCCTGGGAAGCACAAGTGTTCACATTGCATCGCAGAATCGCTTTTGTGCAGAAAACAGTAACACTTGTTCAGAACGAAAGAAAGCACAGAGCCCCAGATTTTATGTTGTCCTGGAGAGCTTGCAGAGCACTGGGGAAAGGCAGGCAGAGAATTCCCTGCTAGCACCTTCTCTGTGCCTGGGAAGCACAAGTGTTCACATTGCTTCGCAGAATCGCTTTTGTGCAGAAAACAGTAACACTTGTTCAGAACGAAAGAAAGCACAGAGGCCCAGATTTACTGTTGTCCTAGAGAGCTTGCAGAGCACTGGGGAAAGGCAGGCAGAGAATTCCCTGCTAGCACCTTGTCTGTGCCTGGGAAGCACAAGTGTTCACATTGCTTCGCAGAATCGCTTTTGTGCAGAAAACAGTAACACTTGTTCAGAACGAAAGAAAGCACAGAGCCCCAGATTTTATGTTGTCCTGGAGAGCTTGCAGAGCACTGGGGAAAGGCAGGCAGAGAATTCCCTGCTAGCACCTTCTCTCTGCCTGTTCACATTGCTTCGCAGAATCGCTTTTGTGCAGAAAACAGTAACACTTGTTCAGAACGAAAGAAAGCACAGAGCCCCAGATTTGCTGTTGTCCTGGAGAGCTTGCAGAGCACTGGGGAAAGGCAGGCAGAGAATTCCCTGCTAGCACCTTCTCTGTGCCTGGGAAGCACAAGTGTTCACATTGCTTCGCAGAATCGCTTTTGTGCAGAAAACAGTAACACTTGTTCAGAACGAAAGAAAGCACAGAGCCCCAGATTTGCTGTTGTCCTGGAGAGCTTGCAGAGCACTGGGGAAAGGCAGGCAGAGAATTCCCTGCTAGCACCTTCTCTGTGCCTGGGAAGCACAAGTGTTCACATTGCTTCGCAGAATCGCTTTTGTGCAGAAAACAGTAACACTTGTTCAGAACGAAAGAAAGCACAGAGCCCCAGATTTTATGTTGTCCTGGAGAGCTTGCAGAGCACTGGGGAAAGGCAGGCAGAGAATTCCCTGCTAGCACCTTCTCTGTGCCTGGGAAACAGAAGTGTTCACATTGCTTCGCAGAATCGCTTTTGTGCAGAAAACAGTAACACTTGTTCAGAACGAAAGAAAGCACAGAGCCCCAGATTTGCTGTTGTCCTGGAGAGCTTGCAGAGCACTGGGGAAAGGCAGGCAGAGAATTCCCTGCTAGCACCTTCTCTGTGCCTGGGAAGCACAAGTGTTCACATTGCTTCGCAGAATCGCTTTTGTGCAGAAAACAGTAACACTTGTTCAGAACGAAAGAAAGCGCAGAGCCCCAGATTTTATGTTGTCCTGGAGAGCTTGCAGAGCACTGGGGAAAGGCAGGCAGAGAATTCCCTGCTAGCACCTTCTCTGTGCCTGGGAAGCAGAAGTGTTCACATTGCTTCGCAGAATCGCTTTTGTGCAGAAAACAGTAACACTTGTTCAGAACGAAAGAAAGCACAGAGCCCCAGATTTGCTGTTGTCCTGGAGAGCTTGCAGAGCACTGGGGAAAGGCAGGCAGAGAATTCCCTGCTAGCACCTTCTCTGTGCCTGGGAAGCACAAGTGTTCACATTGCTTCGCAGAATCGCTTTTGTGCAGAAAACAGTAACACTTGTTCAGAACGAAAGAAAGCACAGAGCCCCAGATTTGCTGTTGTCCTGGAGAGCTTGCAGAGCACTGGGGAAAGGCAGGCAGAGAATTCCCTGCTAGCACCTTCTCTCTGCCTGTTCACATTGCTTCGCAGAATCGCTTTTGTGCAGAAAACAGTAACACTTGTTCAGAACGAAAGAAAGCACAGAGCCCCAGATTTTATGTTGTCCTGGAGAGCTTGCAGAGCACTGGGGAAAGGCAGGCAGAGAATTCCCTGCTAGCACCTTCTCTGTGCCTGGGAAGCACAAGTGTTCACATTGCTTCGCAGAATCGCTTTTGTGCAGAAAACAGTAACACTTGTTCAGAACGAAAGAAAGCACAGAGCCCCAGATTTTATGTTGTCCTGGAGAGCTTGCAGAGCACTGGGGAAAGGCAGGCAGAGAATTCCCTGCTAGCACCTTCTCTGTGCCTGTTCACATTGCTTCGCAGAATCGCTTTTGTGCAGAAAACAGTAACACTTGTTCAGAACGAAAGAAAGCACAGAGCCCCAGATTTGCTGTTGTCCTGGAGAGCTTGCAGAGCACTGGGGAAAGGCAGGCAGAGAATTCCCTGCTAGCACCTTCTCTGTGCCTGGGAAGCAGAAGTGTTCACATTGCTTCGCAGAATCGCTTTTGTGCAGAAAACAGTAACACTTGTTCAGAACGAAAGAAAGCACAGAGCCCCAGATTTTATGTTGTCCTGGAGAGCTTGCAGAGCACTGGGGAAAGGCAGGCAGAGAATTCCCTGCTAGCACCTTCTCTGTGCCTGGGAAGCACAAGTGTTCACATTGCTTGGCAGAATCGCTTTTGTGCAGAAAACAGTAACACTTGTTCAGAACGAAAGAAAGCACAGAGCCCCAGATTTTATGTTGTCCTGGAGAGCTTGCAGAGCACTGGGGAAAGGCAGGCAGAGAATTCCCTGCTAGCACCTTCTCTGTGCCTGGGAAACAGAAGTGTTCACATTGCTTCGCAGAATCGCTTTTGTGCAGAAAACAGTAACACTTGGTCAGGAAGAAAGAAAGCACAGAGCCCCAGATTTTATGTTGTCCTGGAGAGCTTGCAGAGCAGTGGGGAAAGGCAGGCAGAGAATTCCCTGCTAGTACCTTCTCTGTGCCTGTTCACATTGCATCGCAGAATCGCTTTTGTGCAGAAAACAGTAACACTTGTTCAGAACGAAAGAAAGCACAGAGCCCCAGATTTGCTGTTGTCCTGGAGAGCTTGCAGAGCACTGGGGAAAGGCAGGCAGAGAATTCCCTGCTAGCACCTTCTCTGTGCCTGGGAAGAACAAGTGTTCACATTGCTTCGCAGAATCGCTTTTGTGCAGAAAACAGTAACACTTGTTCAGAACGAAAGAAAGCGCAGAGCCCCAGATTTTATGTTGTCCTGGAGAGCTTGCAGAGCACTGGGGAAAGGCAGGCAGAGAATTCCCTGCTAGCACCTTCTCTGTGCCTGGGAAGAACAAGTGTTCACATTGCTTCGCAGAATCGCTTTTGTGCAGAAAACAGTAACACTTGTTCAGAATGAAAGAAAGCACAGAGCCCCAGATTTTATGTTCTCCTGGAGAGCTTGCAGAGCACTGGGGAAAGGCAGGCAGAGAATTCCCTGCTAGCACCTTCTCTGTGCCTGGGAAGCACAAGTGTTCACATTGCTTCGCAGAATCGCTTTTGTGCAGAAAACAGTAACACTTGTTCAGAACGAAAGAAAGCACAGAGCCCCAGATTTTATGTTGTCCTGGAGAGCTTGCAGAGCACTGGGGAAAGGCAGGCAGAGAATTCCCTGCTAGCACCTTCTCTGTGCCTGGGAAGCACAAGTGTTCACATTGCTTCGCAGAATCGCTTTTGTGCAGAAAACAGTAACACTTGTTCAGAACGAAAGAAAGCACAGAGCCCCAGATTTTATGTTGTCCTGGAGAGCTTGCAGAGCACTGGGGAAAGGCAGGCAGAGAATTCCCTGCTAGCACCTTCTCTGTGCCTGTTCACATTGCTTGGCAGAATCGCTTTTGTGCAGAAAACAGTAACACTTGTTCAGAACGAAAGAAAGCACAGAGCCCCAGATTTGCTGTTGTCCTGGAGAGCTTGCAGAGCACTGGGGAAAGGCAGGCAGAGAATTCCCTGCTAGCACCTTCTCTGTGCCTGGGAAGCAGAAGTGTTCACATTGCTTCGCAGAATCGCTTTTGTGCAGAAAACAGTAACACTTGTTCAGAAGGAAAGAAAGCACAGAGCCCCAGCTTTTATGTTGTCCTGGAGAGCTTGCAGAGCACTGGGGAAAGGCAGGCAGAGAATTCCCTGCTAGCACCTTCTCTGTGCCTGGGAAGCACAAGTGTTCACATTGCTTCGCAGAATCGCTTTTGTGCAGAAAACAGTAACACTTGTTCAGAACGAAAGAAAGCACAGAGCCCCAGATTTTATGTTGTCCTGGAGAGCTTGCAGAGCACTGGGGAAAGGCAGGCAGAGAATTCCCTGCTAGCACCTTCTCTGTGCCTGGGAAACAGAAGTGTTCACATTGCTTCGCAGAATCGCTTTTGTGCAGAAAACAGTAACACTTGTTCAGAACGAAAGAAAGCACAGAGCCCTAGATTTGCTGTTGTCCTGGAGAGCTTGCAGAGCACTGGGGAAAGGCAGGCAGAGAATTCCCTGCTAGCACCTTCTCTCTGCCTGTTCACATTGCTTCGCAGAATCGCTTTTGTGCAGAAAACAGTAACACTTGTTCAGAACGAAAGAAAGCACAGAGCCCCAGATTTTATGTTGTCCTGGAGAGCTTGCAGAGCACTGGGGAAAGGCAGGCAGAGAATTCCCTGCTAGCACCTTCTCTGTGCCTGTTCACATTGCTTCGCAGAATCGCTTTTGTGCAGAAAACAGTAACACTTGTTCAGAACGAAAGAAAGCACAGAGCCCCAGATTTGCTGTTGTCCTGGAGAGCTTGCAGAGCACTGGGGAAAGGCAGGCAGAGAATTCCCTGCTAGCACCTTCTCTGTGCCTGGGAAGCAGAAGTGTTCACATTGCTTCGCAGAATCGCTTTTGTGCAGAAAACAGTAACACTTGTTCAGAACGAAAGAAAGCACAGAGCCCCAGATTTTATGTTGTCCTGGAGAGCTTGCAGAGCACTGGGGAAAGGCAGGCAGAGAATTCCCTGCTAGCACCTTCTCTGTGCCTGGGAAGCACAAGTGTTCACATTGCTTCGCAGAATCGCTTTTGTGCAGAAAACAGTAACACTTGTTCAGAACGAAAGAAAGCACAGAGCCCCAGATTTGCTGTTGTCCTGGAGAGCTTGCAGAGCACTGGGGAAAGGCAGGCAGAGAATTCCCTGCTAGCACCTTCTCTGTGCCTGTTCACATTGCTTCGCAGAATCGCTTTTGTGCAGAAAACAGTAACACTTGTTCAGAACGAAAGAAAGCACAGAGCCCCAGATATGCTGTTGTCCTGGAGAGCTTGCAGAGCACTGGGGAAAGGCAGGCAGAGAATTCCCTGCTAGCACCTTCTCTGTGCCTGGGAAGCACAAGTGTTCACATTGCTTCGCAGAATCGCTTTTGTGCAGAAAACAGTAACACTTGTTCAGAACGAAAGAAAGCACAGAGCCCCAGATTTTATGTTGTCCTGGAGAGCTTGCAGAGCACTGGGGAAAGGCAGGCAGAGAATTCCCTGCTAGCACCTTCTCTGTGCCTGGGAAACAGAAGTGTTCACATTGCTTCGCAGAATCGCTTTTGTGCAGAAAACAGTAACACTTGTTCAGAACGAAAGAAAGCACAGAGCCCCAGATTTTATGTTGTCCTGGAGAGCTTGCAGAGCACTGGGGAAAGGCAGGCAGAGAATTCCCTGCTAGCACCTTCTCTGTGCCTGGGAAACAGAAGTGTTCACATTGCTTCGCAGAATCGCTTTTGTGCAGAAAACAGTAACACTTGGTCAGGAAGAAAGAAAGCACAGAGCCCCAGATTTTATGTTGTCCTGGAGAGCTTGCAGAGCAGTGGGGAAAGGCAGGCAGAGAATTCCCTGCTAGTACCTTCTCTGTGCCTGTTCACATTGCTTCGCAGAATCGCTTTTGTGCAGAAAACAGTAACACTTGTTCAGAACGAAAGAAAGCACAGAGCCCCAGATTTTATGTTGTCCTGGAGAGCTTGCAGAGCACTGGGGAAAGGCAGGCAGAGAATTCCCTGCTAGCACCTTCTCTGTGCCTGGGAAGCACAAGTGTTCACATTGCTTCGCAGAATCGCTTTTGTGCAGAAAACAGTAACACTTGTTCAGAACGAAAGAAAGCACAGAGCCCCAGATTTTATGTTGTCCTGGAGAGCTTGCAGAGCACTGGGGAAAGGCAGGCAGAGAATTCCCTGCTAGCACCTTCTCTGTGCCTGGGAAGCAGAAGTGTTCACATTGCTTCGCAGAAACGCTTTTGTGCAGAAAACAGTAACACTTGTTCAGAACGAAAGAAAGCACAGAGCCCCAGATTTTATGTTGTCCTGGAGAGCTTGCAGAGCACTGGGGAAAGGCAGGCAGAGAATTCCCTGCTAGCACCTTCTCTGTGCCTGGGAAGCACAAGTGTTCACATTGCTTCGCAGAATCGCTTTTGTGCAGAAAACAGTAACACTTGTTCAGAACGAAAGAAAGCACAGAGCCCCAGATTTTATGTTGTCCTGGAGAGCTTGCAGAGCACTGGGGAAAGGCAGGCAGAGAATTCCCTGCTAGCACCTTCTCTGTGCCTGGGAAACAGAAGTGTTCACATTGCTTCGCAGAATCGCTTTTGTGCAGAAAACAGTAACACTTGGTCAGGAAGAAAGAAAGCACAGAGCCCCAGATTTTATGTTGTCCTGGAGAGCTTGCAGAGCAGTGGGGAAAGGCAGGCAGAGAATTCCCTGCTAGTACCTTCTCTGTGCCTGTTCACATTGCATCGCAGAATCGCTTTTGTGCAGAAAACAGTAACACTTGTTCAGAACGAAAGAAAGCACAGAGCCCCAGATTTGCTGTTGTCCTGGAGAGCTTGCAGAGCACTGGGGAAAGGCAGGCAGAGAATTCCCTGCTAGCACCTTCTCTGTGCCTGGGAAGCACAAGTGTTCACATTGCTTCGCAGAATCGCTTTTGTGCAGAAAACAGTAACACTTGTTCAGAACGAAAGAAAGCACAGAGCCCCAGATTTACTGTTGTCCTTGAGAGCTTGCAGAGCACTGGGGAAAGGCAGGCAGAGAATTCCCTGCTAGCACCTTCTCTGTGCCTGGGAAGCAGAAGTGTTCACATTGCTTCGCAGAAACGCTTTTGTGCAGAAAACAGTAACACTTGTTCAGAACGAAAGAAAGCACAGAGCCCCAGATTTTATGTTGTCCTGGAGAGCTTGCAGAGCACTGGGGAAAGGCAGGCAGAGAATTCCCTGCTAGCACCTTCTCTGTGCCTGGGAAGCACAAGTGTTCACATTGCATCGCAGAATCGCTTTTGTGCAGAAAACAGTAACACTTGTTCAGAACGAAAGAAAGCACAGAGCCCCAGATTTTATGTTGTCCTGGAGAGCTTGCAGAGCACTGGGGAAAGGCAGGCACAGAATTCCCTGCTAGCACCTTCTCTGTGTCTGGGAAGCACAAGTGTTCACATTGCTTCGCAGAATCGCTTTTGTGCAGAAAACAGTAACACTTGTTCAGAACGAAAGAAAGCACAGAGCCCCAGATTTACTGTTGTCCTAGAGAGCTTGCAGAGCACTGGGGAAAGGCAGGCAGAGAATTCCCTGCTAGCACCTTCTCTGTGCCTGGGAAGCAGAAGTGTTCACATTGCTTCGCAGAAACGCTTTTGTGCAGAAAACAGTAACACTTGTTCAGAACGAAAGAAAGCACAGAGCCCCAGATTTTATGTTGTCCTGGAGAGCTTGCAGAGCACTGGGGAAAGGCAGGCAGAGAATTCCCTGCTAGCACCTTCTCTGTGCCTGGGAAGCACAAGTGTTCACATTGCTTCGCAGAATCGCTTTTGTGCAGAAAACAGTAACACTTGTTCAGAATGAAAGAAAGCACAGAGCCCCAGATTTGCTGTTGTCCTGGAGAGCTTGCAGAGCACTGGGGAAAGGCAGGCAGAGAATTCCCTGCTAGCACCTTCTCTGTGCCTGTTCACATTGCTTCGCAGAATCGCTTTTGTGCAGAAAACAGTAACACTTGTTCAGAACGAAAGAAAGCACAGAGCCCCAGATTTTATGTTGTCCTGGAGAGCTTGCAGAGCACTGGGGAAAGGCAGGCAGAGAATTCCCTGCTAGCACCTTCTCTGTGCCTGGGAAGCACAAGTGTTCACATTGCTTCGCAGAATCGCTTTTGTGCAGAAAACAGTAACACTTGTTCAGAACGAAAGAAAGCACAGAGCCCCAGATTTTATGTTGTCCTGGAGAGCTTGCAGAGCACTGGGGAAAGGCAGGCAGAGAATTCCCTGCTAGCACCTTCTCTGTGCCTGGGAAACAGAAGTGTTCACATTGCTTCGCAGAATCGCTTTTGTGCAGAAAACAGTAACACTTGGTCAGGAAGAAAGAAAGCACAGAGCCCCAGATTTTATGTTGTCCTGGAGAGCTTGCAGAGCAGTGGGGAAAGGCAGGCAGAGAATTCCCTGCTAGTACCTTCTCTGTGCCTGTTCACATTGCATCGCAGAATCGCTTTTGTGCAGAAAACAGTAACACTTGTTCAGAACGAAAGAAAGCACAGAGCCCCAGATTTGCTGTTGTCCTGGAGAGCTTGCAGAGCACTGGGGAAAGGCAGGCAGAGAATTCCCTGCAAGCACCTTCTCTGTGCCTGGGAAGCAGAAGTGTTCACATTGCTTCGCAGAATCGCTTTTGTGCAGAAAACAGTAACACTTGTTCAGAACGAAAGAAAGCACAGAGCCCCAGATTTTATGTTGTCCTGGAGAGCTTGCAGAGCACTGGGGAAAGGCAGGCAGAGAATTCCCTGCTAGCACCTTCTCTGTGCCTGGGAAGCACAAGTGTTCACATTGCTTCGCAGAATCGCTTTTGTGCAGAAAACAGTAACACTTGTTCAGAACGAAAGAAAGCACAGAGCCCCAGATTTTATGTTGTCCTGGAGAGCTTGCAGAGCACTGGGGAAAGGCAGGCAGAGAATTCCCCGCTAGCACCTTCTCTGTGCCTGGGAAGCACAAGTGTTCACATTGCTTCGCAGAATCGCTTTTGTGCAGAAAACAGTAACACTTGTTCAGAACGAAAGAAAGCACAGAGCCCCAGATTTACTGTTGTCCTTGAGAGCTTGCAGAGCACTGGGGAAAGGCAGGCAGAGAATTCCCTGCTAGCACCTTCTCTGTGCCTGGGAAGCAGAAGTGTTCACATTGCTTCGCAGAAACGCTTTTGTGCAGAAAACAGTAACACTTGTTCAGAACGAAAGAAAGCACAGAGCCCCAGATTTTATGTTGTCCTGGAGAGCTTGCAGAGCACTGGGGAAAGGCAGGCAGAGAATTCCCTGCTAGCACCTTCTCTGTGCCTGGGAAGCACAAGTGTTCACATTGCATCGCAGAATCGCTTTTGTGCAGAAAACAGTAACACTTGTTCAGAACGAAAGAAAGCACAGAGCCCCAGATTTTATGTTGTCCTGGAGAGCTTGCAGAGCACTGGGGAAAGGCAGGCAGAGAATTCCCTGCTAGCACCTTCTCTGTGCCTGGGAAGCAGAAGTGTTCACATTGCTTCGCAGAAACGCTTTTGTGCAGAAAACAGTAACACTTGTTCAGAACGAAAGAAAGCACAGAGCCCCAGATTTGCTGTTGTCCTGGAGAGCTTGCAGAGCACTGGGGAAAGGCAGGCAGAGAATTCCCTGCTAGCACCTTCTCTGTGCCTGGGAAGCAGAAGTGTTCACATTGCTTCGCAGAATCGCTTTTGTGCAGAAAACAGTAACACTTGTTCAGAACGAAAGAAAGCACAGAGCCCCAGATTTTATGTTGTCCTGGAGAGCTTGCAGAGCACTGGGGAAAGGCAGGCAGAGAATTCCCTGCTAGCACCTTCTCTGTGCCTGGGAAGCACAAGTGTTCACATTGCTTCGCAGAATCGCTTTTGTGCAGAAAACAGTAACACTTGTTCAGAACGAAAGAAAGCACAGAGCCCCAGATTTTATGTTGTCCTGGAGAGCTTGCAGAGCACTGGGGAAAGGCAGGCAGAGAATTCCCTGCTAGCACCTTCTCTGTGCCTGGGAAGCACAAGTGTTCACATTGCTTCGCAGAATCGCTTTTGTGCAGAAAACAGTAACACTTGTTCAGAACGAAAGAAAGCACAGAGCCCCAGATTTTATGTTGTCCTGGAGAGCTTGCAGAGCACTGGGGAAAGGCAGGCAGAGAATTCCCTGCTAGTACCTTCTCTGTGCCTGTTCACATTGCATCGCAGAATCGCTTTTGTGCAGAAAACAGTAACACTTGTTCAGAACGAAAGAAAGCACAGAGCCCCAGATTTGCTGTTGTCCTGGAGAGCTTGCAGAGCACTGGGGAAAGGCAGGCAGAGAATTCCCTGCTAGCACCTTCTCTGTGCCTGGGAAGCACAAGTGTTCACATTGCTTCGCAGAATCGCTTTTGTGCAGAAAACAGTAACACTTGTTCAGAACGAAAGAAAGCACAGAGCCCCAGATTTACTGTTGTCCTTGAGAGCTTGCAGAGCACTGGGGAAAGGCAGGCAGAGAATTCCCTGCTAGCACCTTCTCTGTGCCTGGGAAGCAGAAGTGTTCACATTGCTTCGCAGAAACGCTTTTGTGCAGAAAACAGTAACACTTGTTCAGAACGAAAGAAAGCACAGAGCCCCAGATTTTATGTTGTCCTGGAGAGCTTGCAGAGCACTGGGGAAAGGCAGGCAGAGAATTCCCTGCTATCACCTTCTCTGTGCCTGGGAAGCACAAGTGTTCACATTGCATCGCAGAATCGCTTTTGTGCAGAAAACAGTAACACTTGTTCAGAACGAAAGAAAGCACAGAGCCCCAGATTTTATGTTGTCCTGGAGAGCTTGCAGAGCACTGGGGAAAGGCAGGCAGAGAATTCCCTGCTAGCACCTTCTCTGTGCCTGGGAAGCAGAAGTGTTCACATTGCTTCGCAGAATCGCTTTTGTGCAGAAAACAGTAACACTTGTTCAGAACGAAAGAAAGCACAGAGCCCCAGATTTTATGTTGTCCTAGAGAGCTTGCAGAGCAGTGGGGAAAGGCAGGCAGAGAATTCCCTGCTAGCACCTTCTCTGTGCCTGGGAAGCAGAAGTGTTCACATTGCTTCGCAGAAACGCTTTTGTGCAGAAAACAGTAACACTTGTTCAGAACGAAAGAAAGCACAGAGCCCCAGATTTTATGTTGTCCTGGAGAGCTTGCAGAGCACTGGGGAAAGGCAGGCAGAGAATTCCCTGCTAGCACCTTCTCTGTGCCTGGGAAGCACAAGTGTTCACATTGCTTCGCAGAATCGCTTTTGTGCAGAAAACAGTAACACTTGTTCAGAATGAAAGAAAGCACAGAGCCCCAGATTTTATGTTGTCCTGGAGAGCTTGCAGAGCACTGGGGAAAGGCAGGCAGAGAATTCCCTGCTAGCACCTTCTCTCTGCCTGTTCACATTGCTTCGCAGAATCGCTTTTGTGCAGAAAACAGTAACACTTGTTCAGAACGAAAGAAAGCACAGAGCCCCAGATTTTATGTTGTCCTGGAGAGCTTGCAGAGCACTGGGGAAAGGCAGGCAGAGAATTCCCTGCTAGCACCTTCTCTGTGCCTGGGAAGCACAAGTGTTCACATTGCTTCGCAGAATCGCTTTTGTGCAGAAAACAGTAACACTTGTTCCGAACGAAAGAAAGCACAGAGCCCCAGATTTGCTGTTGTCCTGGAGAGCTTGCAGAGCACTGGGGAAAGGCAGGCAGAGAATTCCCTGCTAGCACCTTCTCTGTGCCTGGGAAGCACAAGTGTTCACATTGCTTCGCAGAATCGCTTTTGTGCAGAAAACAGTAACACTTGTTCAGAACGAAAGAAAGCACAGAGCCCCAGATTTTATGTTGTCCTGGAGAGCTTGCAGAGCACTGGGGAAAGGCAGGCAGAGAATTCCCTGCTAGCACCTTCTCTGTGCCTGGGAAACAGAAGTGTTCACATTGCTTCGCAGAATCGCTTTTGTGCAGAAAACAGTAACACTTGGTCAGGAAGAAAGAAAGCACAGAGCCCCAGATTTTATGTTGTCCTGGAGAGCTTGCAGAGCAGTGGGGAAAGGCAGGCAGAGAATTCCCTGCTAGTACCTTCTCTGTGCCTGTTCACATTGCATCGCAGAATCGCTTTTGTGCAGAAAACAGTAACACTTGTTCAGAACGAAAGAAAGCACAGAGCCCCAGATTTGCTGTTGTCCTGGAGAGCTTGCAGAGCACTGGGGAAAGGCAGGCAGAGAATTCCCTGCTAGCACCTTCTCTGTGCCTGGGAAGCACAAGTGTTCACATTGCTTCGCAGAATCGCTTTTGTGCAGAAAACAGTAACACTTGTTCAGAACGAAAGAAAGCACAGAGCCCCAGATTTGCTGTTGTCCTGGAGAGCTTGCAGAGCACTGGGGAAAGGCAGGCAGAGAATTCCCTGCTAGCACCTTCTCTGTGCCTGGGAAGCAGAAGTGTTCACATTGCTTCGCAGAATCGCTTTTGTGCAGAAAACAGTAACACTTGTTCAGAACGAAAGAAAGCACAGAGCCCCAGATTTTATGTTGTCCTGGAGAGCTTGCAGAGCACTGGGGAAAGGCAGGCAGAGAATTCCCTGCTAGCACCTTCTCTGTGCCTGGGAAGAACAAGTGTTCACATTGCTTCGCAGAATCGCTTTTGTGCAGAAAACAGTAACACTTGTTCAGAACGAAAGAAAGCGCAGAGCCCCAGATTTTATGTTGTCCTGGAGAGCTTGCAGAGCACTGGGGAAAGGCAGGCAGAGAATTCCCTGCTAGCACCTTCTCTGTGCCTGGGAAGCAGAAGTGTTCACATTGCTTCGCAGAATCGCTTTTGTGCAGAAAACAGTAACACTTGTTCAGAACGAAAGAAAGCACAGAGCCCCAGATTTTATGTTGTCCTGGAGAGCTTGCAGAGCACTGGGGAAAGGCAGGCAGAGAATTCCCTGCTAGCACCTTCTCTGTGCCTGGGAAGCACAAGTGTTCACATTGCTTCGCAGAATCGCTTTTGTGCAGAAAACAGTAACACTTGTTCAGAACGAAAGAAAGCACAGAGCCCCAGATTTGCTGTTGTCCTGGAGAGCTTGCAGAGCACTGGGGAAAGGCAGGCAGAGAATTCCCTGCTAGCACCTTCTCTCTGCCTGTTCACATTGCTTCGCAGAATCGCTTTTGTGCAGAAAACAGTAACACTTGTTCAGAACGAAAGAAAGCACAGAGCCCCAGATTTTATGTTGTCCTGGAGAGCTTGCAGAGCACTGGGGAAAGGCAGGCAGAGAATTCCCTGCTAGCACCTTCTCTGTGCCTGGGAAACAGAAGTGTTCACATTGCTTCGCAGAATCGCTTTTGTGCAGAAAACAGTAACACTTGTTCAGAACGAAAGAAAGCACAGAGCCCCAGATTTGCTGTTGTCCTGGAGAGCTTGCAGAGCACTGGGGAAAGGCAGGCAGAGAATTCCCTGCTAGCACCTTCTCTGTGCCTGGGAAGAACAAGTGTTCACATTGCTTCGCAGAATCGCTTTTGTGCAGAAAACAGTAACACTTGTTCAGAACGAAAGAAAGCGCAGAGCCCCAGATTTTATGTTGTCCTGGAGAGCTTGCAGAGCACTGGGGAAAGGCAGGCAGAGAATTCCCTGCTAGCACCTTCTCTGTGCCTGGGAAGCAGAAGTGTTCACATTGCTTCGCAGAATCGCTTTTGTGCAGAAAACAGTAACACTTGTTCAGAACGAAAGAAAGCACAGAGCCCCAGATTTTATGTTGTCCTGGAGAGCTTGCAGAGCACTGGGGAAAGGCAGGCAGAGAATTCCCTGCTAGCACCTTCTCTGTGCCTGGGAAGCACAAGTGTTCACATTGCTTCGCAGAATCGCTTTTGTGCAGAAAACAGTAACACTTGTTCAGAACGAAAGAAAGCACAGAGCCCCAGATTTGCTGTTGTCCTGGAGAGCTTGCAGAGCACTGGGGAAAGGCAGGCAGAGAATTCCCTGCTAGCACCTTCTCTCTGCCTGTTCACATTGCTTCGCAGAATCGCTTTTGTGCAGAAAACAGTAACACTTGTTCAGAACGAAAGAAAGCACAGAGCCCCAGATTTTATGTTGTCCTGGAGAGCTTGCAGAGCACTGGGGAAAGGCAGGCAGAGAATTCCCTGCTAGCACCTTCTCTGTGCCTGGGAAGCACAAGTGTTCACATTGCTTCGCAGAATCGCTTTTGTGCAGAAAACAGTAACACTTGTTCAGAACGAAAGAAAGCACAGAGCCCCAGATTTTATGTTGTCCTGGAGAGCTTGCAGAGCACTGGGGAAAGGCAGGCAGAGAATTCCCTGCTAGCACCTTCTCTGTGCCTGTTCACATTGCTTCGCAGAATCGCTTTTGTGCAGAAAACAGTAACACTTGTTCAGAACGAAAGAAAGCACAGAGCCCCAGATTTGCTGTTGTCCTGGAGAGCTTGCAGAGCACTGGGGAAAGGCAGGCAGAGAATTCCCTGCTAGCACCTTCTCTGTGCCTGGGAAGCAGAAGTGTTCACATTGCTTCGCAGAATCGCTTTTGTGCAGAAAACAGTAACACTTGTTCAGAACGAAAGAAAGCACAGAGCCCCAGATTTGCTGTTGTCCTGGAGAGCTTGCAGAGCACTGGGGAAAGGCAGGCAGAGAATTCCCTGCTAGCACCTTCTCTGTGCCTGGGAAGCACAAGTGTTCACATTGCTTCGCAGAATCGCTTTTGTGCAGAAAACAGTAACACTTGTTCAGAACGAAAGAAAGCACAGAGCCCCAGATTTTATGTTGTCCTGGAGAGCTTGCAGAGCACTGGGGAAAGGCAGGCAGAGAATTCCCTGCTAGCACCTTCTCTGTGCCTGGGAAACAGAAGTGTTCACATTGCTTCGCAGAATCGCTTTTGTGCAGAAAACAGTAACACTTGGTCAGGAAGAAAGAAAGCACAGAGCCCCAGATTTTATGTTGTCCTGGAGAGCTTGCAGAGCAGTGGGGAAAGGCAGGCAGAGAATTCCCTGCTAGTACCTTCTCTGTGCCTGTTCACATTGCATCGCAGAATCGCTTTTGTGCAGAAAACAGTAACACTTGTTCAGAACGAAAGAAAGCACAGAGCCCCAGATTTGCTGTTGTCCTGGAGAGCTTGCAGAGCACTGGGGAAAGGCAGGCAGAGAATTCCCTGCTAGCACCTTCTCTGTGCCTGGGAAGAACAAGTGTTCACATTGCTTCGCAGAATCGCTTTTGTGCAGAAAACAGTAACACTTGTTCAGAACGAAAGAAAGCGCAGAGCCCCAGATTTTATGTTGTCCTGGAGAGCTTGCAGAGCACTGGGGAAAGGCAGGCAGAGAATTCCCTGCTAGCACCTTCTCTGTGCCTGGGAAGAACAAGTGTTCACATTGCTTCGCAGAATCGCTTTTGTGCAGAAAACAGTAACACTTGTTCAGAATGAAAGAAAGCACAGAGCCCCAGATTTTATGTTCTCCTGGAGAGCTTGCAGAGCACTGGGGAAAGGCAGGCAGAGAATTCCCTGCTAGCACCTTCTCTGTGCCTGGGAAGCACAAGTGTTCACATTGCTTCGCAGAATCGCTTTTGTGCAGAAAACAGTAACACTTGTTCAGAACGAAAGAAAGCACAGAGCCCCAGAATTTATGTTGTCCTGGAGAGCTTGCAGAGCACTGGGGAAAGGCAGGCAGAGAATTCCCTGCTAGCACCTTCTCTGTGCCTGGGAAGCACAAGTGTTCACATTGCTTCGCAGAATCGCTTTTGTGCAGAAAACAGTAACACTTGTTCAGAACGAAAGAAAGCACAGAGCCCCAGATTTTATGTTGTCCTGGAGAGCTTGCAGAGCACTGGGGAAAGGCAGGCAGAGAATTCCCTGCTAGCACCTTCTCTGTGCCTGTTCACATTGCTTGGCAGAATCGCTTTTGTGCAGAAAACAGTAACACTTGTTCAGAACGAAAGAAAGCACAGAGCCCCAGATTTGCTGTTGTCCTGGAGAGCTTGCAGAGCACTGGGGAAAGGCAGGCAGAGAATTCCCTGCTAGCACCTTCTCTGTGCCTGGGAAGCAGAAGTGTTCACATTGCTTCGCAGAATCGCTTTTGTGCAGAAAACAGTAACACTTGTTCAGAAGGAAAGAAAGCACAGAGCCCCAGCTTTTATGTTGTCCTGGAGAGCTTGCAGAGCACTGGGGAAAGGCAGGCAGAGAATTCCCTGCTAGCACCTTCTCTGTGCCTGGGAAGCACAAGTGTTCACATTGCTTCGCAGAATCGCTTTTGTGCAGAAAACAGTAACACTTGTTCAGAACGAAAGAAAGCACAGAGCCCCAGATTTTATGTTGTCCTGGAGAGCTTGCAGAGCACTGGGGAAAGGCAGGCAGAGAATTCCCTGCTAGCACCTTCTCTGTGCCTGGGAAACAGAAGTGTTCACATTGCTTCGCAGAATCGCTTTTGTGCAGAAAACAGTAACACTTGTTCAGAACGAAAGAAAGCACAGAGCCCCAGATTTGCTGTTGTCCTGGAGAGCTTGCAGAGCACTGGGGAAAGGCAGGCAGAGAATTCCCTGCTAGCACCTTCTCTCTGCCTGTTCACATTGCTTCGCAGAATCGCTTTTGTGCAGAAAACAGTAACACTTGTTCAGAACGAAAGAAAGCACAGAGCCCCAGATTTTATGTTGTCCTGGAGAGCTTGCAGAGCACTGGGGAAAGGCAGGCAGAGAATTCCCTGCTAGCACCTTCTCTCTGCCTGTTCACATTGCTTCGCAGAATCGCTTTTGTGCAGAAAACAGTAACACTTGTTCAGAACGAAAGAAAGCACAGAGCCCCAGATTTTATGTTGTCCTGGAGAGCTTGCAGAGCACTGGGGAAAGGCAGGCAGAGAATTCCCTGCTAGCACCTTCTCTGTGCCTGGGAAGCACAAGTGTTCACATTGCTTCGCAGAATCGCTTTTGTGCAGAAAACAGTAACACTTGTTCAGAACGAAAGAAAGCACAGAGCCCCAGATTTGCTGTTGTCCTGGAGAGCTTGCAGAGCACTGGGGAAAGGCAGGCAGAGAATTCCCTGCTAGCACCTTCTCTGTGCCTGGGAAGCAGAAGTGTTCACATTGCTTCGCAGAATCGCTTTTGTGCAGAAAACAGTAACACTTGTTCAGAACGAAAGAAAGCACAGAGCCCCAGATTTTATGTTGTCCTGGAGAGCTTGCAGAGCACTGGGGAAAGGCAGGCAGAGAATTCCCTGCTAGCACCTTCTCTGTGCCTGGGAAGCACAAGTGTTCACATTGCTTCGCAGAATCGCTTTTGTGCAGAAAACAGTAACACTTGTTCAGAACGAAAGAAAGCACAGAGCCCCAGATTTGCTGTTGTCCTGGAGAGCTTGCAGAGCACTGGGGAAAGGCAGGCAGAGAATTCCCTGCTAGCACCTTCTCTGTGCCTGTTCACATTGCTTCGCAGAATCGCTTTTGTGCAGAAAACAGTAACACTTGTTCAGAACGAAAGAAAGCACAGAGCCCCAGATTTGCTGTTGTCCTGGAGAGCTTGCAGAGCACTGGGGAAAGGCAGGCAGAGAATTCCCTGCTAGCACCTTCTCTGTGCCTGGGAAGCACAAGTGTTCACATTGCTTCGCAGAATCGCTTTTGTGCAGAAAACAGTAACACTTGTTCAGAACGAAAGAAAGCACAGAGCCCCAGATTTGCTGTTGTCCTGGAGAGCTTGCAGAGCACTGGGGAAAGGCAGGCAGAGAATTCCCTGCTAGCACCTTCTCTCTGCCTGTTCACATTGCTTCGCAGAATCGCTTTTGTGCAGAAAACAGTAACACTTGTTCAGAACGAAAGAAAGCACAGAGCCCCAGATTTTATGTTGTCCTGGAGAGCTTGCAGAGCACTGGGGAAAGGCAGGCAGAGAATTCCCTGCTAGCACCTTCTCTGTGCCTGGGAAGCACAAGTGTTCACATTGCTTCGCAGAATCGCTTTTGTGCAGAAAACAGTAACACTTGTTCAGAACGAAAGAAAGCACAGAGCCCCAGATTTTATGTTGTCCTGGAGAGCTTGCAGAGCACTGGGGAAAGGCAGGCAGAGAATTCCCTGCTAGCACCTTCTCTGTGCCTGTTCACATTGCTTCGCAGAATCGCTTTTGTGCAGAAAACAGTAACACTTGTTCAGAACGAAAGAAAGCACAGAGCCCCAGATTTGCTGTTGTCCTGGAGAGCTTGCAGAGCACTGGGGAAAGGCAGGCAGAGAATTCCCTGCTAGCACCTTCTCTGTGCCTGGGAAGCACAAGTGTTCACATTGCTTCGCAGAATCGCTTTTGTGCAGAAAACAGTAACACTTGTTCAGAACGAAAGAAAGCACAGAGCCCCAGATTTGCTGTTGTCCTGGAGAGCTTGCAGAGCACTGGGGAAAGGCAGGCAGAGAATTCCCTGCTAGCACCTTCTCTGTGCCTGGGAAGCACAAGTGTTCACATTGCTTCGCAGAATCGCTTTTGTGCAGAAAACAGTAACACTTGTTCAGAACGAAAGAAAGCACAGAGCCCCAGATTTTATGTTGTCCTGGAGAGCTTGCAGAGCACTGGGGAAAGGCAGGCAGAGAATTCCCTGCTAGCACCTTCTCTGTGCCTGGGAAACAGAAGTGTTCACATTGCTTCGCAGAATCGCTTTTGTGCAGAAAACAGTAACACTTGGTCAGGAAGAAAGAAAGCACAGAGCCCCAGATTTTATGTTGTCCTGGAGAGCTTGCAGAGCAGTGGGGAAAGGCAGGCAGAGAATTCCCTGCTAGTACCTTCTCTGTGCCTGTTCACATTGCATCGCAGAATCGCTTTTGTGCAGAAAACAGTAACACTTGTTCAGAACGAAAGAAAGCACAGAGCCCCAGATTTGCTGTTGTCCTGGAGAGCTTGCAGAGCACTGGGGAAAGGCAGGCAGAGAATTCCCTGCTAGCACCTTCTCTCTGCCTGTTCACATTGCTTCGCAGAATCGCTTTTGTGCAGAAAACAGTAACACTTGTTCAGAACGAAAGAAAGCACAGAGCCCCAGATTTTATGTTGTCCTGGAGAGCTTGCAGAGCACTGGGGAAAGGCAGGCAGAGAATTCCCTGCTAGCACCTTCTCTCTGCCTGTTCACATTGCTTCGCAGAATCGCTTTTGTGCAGAAAACAGTAACACTTGTTCAGAACGAAAGAAAGCACAGAGCCCCAGATTTTATGTTGTCCTGGAGAGCTTGCAGAGCACTGGGGAAAGGCAGGCAGAGAATTCCCTGCTAGCACCTTCTCTGTGCCTGGGAAGCACAAGTGTTCACATTGCTTCGCAGAATCGCTTTTGTGCAGAAAACAGTAACACTTGTTCAGAACGAAAGAAAGCACAGAGCCCCAGATTTGCTGTTGTCCTGGAGAGCTTGCAGAGCACTGGGGAAAGGCAGGCAGAGAATTCCCTGCTAGCACCTTCTCTGTGCCTGGGAAGCAGAAGTGTTCACATTGCTTCGCAGAATCGCTTTTGTGCAGAAAACAGTAACACTTGTTCAGAACGAAAGAAAGCACAGAGCCCCAGATTTTATGTTGTCCTGGAGAGCTTGCAGAGCACTGGGGAAAGGCAGGCAGAGAATTCCCTGCTAGCACCTTCTCTGTGCCTGGGAAGCACAAGTGTTCACATTGCTTCGCAGAATCGCTTTTGTGCAGAAAACAGTAACACTTGTTCAGAACGAAAGAAAGCACAGAGCCCCAGATTTGCTGTTGTCCTGGAGAGCTTGCAGAGCACTGGGGAAAGGCAGGCAGAGAATTCCCTGCTAGCACCTTCTCTGTGCCTGGGAAGCACAAGTGTTCACATTGCTTCGCAGAATCGCTTTTGTGCAGAAAACAGTAACACTTGTTCAGAACGAAAGAAAGCACAGAGCCCCAGATTTTATGTTGTCCTGGAGAGCTTGCAGAGCACTGGGGAAAGGCAGGCAGAGAATTCCCTGCTAGCACCTTCTCTGTGCCTGGGAAGCACAAGTGTTCACATTGCTTCGCAGAATCGCTTTTGTGCAGAAAACAGTAACACTTGTTCAGAACGAAAGAAAGCACAGAGCCCCAGATTTGCTGTTGTCCTGGAGAGCTTGCAGAGCACTGGGGAAAGGCAGGCAGAGAATTCCCTGCTAGCACCTTCTCTGTGCCTGTTCACATTGCTTCGCAGAATCGCTTTTGTGCAGAAAACAGTAACACTTGTTCAGAACGAAAGAAAGCACAGAGCCCCAGATTTTATGTTGTCCTGGAGAGCTTGCAGAGCACTGGGGAAAGGCAGGCAGAGAATTCCCTGCTAGCACCTTCTCTGTGCCTGGGAAGCACAAGTGTTCACATTGCTTCGCAGAATCGCTTTTGTGCAGAAAACAGTAACACTTGTTCAGAACGAAAGAAAGCACAGAGCCCCAGATTTGCTGTTGTCCTGGAGAGCTTGCAGAGCACTGGGGAAAGGCAGGCAGAGAATTCCCTGCTAGCACCTTCTCTCTGCCTGTTCACATTGCTTCGCAGAATCGCTTTTGTGCAGAAAACAGTAACACTTGTTCAGAACGAAAGAAAGCACAGAGCCCCAGATTTTATGTTGTCCTGGAGAGCTTGCAGAGCACTGGGGAAAGGCAGGCAGAGAATTCCCTGCTAGCACCTTCTCTGTGCCTGGGAAGCACAAGTGTTCACATTGCTTCGCAGAATCGCTTTTGTGCAGAAAACAGTAACACTTGTTCAGAACGAAAGAAAGCACAGAGCCCCAGATTTTATGTTGTCCTGGAGAGCTTGCAGAGCACTGGGGAAAGGCAGGCAGAGAATTCCCTGCTAGCACCTTCTCTCTGCCTGTTCACATTGCTTCGCAGAATCGCTTTTGTGCAGAAAACAGTAACACTTGTTCAGAACGAAAGAAAGCACAGAGCCCCAGATTTTATGTTGTCCTGGAGAGCTTGCAGAGCACTGGGGAAAGGCAGGCAGAGAATTCCCTGCTAGCACCTTCTCTGTGCCTGGGAAGCACAAGTGTTCACATTGCTTCGCAGAATCGCTTTTGTGCAGAAAACAGTAACACTTGTTCAGAACGAAAGAAAGCACAGAGCCCCAGATTTTATGTTGTCCTGGAGAGCTTGCAGAGCACTGGGGAAAGGCAGGCAGAGAATTCCCTGCTAGCACCTTCTCTGTGCCTGGGAAGCAGAAGTGTTCACATTGCTTCGCAGAATCGCTTTTGTGCAGAAAACAGTAACACTTGTTCAGAACGAAAGAAAGCACAGAGCCCCAGATTTTATGTTGTCCTGGAGAGCTTGCAGAGCACTGGGGAAAGGCAGGCAGAGAATTCCCTGCTAGCACCTTCTCTGTGCCTGGGAAGCACAAGTGTTCACATTGCTTCGCAGAATCGCTTTTGTGCAGAAAACAGTAACACTTGTTCAGAACGAAAGAAAGCACAGAGCCCCAGATTTTATGTTGTCCTGGAGAGCTTGCAGAGCACTGGGGAAAGGCAGGCAGAGAATTCCCTGCTAGCACCTTCTCTGTGCCTGGGAAGCACAAGTGTTCACATTGCTTCGCAGAATCGCTTTTGTGCAGAAAACAGTAACACTTGTTCAGAACGAAAGAAAGCACAGAGCCCCAGATTTTATGTTGTCCTGGAGAGCTTGCAGAGCACTGGGGAAAGGCAGGCAGAGAATTCCCTGCTAGCACCTTCTCTCTGCCTGTTCACATTGCTTCGCAGAATCGCTTTTGTGCAGAAAACAGTAACACTTGTTCAGAACGAAAGAAAGCACAGAGCCCCAGATTTTATGTTGTCCTGGAGAGCTTGCAGAGCACTGGGGAAAGGCAGGCAGAGAATTCCCTGCTAGCACCTTCTCTGTGCCTGGGAAGCACAAGTGTTCACATTGCTTCGCAGAATCGCTTTTGTGCAGAAAACAGTAACACTTGTTCAGAACGAAAGAAAGCACAGAGCCCCAGATTTTATGTTGTCCTGGAGAGCTTGCAGAGCACTGGGGAAAGGCAGGCAGAGAATTCCCTGCTAGCACCTTCTCTCTGCCTGTTCACATTGCTTCGCAGAATCGCTTTTGTGCAGAAAACAGTAACACTTGTTCAGAACGAAAGAAAGCACAGAGCCCCAGATTTTATGTTGTCCTGGAGAGCTTGCAGAGCACTGGGGAAAGGCAGGCAGAGAATTCCCTGCTAGCACCTTCTCTGTGCCTGGGAAGCACAAGTGTTCACATTGCTTCGCAGAATCGCTTTTGTGCAGAAAACAGTAACACTTGTTCAGAACGAAAGAAAGCACAGAGCCCCAGATTTTATGTTGTCCTGGAGAGCTTGCAGAGCACTGGGGAAAGGCAGGCAGAGAATTCCCTGCTAGCACCTTCTCTGTGCCTGGGAAGCAGAAGTGTTCACATTGCTTCGCAGAATCGCTTTTGTGCAGAAAACAGTAACACTTGTTCAGAACGAAAGAAAGCACAGAGCCCCAGATTTGCTGTTGTCCTGGAGAGCTTGCAGAGCACTGGGGAAAGGCAGGCAGAGAATTCCCTGCTAGCACCTTCTCTGTGCCTGGGAAGCACAAGTGTTCACATTGCTTCGCAGAATCGCTTTTGTGCAGAAAACAGTAACACTTGTTCAGAACGAAAGAAAGCACAGAGCCCCAGATTTTATGTTGTCCTGGAGAGCTTGCAGAGCACTGGGGAAAGGCAGGCAGAGAATTCCCTGCTAGCACCTTCTCTGTGCCTGGGAAACAGAAGTGTTCACATTGCTTCGCAGAATCGCTTTTGTGCAGAAAACAGTAACACTTGGTCAGGAAGAAAGAAAGCACAGAGCCCCAGATTTTATGTTGTCCTGGAGAGCTTGCAGAGCAGTGGGGAAAGGCAGGCAGAGAATTCCCTGCTAGTACCTTCTCTGTGCCTGTTCACATTGCATCGCAGAATCGCTTTTGTGCAGAAAACAGTAACACTTGTTCAGAACGAAAGAAAGCACAGAGCCCCAGATTTGCTGTTGTCCTGGAGAGCTTGCAGAGCACTGGGGAAAGGCAGGCAGAGAATTCCCTGCTAGCACCTTCTCTCTGCCTGTTCACATTGCTTCGCAGAATCGCTTTTGTGCAGAAAACAGTAACACTTGTTCAGAACGAAAGAAAGCACAGAGCCCCAGATTTTATGTTGTCCTGGAGAGCTTGCAGAGCACTGGGGAAAGGCAGGCAGAGAATTCCCTGCTAGCACCTTCTCTGTGCCTGTTCACATTGCTTCGCAGAATCGCTTTTGTGCAGAAAACAGTAACACTTGTTCAGAACGAAAGAAAGCACAGAGCCCCAGATTTTATGTTGTCCTGGAGAGCTTGCAGAGCACTGGGGAAAGGCAGGCAGAGAATTCCCTGCTAGCGCCTTCTCTGTGCCTGGGAAGCACAAGTGTTCACATTGCTTCGCAGAATCGCTTTTGTGCAGAAAACAGTAACACTTGTTCAGAACGAAAGAAAGCACAGAGCCCCAGATTTGCTGTTGTCCTGGAGAGCTTGCAGAGCACTGGGGAAAGGCAGGCAGAGAATTCCCTGCTAGCACCTTCTCTGTGCCTGGGAAGCAGAAGTGTTCACATTGCTTCGCAGAATCGCTTTTGTGCAGAAAACAGTAACACTTGTTCAGAACGAAAGAAAGCACAGAGCCCCAGATTTTATGTTGTCCTGGAGAGCTTGCAGAGCACTGGGGAAAGGCAGGCAGAGAATTCCCTGCTAGCACCTTCTCTGTGCCTGGGAAGCACAAGTGTTCACATTGCTTCGCAGAATCGCTTTTGTGCAGAAAACAGTAACACTTGTTCAGAACGAAAGAAAGCACAGAGCCCCAGATTTGCTGTTGTCCTGGAGAGCTTGCAGAGCACTGGGGAAAGGCAGGCAGAGAATTCCCTGCTAGCACCTTCTCTGTGCCTGTTCACATTGCTTCGCAGAATCGCTTTTGTGCAGAAAACAGTAACACTTGTTCAGAACGAAAGAAAGCACAGAGCCCCAGATTTGCTGTTGTCCTGGAGAGCTTGCAGAGCACTGGGGAAAGGCAGGCAGAGAATTCCCTGCTAGCACCTTCTCTGTGCCTGGGAAGCAGAAGTGTTCACATTGCTTCGCAGAATCGCTTTTGTGCAGAAAACAGTAACACTTGTTCAGAACGAAAGAAAGCACAGAGCCCCAGATTTTATGTTGTCCTGGAGAGCTTGCAGAGCACTGGGGAAAGGCAGGCAGAGAATTCCCTGCTAGCACCTTCTCTGTGCCTGGGAAGCACAAGTGTTCACATTGCTTCGCAGAATCGCTTTTGTGCAGAAAACAGTAACACTTGTTCAGAACGAAAGAAAGCACAGAGCCCCAGATTTTATGTTGTCCTGGAGAGCTTGCAGAGCACTGGGGAAAGGCAGGCAGAGAATTCCCTGCTAGCACCTTCTCTGTGCCTGGGAAACAGAAGTGTTCACATTGCTTCGCAGAATCGCTTTTGTGCAGAAAACAGTAACACTTGGTCAGGAAGAAAGAAAGCACAGAGCCCCAGATTTTATGTTGTCCTGGAGAGCTTGCAGAGCAGTGGGGAAAGGCAGGCAGAGAATTCCCTGCTAGTACCTTCTCTGTGCCTGTTCACATTGCATCGCAGAATCGCTTTTGTGCAGAAAACAGTAACACTTGTTCAGAACGAAAGAAAGCACAGAGCCCCAGATTTGCTGTTGTCCTGGAGAGCTTGCAGAGCACTGGGGAAAGGCAGGCAGAGAATTCCCTGCTAGCACCTTCTCTGTGCCTGGGAAGAACAAGTGTTCACATTGCTTCGCAGAATCGCTTTTGTGCAGAAAACAGTAACACTTGTTCAGAATGAAAGAAAGCACAGAGCCCCAGATTTTATGTTGTCCTGGAGAGCTTGCAGAGCACTGGGGAAAGGCAGGCAGAGAATTCCCTGCTAGCACCTTCTCTGTGCCTGGGAAGCACAAGTGTTCACATTGCTTCGCAGAATCGCTTTTGTGCAGAAAACAGTAACACTTGTTCAGAAGGAAAGAAAGCACAGAGCCCCAGAATTTATGTTGTCCTGGAGAGCTTGCAGAGCACTGGGGAAAGGCAGGCAGAGAATTCCCTGCTAGCACCTTCTCTGTGCCTGGGAAGCACAAGTGTTCACATTGCTTCGCAGAAACGCTTTTGTGCAGAAAACAGTAGCACTTGTTCAGAACGAAAGAAAGCACAGAGCCCCAGATTTTATGTTGTCCTGGAGAGCTTGCAGAGCACTGGGGAAAGGCAGGCAGAGAATTCCCTGCTAGCACCTTCTCTGTGCCTGGGAAGCACAAGTGTTCACATTGCTTCGCAGAATCGCTTTTGTGCAGAAAACAGTAACACTTGTTCAGAACGAAAGAAAGCACAGAGCCCCAGATTTTATGTTGTCCTGGAGAGCTTGCAGAGCACTGGGGAAAGGCAGGCAGAGAATTCCCTGCTAGCACCTTCTCTGTGCCTGGGAAGCAGAAGTGTTCACATTGCTTCGCAGAATCGCTTTTGTGCAGAAAACAGTAACACTTGTTCAGAACGAAAGAAAGCACAGAGCCCCAGATTTGCTGTTGTCCTGGAGAGCTTGCAGAGCACTGGGGAAAGGCAGGCAGAGAATTCCCTGCTAGCACCTTCTCTGTGCCTGGGAAGCACAAGTGTTCACATTGCTTCGCAGAATCGCTTTTGTGCAGAAAACAGTAACACTTGTTCAGAACGAAAGAAAGCACAGAGCCCCAGATTTGCTGTTGTCCTGGAGAGCTTGCAGAGCACTGGGGAAAGGCAGGCAGAGAATTCCCTGCTAGCACCTTCTCTCTGCCTGTTCACATTGCTTCGCAGAATCGCTTTTGTGCAGAAAACAGTAACACTTGTTCAGAACGAAAGAAAGCACAGAGCCCCAGATTTTATGTTGTCCTGGAGAGCTTGCAGAGCACTGGGGAAAGGCAGGCAGAGAATTCCCTGCTAGCACCTTCTCTGTGCCTGGGAAGCACAAGTGTTCACATTGCTTCGCAGAATCGCTTTTGTGCAGAAAACAGTAACACTTGTTCAGAACGAAAGAAAGCACAGAGCCCCAGATTTTATGTTGTCCTGGAGAGCTTGCAGAGCACTGGGGAAAGGCAGGCAGAGAATTCCCTGCTAGCACCTTCTCTGTGCCTGTTCACATTGCTTCGCAGAATCGCTTTTGTGCAGAAAACAGTAACACTTGTTCAGAACGAAAGAAAGCACAGAGCCCCAGATTTGCTGTTGTCCTGGAGAGCTTGCAGAGCACTGGGGAAAGGCAGGCAGAGAATTCCCTGCTAGCACCTTCTCTGTGCCTGGGAAGCAGAAGTGTTCACATTGCTTCGCAGAATCGCTTTTGTGCAGAAAACAGTAACACTTGTTCAGAACGAAAGAAAGCACAGAGCCCCAGATTTTATGTTGTCCTGGAGAGCTTGCAGAGCACTGGGGAAAGGCAGGCAGAGAATTCCCTGCTAGCACCTTCTCTGTGCCTGGGAAGCACAAGTGTTCACATTGCTTCGCAGAATCGCTTTTGTGCAGAAAACAGTAACACTTGTTCAGAACGAAAGAAAGCACAGAGCCCCAGATTTTATGTTGTCCTGGAGAGCTTGCAGAGCACTGGGGAAAGGCAGGCAGAGAATTCCCTGCTAGCACCTTCTCTGTGCCTGGGAAGCACAAGTGTTCACATTGCTTCGCAGAATCGCTTTTGTGCAGAAAACAGTAACACTTGTTCAGAACGAAAGAAAGCACAGAGCCCCAGATTTTATGTTGTCCTGGAGAGCTTGCAGAGCAGTGGGGAAAGGCAGGCAGAGAATTCCCTGCTAGTACCTTCTCTGTGCCTGTTCACATTGCATCGCAGAATCGCTTTTGTGCAGAAAACAGTAACACTTGTTCAGAACGAAAGAAAGCACAGAGCCCCAGATTTGCTGTTGTCCTGGAGAGCTTGCAGAGCACTGGGGAAAGGCAGGCAGAGAATTCCCTGCTAGCACCTTCTCTGTGCCTGGGAAGCACAAGTGTTCACATTGCTTCGCAGAATCGCTTTTGTGCAGAAAACAGTAACACTTGTTCAGAACGAAAGAAAGCACAGAGCCCCAGATTTACTGTTGTCCTTGAGAGCTTGCAGAGCACTGGGGAAAGGCAGGCAGAGAATTCCCTGCTAGCACCTTCTCTGTGCCTGGGAAGCACAAGTGTTCACATTGCTTCGCAGAAACGCTTTTGTGCAGAAAACAGTAACACTTGTTCAGAACGAAAGAAAGCACAGAGCCCCAGATTTTATGTTGTCCTGGAGAGCTTGCAGAGCACTGGGGAAAGGCAGGCAGAGAATTCCCTGCTAGCACCTTCTCTGTGCCTGGGAAGCACAAGTGTTCACATTGCATCGCAGAATCGCTTTTGTGCAGAAAACAGTAACACTTGTTCAGAACGAAAGAAAGCACAGAGCCCCAGATTTTATGTTGTCCTGGAGAGCTTGCAGAGCACTGGGGAAAGGCAGGCAGAGAATTCCCTGCTAACACCTTCTCTGTGCCTGGGAAGCACAAGTGTTCACATTGCTTCGCAGAATCGCTTTTGTGCAGAAAACAGTAACACTTGTTCAGAACGAAAGAAAGCACAGAGCCCCAGATTTACTGTTGTCCTAGAGAGCTTGCAGAGCACTGGGGAAAGGCAGGCAGAGAATTCCCTGCTAGCACCTTCTCTGTGCCTGGGAAGCAGAAGTGTTCACATTGCTTCGCAGAAACGCTTTTGTGCAGAAAACAGTAACACTTGTTCAGAACGAAAGAAAGCACAGAGCCCCAGATTTTATGTTGTCCTGGAGAGCTTGCAGAGCACTGGGGAAAGGCAGGCAGAGAATTCCCTGCTAGCACCTTCTCTGTGCCTGGGAAGCACAAGTGTTCACATTGCTTCGCAGAATCGCTTTTGTGCAGAAAACAGTAACACTTGTTCAGAAGGAAAGAAAGCACAGAGCCCCAGAATTTATGTTGTCCTGGAGAGCTTGCAGAGCACTGGGGAAAGGCAGGCAGAGAATTCCCTGCTAGCACCTTCTCTGTGCCTGGGAAGCACAAGTGTTCACATTGCTTCGCAGAAACGCTTTTGTGCAGAAAACAGTAGCACTTGTTCAGAACGAAAGAAAGCACAGAGCCCCAGATTTTATGTTGTCCTGGAGAGCTTGCAGAGCACTGGGGAAAGGCAGGCAGAGAATTCCCTGCTAGCACCTTCTCTGTGCCTGGGAAGCACAAGTGTTCACATTGCTTCGCAGAATCGCTTTTGTGCAGAAAACAGTAACACTTGTTCAGAACGAAAGAAAGCACAGAGCCCCAGATTTTATGTTGTCCTGGAGAGCTTGCAGAGCACTGGGGAAAGGCAGGCAGAGAATTCCCTGCTAGCACCTTCTCTGTGCCTGGGAAGCAGAAGTGTTCACATTGCTTCGCAGAATCGCTTTTGTGCAGAAAACAGTAACACTTGTTCAGAACGAAAGAAAGCACAGAGCCCCAGATTTGCTGTTGTCCTGGAGAGCTTGCAGAGCACTGGGGAAAGGCAGGCAGAGAATTCCCTGCTAGCACCTTCTCTGTGCCTGGGAAGCACAAGTGTTCACATTGCTTCGCAGAATCGCTTTTGTGCAGAAAACAGTAACACTTGTTCAGAACGAAAGAAAGCACAGAGCCCCAGATTTGCTGTTGTCCTGGAGAGCTTGCAGAGCACTGGGGAAAGGCAGGCAGAGAATTCCCTGCTAGCACCTTCTCTCTGCCTGTTCACATTGCTTCGCAGAATCGCTTTTGTGCAGAAAACAGTAACACTTGTTCAGAACGAAAGAAAGCACAGAGCCCCAGATTTTATGTTGTCCTGGAGAGCTTGCAGAGCACTGGGGAAAGGCAGGCAGAGAATTCCCTGCTAGCACCTTCTCTGTGCCTGGGAAGCACAAGTGTTCACATTGCTTCGCAGAATCGCTTTTGTGCAGAAAACAGTAACACTTGTTCAGAACGAAAGAAAGCACAGAGCCCCAGATTTTATGTTGTCCTGGAGAGCTTGCAGAGCACTGGGGAAAGGCAGGCAGAGAATTCCCTGCTAGCACCTTCTCTGTGCCTGTTCACATTGCTTCGCAGAATCGCTTTTGTGCAGAAAACAGTAACACTTGTTCAGAACGAAAGAAAGCACAGAGCCCCAGATTTGCTGTTGTCCTGGAGAGCTTGCAGAGCACTGGGGAAAGGCAGGCAGAGAATTCCCTGCTAGCACCTTCTCTGTGCCTGGGAAGCAGAAGTGTTCACATTGCTTCGCAGAATCGCTTTTGTGCAGAAAACAGTAACACTTGTTCAGAACGAAAGAAAGCACAGAGCCCCAGATTTTATGTTGTCCTGGAGAGCTTGCAGAGCACTGGGGAAAGGCAGGCAGAGAATTCCCTGCTAGCACCTTCTCTGTGCCTGGGAAGCACAAGTGTTCACATTGCTTCGCAGAATCGCTTTTGTGCAGAAAACAGTAACACTTGTTCAGAACGAAAGAAAGCACAGAGCCCCAGATTTTATGTTGTCCTGGAGAGCTTGCAGAGCACTGGGGAAAGGCAGGCAGAGAATTCCCTGCTAGCACCTTCTCTGTGCCTGGGAAACAGAAGTGTTCACATTGCTTCGCAGAATCGCTTTTGTGCAGAAAACAGTAACACTTGTTCAGAACGAAAGAAAGCACAGAGCCCCAGATTTACTGTTGTCCTAGAGAGCTTGCAGAGCACTGGGGAAAGGCAGGCAGAGAATTCCCTGCTAGCACCTTCTCTGTGCCTGGGAAGCAGAAGTGTTCACATTGCTTCGCAGAAACGCTTTTGTGCAGAAAACAGTAACACTTGTTCAGAACGAAAGAAAGCACAGAGCCCCAGATTTTATGTTGTCCTGGAGAGCTTGCAGAGCACTGGGGAAAGGCAGGCAGAGAATTCCCTGCTAGCACCTTCTCTGTGCCTGGGAAGCACAAGTGTTCACATTGCTTCGCAGAATCGCTTTTGTGCAGAAAACAGTAACACTTGTTCAGAACGAAAGAAAGCGCAGAGCCCCAGATTTTATGTTGTCCTGGAGAGCTTGCAGAGCACTGGGGAAAGGCAGGCAGAGAATTCCCTGCTAGCACCTTCTCTGTGCCTGGGAAGAACAAGTGTTCACATTGCTTCGCAGAATCGCTTTTGTGCAGAAAACAGTAACACTTGTTCAGAATGAAAGAAAGCACAGAGCCCCAGATTTTATGTTCTCCTGGAGAGCTTGCAGAGCACTGGGGAAAGGCAGGCAGAGAATTCCCTGCTAGCACCTTCTCTGTGCCTGGGAAGCACAAGTGTTCACATTGCTTCGCAGAATCGCTTTTGTGCAGAAAACAGTAACACTTGTTCAGAAGGAAAGAAAGCACAGAGCCCCAGAATTTATGTTGTCCTGGAGAGCTTGCAGAGCACTGGGGAAAGGCAGGCAGAGAATTCCCTGCTAGCACCTTCTCTGTGCCTGGGAAGCACAAGTGTTCACATTGCTTCGCAGAATCGCTTTTGTGCAGAAAACAGTAACACTTGTTCAGAACGAAAGAAAGCACAGAGCCCCAGATTTTATGTTGTCCTGGAGAGCTTGCAGAGCACTGGGGAAAGGCAGGCAGAGAATTCCCTGCTAGCACCTTCTCTGTGCCTGGGAAGCACAAGTGTTCACATTGCTTCGCAGAATCGCTTTTGTGCAGAAAACAGTAACACTTGTTCAGAACGAAAGAAAGCACAGAGCCCCAGATTTTATGTTGTCCTGGAGAGCTTGCAGAGCACTGGGGAAAGGCAGGCAGAGAATTCCCTGCTAGCACCTTCTCTGTGCCTGTTCACATTGCATCGCAGAATCGCTTTTGTGCAGAAAACAGTAACACTTGTTCAGAACGAAAGAAAGCACAGAGCCCCAGATTTGCTGTTGTCCTGGAGAGCTTGCAGAGCACTGGGGAAAGGCAGGCAGAGAATTCCCTGCTAGCACCTTCTCTGTGCCTGGGAAGAACAAGTGTTCACATTGCTTCGCAGAATCGCTTTTGTGCAGAAAACAGTAACACTTGTTCAGAATGAAAGAAAGCACAGAGCCCCAGATTTTATGTTCTCCTGGAGAGCTTGCAGAGCACTGGGGAAAGGCAGGCAGAGAATTCCCTGCTAGCTCCTTCTCTGTGCCTGGGAAGCACAAGTGTTCACATTGCTTCGCAGAATCGCTTTTGTGCAGAAAACAGTAACACTTGTTCAGAAGGAAAGAAAGCACAGAGCCCCAGAATTTATGTTGTCCTGGAGAGCTTGCAGAGCACTGGGGAAAGGCAGGCAGAGAATTCCCTGCTAGCACCTTCTCTGTGCCTGGGAAGCAGAAGTGTTCACATTGCTTCGCAGAATCGCTTTTGTGCAGAAAACAGTAACACTTGTTCAGAACGAAAGAAAGCACAGAGCCCCAGATTTTATGTTGTCCTGGAGAGCTTGCAGAGCACTGGGGAAAGGCAGGCAGAGAATTCCCTGCTAGCACCTTCTCTGTGCCTGGGAAGCACAAGTGTTCACATTGCTTCGCAGAATCGCTTTTGTGCAGAAAACAGTAACACTTGTTCAGAACGAAAGAAAGCACAGAGCCCCAGATTTTATGTTGTCCTGGAGAGCTTGCAGAGCACTGGGGAAAGGCAGGCAGAGAATTCCCTGCTAGCACCTTCTCTGTGCCTGGGAAGCACAAGTGTTCACATTGCTTCGCAGAATCGCTTTTGTGCAGAAAACAGTAACACTTGTTCAGAACGAAAGAAAGCACAGAGCCCCAGATTTGCTGTTGTCCTGGAGAGCTTGCAGAGCACTGGGGAAAGGCAGGCAGAGAATTCCCTGCTAGCACCTTCTCTCTGCCTGTTCACATTGCTTCGCAGAATCGCTTTTGTGCAGAAAACAGTAACACTTGTTCAGAAGGAAAGAAAGCACAGAGCCCCAGAATTTATGTTGTCCTGGAGAGCTTGCAGAGCACTGGGGAAAGGCAGGCAGAGAATTCCCTGCTAGCACCTTCTCTGTGCCTGGGAAGCACAAGTGTTCACATTGCTTCGCAGAATCGCTTTTGTGCAGAAAACAGTAACACTTGTTCAGAACGAAAGAAAGCACAGAGCCCCAGATTTTATGTTGTCCTGGAGAGCTTGCAGAGCACTGGGGAAAGGCAGGCAGAGAATTCCCTGCTAGCACCTTCTCTGTGCCTGTTCACATTGCTTCGCAGAATCGCTTTTGTGCAGAAAACAGTAACACTTGTTCAGAACGAAAGAAAGCACAGAGCCCCAGATTTGCTGTTGTCCTGGAGAGCTTGCAGAGCACTGGGGAAAGGCAGGCAGAGAATTCCCTGCTAGCACCTTCTCTGTGCCTGGGAAGCAGAAGTGTTCACATTGCTTCGCAGAATCGCTTTTGTGCAGAAAACAGTAACACTTGTTCAGAACGAAAGAAAGCACAGAGCCCCAGATTTTATGTTGTCCTGGAGAGCTTGCAGAGCACTGGGGAAAGGCAGGCAGAGAATTCCCTGCTAGCACCTTCTCTGTGCCTGGGAAGCACAAGTGTTCACATTGCTTCGCAGAATCGCTTTTGTGCAGAAAACAGTAACACTTGTTCAGAACGAAAGAAAGCACAGAGCCCCAGATTTTATGTTGTCCTGGAGAGCTTGCAGAGCACTGGGGAAAGGCAGGCAGAGAATTCCCTGCTAGCACCTTCTCTGTGCCTGGGAAACAGAAGTGTTCACATTGCTTCGCAGAATCGCTTTTGTGCAGAAAACAGTAACACTTGGTCAGGAAGAAAGAAAGCACAGAGCCCCAGATTTTATGTTGTCCTGGAGAGCTTGCAGAGCAGTGGGGAAAGGCAGGCAGAGAATTCCCTGCTAGTACCTTCTCTGTGCCTGTTCACATTGCATCGCAGAATCGCTTTTGTGCAGAAAACAGTAACACTTGTTCAGAACGAAAGAAAGCACAGAGCCCCAGATTTGCTGTTGTCCTGGAGAGCTTGCAGAGCACTGGGGAAAGGCAGGCAGAGAATTCCCTGCTAGCACCTTCTCTGTGCCTGGGAAGCACAAGTGTTCACATTGCTTCGCAGAATCGCTTTTGTGCAGAAAACAGTAACACTTGTTCAGAACGAAAGAAAGCACAGAGCCCCAGATTTACTGTTGTCCTTGAGAGCTTGCAGAGCACTGGGGAAAGGCAGGCAGAGAATTCCCTGCTAGCACCTTCTCTGTGCCTGGGAAGCAGAAGTGTTCACATTGCTTCGCAGAAACGCTTTTGTGCAGAAAACAGTAACACTTGTTCAGAACGAAAGAAAGCACAGAGCCCCAGATTTTATGTTGTCCTGGAGAGCTTGCAGAGCACTGGGGAAAGGCAGGCAGAGAATTCCCTGCTAGCACCTTCTCTGTGCCTGGGAAGCACAAGTGTTCACATTGCATCGCAGAATCGCTTTTGTGCAGAAAACAGTAACACTTGTTCAGAACGAAAGAAAGCACAGAGCCCCAGATTTTATGTTGTCCTGGAGAGCTTGCAGAGCACTGGGGAAAGGCAGGCAGAGAATTCCCTGCTAGCACCTTCTCTGTGCCTGGGAAGCACAAGTGTTCACATTGCTTGGCAGAATCGCTTTTGTGCAGAAAACAGTAACACTTGTTCAGAACGAAAGAAAGCACAGAGCCCCAGATTTACTGTTGTCCTAGAGAGCTTGCAGAGCACTGGGGAAAGGCAGGCAGAGAATTCCCTGCTAGCACCTTCTCTGTGCCTGGGAAGCAGAAGTGTTCACATTGCTTCGCAGAAACGCTTTTGTGCAGAAAACAGTAACACTTGTTCAGAACGAAAGAAAGCACAGAGCCCCAGATTTTATGTTGTCCTGGAGAGCTTGCAGAGCACTGGGGAAAGGCAGGCAGAGAATTCCCTGCTAGCACCTTCTCTGTGCCTGGGAAGCACAAGTGTTCACATTGCTTCGCAGAATCGCTTTTGTGCAGAAAACAGTAACACTTGTTCAGAACGAAAGAAAGCGCAGAGCCCCAGATTTTATGTTGTCCTGGAGAGCTTGCAGAGCACTGGGGAAAGGCAGGCAGAGAATTCCCTGCTAGCACCTTCTCTGTGCCTGGGAAGAACAAGTGTTCACATTGCTTCGCAGAATCGCTTTTGTGCAGAAAACAGTAACACTTGTTCAGAATGAAAGAAAGCACAGAGCCCCAGATTTTATGTTCTCCTGGAGAGCTTGCAGAGCACTGGGGAAAGGCAGGCAGAGAATTCCCTGCTAGCACCTTCTCTGTGCCTGGGAAGCACAAGTGTTCACATTGCTTCGCAGAATCGCTTTTGTGCAGAAAACAGTAACACTTGTTCAGAAGGAAAGAAAGCACAGAGCCCCAGAATTTATGTTGTCCTGGAGAGCTTGCAGAGCACTGGGGAAAGGCAGGCAGAGAATTCCCTGCTAGCACCTTCTCTGTGCCTGGGAAGCACAAGTGTTCACATTGCTTCGCAGAATCGCTTTTGTGCAGAAAACAGTAACACTTGTTCAGAACGAAAGAAAGCACAGAGCCCCAGATTTTATGTTGTCCTGGAGAGCTTGCAGAGCACTGGGGAAAGGCAGGCAGAGAATTCCCTGCTAGCACCTTCTCTGTGCCTGGGAAGCACAAGTGTTCACATTGCTTCGCAGAATCGCTTTTGTGCAGAAAACAGTAACACTTGTTCAGAACGAAAGAAAGCACAGAGCCCCAGATTTTATGTTGTCCTGGAGAGCTTGCAGAGCACTGGGGAAAGGCAGGCAGAGAATTCCCTGCTAGCACCTTCTCTGTGCCTGGGAAACAGAAGTGTTCACATTGCTTCGCAGAATCGCTTTTGTGCAGAAAACAGTAACACTTGTTCAGAACGAAAGAAAGCACAGAGCCCCAGATTTTATGTTGTCCTGGAGAGCTTGCAGAGCAGTGGGGAAAGGCAGGCAAAGAATTCCCTGCTAGTACCTTCTCTGTGCCTGTTCACATTGCATCGCAGAATCGCTTTTGTGCAGAAAACAGTAACACTTGTTCAGAACGAAAGAAAGCGCAGAGCCCCAGATTTTATGTTGTCCTGGAGAGCTTGCAGAGCACTGGGGAAAGGCAGGCAGAGAATTCCCTGCTAGCACCTTCTCTGTGCCTGGGAAGCACAAGTGTTCACATTGCTTCGCAGAATCGCTTTTGTGCAGAAAACAGTAACACTTGTTCAGAACGAAAGAAAGCGCAGAGCCCCAGATTTTATGTTGTCCTGGAGAGCTTGCAGAGCACTGGGGAAAGGCAGGCAGAGAATTCCCTGCTAGCACCTTCTCTGTGCCTGGGAAGCACAAGTGTTCACATTGCTTCGCAGAATCGCTTTTGTGCAGAAAACAGTAACACTTGTTCAGAACGAAAGAAAGCACAGAGCCCCAGATTTGCTGTTGTCCTGGAGAGCTTGCAGAGCACTGGGGAAAGGCAGGCAGAGAATTCCCTGCTAGCACCTTCTCTCTGCCTGTTCACATTGCTTCGCAGAATCGCTTTTGTGCAGAAAACAGTAACACTTGTTCAGAACGAAAGAAAGCACAGAGCCCCAGATTTTATGTTGTCCTGGAGAGCTTGCAGAGCACTGGGGAAAGGCAGGCAGAGAATTCCCTGCTAGCACCTTCTCTGTGCCTGGGAAGCACAAGTGTTCACATTGCTTCGCAGAATCGCTTTTGTGCAGAAAACAGTAACACTTGTTCAGAACGAAAGAAAGCACAGAGCCCCAGATTTTATGTTGTCCTGGAGAGCTTGCAGAGCACTGGGGAAAGGCAGGCAGAGAATTCCCTGCTAGCACCTTCTCTGTGCCTGTTCACATTGCTTCGCAGAATCGCTTTTGTGCAGAAAACAGTAACACTTGTTCAGAAGGAAAGAAAGCACAGAGCCCCAGATTTTATGTTGTCCTGGAGAGCTTGCAGAGCACTGGGGAAAGGCAGGCAGAGAATTCCCTGCTAGCACCTTCTCTGTGCCTGGGAAGCAGAAGTGTTCACATTGCTTCGCAGAATCGCTTTTGTGCAGAAAACAGTAACACTTGTTCAGAACGAAAGAAAGCACAGAGCCCCAGATTTTATGTTGTCCTGGAGAGCTTGCAGAGCACTGGGGAAAGGCAGGCAGAGAATTCCCTGCTAGCACCTTCTCTGTGCCTGGGAAGCACAAGTGTTCACATTGCATCGCAGAATCGCTTTTGTGCAGAAAACAGTAACACTTTTTCAGAACGAAAGAAAGCACAGAGCCCCAGATTTTATGTTGTCCTGGAGAGCTTGCAGAGCACTGGGGAAAGGCAGGCAGAGAATTCCCTGCTAGCACCTTCTCTGTGCCTGGGAAGCACAAGTGTTCACATTGCTTCGCAGAATCGCTTTTGTGCAGAAAACAGTAACACTTGTTCAGAACGAAAGAAAGCACAGAGGCCCAGATTTACTGTTGTCCTAGAGAGCTTGCAGAGCACTGGGGAAAGGCAGGCAGAGAATTCCCTGCTAGCACCTTCTCTGTGCCTGGGAAGAACAAGTGTTCACATTGCTTCGCAGAATCGCTTTTGTGCAGAAAACAGTAACACTTGTTCAGAATGAAAGAAAGCACAGAGCCCCAGATTTTATGTTCTCCTGGAGAGCTTGCAGAGCACTGGGGAAAGGCAGGCAGAGAATTCCCTGCTAGCACCTTCTCTGTGCCTGGGAAGCAGAAGTGTTCACATTGCTTCGCAGAATCGCTTTTGTGCAGAAAACAGTAACACTTGTTCAGAAGGAAAGAAAGCACAGAGCCCCAGAATTTATGTTGTCCTGGAGAGCTTGCAGAGCACTGGGGAAAGGCAGGCAGAGAATTCCCTGCTAGCACCTTCTCTGTGCCTGGGAAGCACAAGTGTTCACATTGCTTCGCAGAATCGCTTTTGTGCAGAAAACAGTAACACTTGTTCAGAACGAAAGAAAGCACAGAGCCCCAGATTTTATGTTGTCCTGGAGAGCTTGCAGAGCACTGGGGAAAGGCAGGCAGAGAATTCCCTGCTAGCACCTTCTCTGTGCCTGGGAAGCACAAGTGTTCACATTGCTTCGCAGAATCGCTTTTGTGCAGAAAACAGTAACACTTGTTCAGAACGAAAGAAAGCACAGAGCCCCAGATTTTATGTTGTCCTGGAGAGCTTGCAGAGCACTGGGGAAAGGCAGGCAGAGAATTCCCTGCTAGCACCTTCTCTGTGCCTGTTCACATTGCTTCGCAGAATCGCTTTTGTGCAGAAAACAGTAACACTTGTTCAGAACGAAAGAAAGCACAGAGCCCCAGATTTTATGTTGTCCTGGAGAGCTTGCAGAGCACTGGGGAAAGGCAGGCAGAGAATTCCCTGCTAGCACCTTCTCTGTGCCTGGGAAGCACAAGTGTTCACATTGCTTCGCAGAATCGCTTTTGTGCAGAAAACAGTAACACTTTTTCAGAACGAAAGAAAGCACAGAGCCCCAGATTTTATGTTGTCCTGGAGAGCTTGCAGAGCACTGGGGAAAGGCAGGCAGAGAATTCCCTGCTAGCACCTTCTCTGTGCCTGGGAAACAGAAGTGTTCACACTGCTTCGCAGAATCGCTTTTGTGCAGAAAACAGTAACACTTGTTCAGAACGAAAGAAAGCACAGAGCCCCAGATTTTATGTTGTCCTGGAGAGCTTGCAGAGCAGTGGGGAAAGGCAGGCAGAGAATTCCCTGCTAGTACCTTCTCTGTGCCTGTTCACATTGCATCGCAGAATCGCTTTTGTGCAGAAAACAGTAACACTTGTTCAGAACGAAAGAAAGCGCAGAGCCCCAGATTTTATGTTGTCCTGGAGAGCTTGCAGAGCACTGGGGAAAGGCAGGCAGAGAATTCCCTGCTAGCACCTTCTCTGTGCCTGGGAAGCACAAGTGTTCACATTGCTTCGCAGAATCGCTTTTGTGCAGAAAACAGTAACACTTGTTCAGAACGAAAGAAAGCGCAGAGCCCCAGATTTTATGTTGTCCTGGAGAGCTTGCAGAGCACTGGGGAAAGGCAGGCAGAGAATTCCCTGCTAGCACCTTCTCTGTGCCTGGGAAGCACAAGTGTTCACATTGCTTCGCAGAATCGCTTTTGTGCAGAAAACAGTAACACTTGTTCAGAACGAAAGAAAGCACAGAGCCCCAGATTTGCTGTTGTCCTGGAGAGCTTGCAGAGCACTGGGGAAAGGCAGGCAGAGAATTCCCTGCTAGCACCTTCTCTCTGCCTGTTCACATTGCTTCGCAGAATCGCTTTTGTGCAGAAAACAGTAACACTTGTTCAGAACGAAAGAAAGCACAGAGCCCCAGATTTTATGTTGTCCTGGAGAGCTTGCAGAGCACTGGGGAAAGGCAGGCAGAGAATTCCCTGCTAGCACCTTCTCTGTGCCTGGGAAGCACAAGTGTTCACATTGCTTCGCAGAATCGCTTTTGTGCAGAAAACAGTAACACTTGTTCAGAACGAAAGAAAGCACAGAGCCCCAGATTTTATGTTGTCCTGGAGAGCTTGCAGAGCAGTGGGGAAAGGCAGGCAGAGAATTCCCTGCTAGCACCTTCTCTGTGCCTGTTCACATTGCTTCGCAGAATCGCTTTTGTGCAGAAAACAGTAACACTTGTTCAGAACGAAAGAAAGCACAGAGCCCCAGATTTGCTGTTGTCCTGGAGAGCTTGCAGAGCACTGGGGAAAGGCAGGCAGAGAATTCCCTGCTAGCACCTTCTCTGTGCCTGGGAAGAACAAGTGTTCACATTGCTTCGCAGAATCGCTTTTGTGCAGAAAACAGTAACACTTGTTCAGAACGAAAGAAAGCACAGAGCCCCAGATTTGCTGTTGTCCTGGAGAGCTTGCAGAGCACTGGGGAAAGGCAGGCAGAGAATTCCCTGCTAGCACCTTCTCTGTGCCTGGGAAGAACAAGTGTTCACATTGCTTCGCAGAATCGCTTTTGTGCAGAAAACAGTAACACTTGTTCAGAATGAAAGAAAGCACAGAGCCCCAGATTTTATGTTCTCCTGGAGAGCTTGCAGAGCACTGGGGAAAGGCAGGCAGAGAATTCCCTGCTAGCACCTTCTCTGTGCCTGGGAAGCAGAAGTGTTCACATTGCTTCGCAGAATCGCTTTTGTGCAGAAAACAGTAACACTTGTTCAGAACGAAAGAAAGCACAGAGCCCCAGATTTGCTGTTGTCCTGGAGAGCTTGCAGAGCACTGGGGAAAGGCAGGCAGAGAATTCCCTGCTAGCACCTTCTCTGTGCCTGTTCACATTGCTTCGCAGAATCGCTTTTGTGCAGAAAACAGTAACACTTGTTCAGAACGAAAGAAAGCACAGAGCCCCAGATTTGCTGTTGTCCTGGAGAGCTTGCAGAGCACTGGGGAAAGGCAGGCAGAGAATTCCCTGCTAGCACCTTCTCTGTGCCTGGGAAGCAGAAGTGTTCACATTGCTTCGCAGAATCGCTTTTGTGCAGAAAACAGTAACACTTGTTCAGAACGAAAGAAAGCACAGAGCCCCAGATTTTATGTTGTCCTGGAGAGCTTGCAGAGCAGTGGGGAAAGGCAGGCAGAGAATTCCCTGCTAGCACCTTCTCTCTGCCTGTTCACATTGCTTCGCAGAATCGCTTTTGTGCAGAAAACAGTAACACTTGTTCAGAACGAAAGAAAGCACAGAGCCCCAGATTTTATGTTGTCCTGGAGAGCTTGCAGAGCACTGGGGAAAGGCAGGCAGAGAATTCCCTGCTAGCACCTTGTCTGTGCCTGGGAAGAACAAGTGTTCACATTGCTTCGCAGAATCGCTTTTGTGCAGAAAACAGTAACACTTGTTCAGAACGAAAGAAAGCACAGAGCCCCAGATTTTATGTTGTCCTGGAGAGCTTGCAGAGCACTGGGGAAAGGCAGGCAGAGAATTCCCTGCTAGCACCTTCTCTGTGCCTGGGAAGAACAAGTGTTCACATTGCTTCGCAGAATCGCTTTTGTGCAGAAAACAGTAACACTTGTTCAGAACGAAAGAAAGCACAGAGCCCCAGATTTGCTGTTGTCCTGGAGAGCTTGCAGAGCACTGGGGAAAGGCAGGCAGAGAATTCCCTGCTAGCACCTTCTCTGTGCCTGGGAAGAACAAGTGTTCACATTGCTTCGCAGAATCGCTTTTGTGCAGAAAACAGTAACACTTGTTCAGAACGAAAGAAAGCGCAGAGCCCCAGATTTTATGTTGTCCTGGAGAGCTTGCAGAGCACTGGGGAAAGGCAGGCAGAGAATTCCCTGCTAGCACCTTCTCTGTGCCTGGGAAGAACAAGTGTTCACATTGCTTCGCAGAATCGCTTTTGTGCAGAAAACAGTAACACTTGTTCAGAACGAAAGAAAGCACAGAGCCCCAGATTTGCTGTTGTCCTGGAGAGCTTGCAGAGCACTGGGGAAAGGCAGGCAGAGAATTCCCTGCTAGCACCTTCTCTGTGCCTGGGAAGCACAAGTGTTCACATTGCTTCGCAGAATCGCTTTTGTGCAGAAAACAGTAACACTTGTTCAGAAGGAAAGAAAGCACAGAGCCCCAGATTTTATGTTGTCCTGGAGAGCTTGCAGAGCACTGGGGAAAGGCAGGCAGAGAATTCCCTGCTAGCACCTTCTCTGTGCCTGGGAAGCACAAGTGTTCACATTGCTTCGCAGAATCGCTTTTGTGCAGAAAACAGTAACACTTGTTCAGAACGAAAGAAAGCACAGAGCCCCAGATTTGCTGTTGTCCTGGAGAGCTTGCAGAGCACTGGGGAAAGGCAGGCAGAGAATTCCCTGCTAGCACCTTCTCTGTGCCTGGGAAGCAGAAGTGTTCACATTGCTTCGCAGAATCGCTTTTGTGCAGAAAACAGTAACACTTGTTCAGAACGAAAGAAAGCACAGAGCCCCAGATTTTATGTTGTCCTGGAGAGCTTGCAGAGCACTGGGGAAAGGCAGGCAGAGAATTCCCTGCTAGCACCTTCTCTGTGCCTGGGAAGCACAAGTGTTCACATTGCTTCGCAGAATCGCTTTTGTGCAGAAAACAGTAACACTTGTTCAGAACGAAAGAAAGCACAGAGCCCCAGATTTTATGTTGTCCTGGAGAGCTTGCAGAGCACTGGGGAAAGGCAGGCAGAGAATTCCCTGCTAGCACCTTCTCTGTGCCTGGGAAGCACAAGTGTTCACATTGCTTCGCAGAATCGCTTTTGTGCAGAAAACAGTAACACTTGTTCAGAACGAAAGAAAGCACAGAGCCCCAGATTTGCTGTTGTCCTGGAGAGCTTGCAGAGCACTGGGGAAAGGCAGGCAGAGAATTCCCTGCTAGCACCTTCTCTGTGCCTGGGAAACAGAAGTGTTCACATTGCTTCGCAGAATCGCTTTTGTGCAGAAAACAGTAACACTTGTTCAGAACGAAAGAAAGCACAGAGCCCCAGAATTTATGTTGTCCTGGAGAGCTTGCAGAGCAGTGGGGAAAGGCAGGCAGAGAATTCCCTGCTAGTACCTTCTCTGTGCCTGTTCACATTGCATCGCAGAATCGCTTTTGTGCAGAAAACAGTAACACTTGTTCAGAACGAAAGAAAGCACAGAGCCCCAGATTTGCTGTTGTCCTGGAGAGCTTGCAGAGCACTGGGGAAAGGCAGGCAGAGAATTCCCTGCTAGCACCTTCTCTGTGCCTGGGAAGCACAAGTGTTCACATTGCTTCGCAGAATCGCTTTTGTGCAGAAAACAGTAACACTTGTTCAGAACGAAAGAAAGCGCAGAGCCCCAGATTTTATGTTGTCCTGGAGAGCTTGCAGAGCACTGGGGAAAGGCAGGCAGAGAATTCCCTGCTAGCACCTTCTCTGTGCCTGGGAAGCAGAAGTGTTCACATTGCTTCGCAGAATCGCTTTTGTGCAGAAAACAGTAACACTTGTTCAGAACGAAAGAAAGCACAGAGCCCCAGATTTGCTGTTGTCCTGGAGAGCTTGCAGAGCACTGGGGAAAGGCAGGCAGAGAATTCCCTGCTAGCACCTTCTCTGTGCCTGGGAAGCACAAGTGTTCACATTGCTTCGCAGAATCGCTTTTGTGCAGAAAACAGTAACACTTGTTCAGAACGAAAGAAAGCACAGAGCCCCAGATTTGCTGTTGTCCTGGAGAGCTTGCAGAGCACTGGGGAAAGGCAGGCAGAGAATTCCCTGCTAGCACCTTCTCTCTGCCTGTTCACATTGCTTCGCAGAATCGCTTTTGTGCAGAAAACAGTAACACTTGTTCAGAACGAAAGAAAGCACAGAGCCCCAGATTTTATGTTGTCCTGGAGAGCTTGCAGAGCACTGGGGAAAGGCAGGCAGAGAATTCCCTGCTAGCACCTTCTCTGTGCCTGGGAAGCACAAGTGTTCACATTGCTTCGCAGAATCGCTTTTGTGCAGAAAACAGTAACACTTGTTCAGAACGAAAGAAAGCACAGAGCCCCAGATTTTATGTTGTCCTGGAGAGCTTGCAGAGCACTGGGGAAAGGCAGGCAGAGAATTCCCTGCTAGCACCTTCTCTGTGCCTGTTCACATTGCTTCGCAGAATCGCTTTTGTGCAGAAAACAGTAACACTTGTTCAGAACGAAAGAAAGCACAGAGCCCCAGATTTGCTGTTGTCCTGGAGAGCTTGCAGAGCACTGGGGAAAGGCAGGCAGAGAATTCCCTGCTAGCACCTTCTCTGTGCCTGGGAAGCAGAAGTGTTCACATTGCTTCGCAGAATCGCTTTTGTGCAGAAAACAGTAACACTTGTTCAGAATGAAAGAAAGCACAGAGCCCCAGATTTTATGTTGTCCTGGAGAGCTTGCAGAGCACTGGGGAAAGGCAGGCAGAGAATTCCCTGCTAGCACCTTCTCTGTGCCTGGGAAGCACAAGTGTTCACATTGCTTCGCAGAATCGCTTTTGTGCAGAAAACAGTAACACTTGTTCAGAACGAAAGAAAGCACAGAGCCCCAGATTTTATGTTGTCCTGGAGAGCTTGCAGAGCACTGGGGAAAGGCAGGCAGAGAATTCCCTGCTAGCACCTTCTCTGTGCCTGGGAAGCACAAGTGTTCACATTGCTTCGCAGAATCGCTTTTGTGCAGAAAACAGTAACACTTGTTCAGAACGAAAGAAAGCACAGAGCCCCAGATTTGCTGTTGTCCTGGAGAGCTTGCAGAGCACTGGGGAAAGGCAGGCAGAGAATTCCCTGCTAGCACCTTCTCTGTGCCTGGGAAGCAGAAGTGTTCACATTGCTTCGCAGAATCGCTTTTGTGCAGAAAACAGTAACACTTGTTCAGAACGAAAGAAAGCACAGAGCCCCAGATTTTATGTTGTCCTGGAGAGCTTGCAGAGCACTGGGGAAAGGCAGGCAGAGAATTCCCTGCTAGCACCTTCTCTGTGCCTGGGAAGCACAAGTGTTCACATTGCTTCGCAGAATCGCTTTTGTGCAGAAAACAGTAACACTTGTTCAGAACGAAAGAAAGCACAGAGCCCCAGATTTTATGTTGTCCTGGAGAGCTTGCAGAGCACTGGGGAAAGGCAGGCAGAGAATTCCCTGCTAGCACCTTCTCTGTGCCTGGGAAGCAGAAGTGTTCACATTGCTTCGCAGAATCGCTTTTGTGCAGAAAACAGTAACACTTGTTCAGAACGAAAGAAAGCACAGAGCCCCAGATTTTATGTTGTCCTGGAGAGCTTGCAGAGCACTGGGGAAAGGCAGGCAGAGAATTCCCTGCTAGCACCTTCTCTGTGCCTGTTCACATTGTTTCGCAGAATCGCTTTTGTGCAGAAAACAGTAACACTTGTTCAGAACGAAAGAAAGCACAGAGCCCCAGATTTTATGTTGTCCTGGAGAGCTTGCAGAGCACTGGGGAAAGGCAGGCAGAGAATTCCCTGCTAGCACTTTCTCTGTGCCTGGGAAGCACAAGTGTTCACATTGCTTCGCAGAATCGCTTTTGTGCAGAAAACAGTAACACTTGTTCAGAACGAAAGAAAGCACAGAGCCCCAGATTTGCTGTTGTCCTGGAGAGCTTGCAGAGCACTGGGGAAAGGCAGGCAGAGAATTCCCTGCTAGCACCTTCTCTCTGCCTGTTCACATTGCTTAGCAGAATCGCTTTTGTGCAGAAAACAGTAACACTTGTTCAGAACGAAAGAAAGCACAGAGCCCCAGATTTTATGTTGTCCTGGAGAGCTTGCAGAGCAGTGGGGAAAGGCAGGCAGAGAATTCCCTGCTAGTACCTTCTCTGTGCCTGTTCACATTGCATCGCAGAATCGCTTTTGTGCAGAAAACAGTAACACTTGTTCAGAACGAAAGAAAGCACAGAGCCCCAGATTTGCTGTTGTCCTGGAGAGCTTGCAGAGCACTGGGGAAAGGCAGGCAGAGAATTCCCTGCTAGCACCTTCTCTGTGCCTGGGAAGCACAAGTGTTCACATTGCTTCGCAGAATCGCTTTTGTGCAGAAAACAGTAACACTTGTTCAGAACGAAAGAAAGCGCAGAGCCCCAGATTTGCTGTTGTCCTGGAGAGCTTGCAGAGCACTGGGGAAAGGCAGGCAGAGAATTCCCTGCTAGCACCTTCTCTGTGCCTGGGAAGCACAAGTGTTCACATTGCTTCGCAGAATCGCTTTTGTGCAGAAAACAGTAACACTTGTTCAGAACGAAAGAAAGCACAGAGCCCCAGATTTGCTGTTGTCCTGGAGAGCTTGCAGAGCACTGGGGAAAGGCAGGCAGAGAATTCCCTGCTAGCACCTTCTCTGTGCCTGTTCACATTGCTTCGCAGAATCGCTTTTGTGCAGAAAACAGTAACACTTGTTCAGAACGAAAGAAAGCACAGAGCCCCAGATTTTATGTTGTCCTGGAGAGCTTGCAGAGCACTGGGGAAAGGCAGGCAGAGAATTCCCTGCTAGCACCTTCTCTGTGCCTGGGAAGCACAAGTGTTCACATTGCTTCGCAGAATCGCTTTTGTGCAGAAAACAGTAACACTTGTTCAGAACGAAAGAAAGCACAGAGCCCCAGATTTGCTGTTGTCCTGGAGAGCTTGCAGAGCACTGGGGAAAGGCAGGCAGAGAATTCCCTGCTAGCACCTTCTCTGTGCCTGGGAAGCACAAGTGTTCACATTGCTTCGCAGAATCGCTTTTGTGCAGAAAACAGTAACACTTGTTCAGAACGAAAGAAAGCACAGAGCCCCAGATTTTATGTTGTCCTGGAGAGCTTGCAGAGCACTGGGGAAAGGCAGGCAGAGAATTCCCTGCTAGCACCTTCTCTCTGCCTGTTCACATTGCTTCGCAGAATCGCTTTTGTGCAGAAAACAGTAACACTTGTTCAGAACGAAAGAAAGCACAGAGCCCCAGATTTTATGTTGTCCTGGAGAGCTTGCAGAGCACTGGGGAAAGGCAGGCAGAGAATTCCCTGCTAGCACCTTCTCTGTGCCTGGGAAGCACAAGTGTTCACATTGCTTCGCAGAATCGCTTTTGTGCAGAAAACAGTAACACTTGTTCAGAACGAAAGAAAGCACAGAGCCCCAGATTTTATGTTGTCCTGGAGAGCTTGCAGAGCACTGGGGAAAGGCAGGCAGAGAATTCCCTGCTAGCACCTTCTCTGTGCCTGTTCACATTGCTTCGCAGAATCGCTTTTGTGCAGAAAACAGTAACACTTGTTCAGAACGAAAGAAAGCACAGAGCCCCAGATTTGCTGTTGTCCTGGAGAGCTTGCAGAGCACTGGGGAAAGGCAGGCAGAGAATTCCCTGCTAGCACCTTCTCTGTGCCTGGGAAGCAGAAGTGTTCACATTGCTTCGCAGAATCGCTTTTGTGCAGAAAACAGTAACACTTGTTCAGAACGAAAGAAAGCACAGAGCCCCAGATTTTATGTTGTCCTGGAGAGCTTGCAGAGCACTGGGGAAAGGCAGGCAGAGAATTCCCTGCTAGCACCTTCTCTGTGCCTGGGAAACAGAAGTGTTCACATTGCTTCGCAGAATCGCTTTTGTGCAGAAAACAGTAACACTTGGTCAGGAAGAAAGAAAGCACAGAGCCCCAGATTTTATGTTGTCCTGGAGAGCTTGCAGAGCACTGGGGAAAGGCAGGCAGAGAATTCCCTGCTAGCACCTTCTCTGTGCCTGGGAAGCACAAGTGTTCACATTGCTTCGCAGAATCGCTTTTGTGCAGAAAACAGTAACACTTGTTCAGAACGAAAGAAAGCGCAGAGCCCCAGATTTTATGTTGTCCTGGAGAGCTTGCAGAGCACTGGGGAAAGGCAGGCAGAGAATTCCCTGCTAGCACCTTCTCTGTGCCTGGGAAGCAGAAGTGTTCACATTGCTTCGCAGAATCGCTTTTGTGCAGAAAACAGTAACACTTGTTCAGAACGAAAGAAAGCACAGAGCCCCAGATTTGCTGTTGTCCTGGAGAGCTTGCAGAGCACTGGGGAAAGGCAGGCAGAGAATTCCCTGCTAGCACCTTCTCTGTGCCTGGGAAGCAGAAGTGTTCACATTGCTTCGCAGAATCGCTTTTGTGCAGAAAACAGTAACACTTGTTCAGAACGAAAGAAAGCACAGAGCCCCAGATTTTATGTTGTCCTGGAGAGCTTGCAGAGCACTGGGGAAAGGCAGGCAGAGAATTCCCTGCTAGCACCTTCTCTGTGCCTGTTCACATTGTTTCGCAGAATCGCTTTTGTGCAGAAAACAGTAACACTTGTTCAGAACGAAAGAAAGCACAGAGCCCCAGATTTTATGTTGTCCTGGAGAGCTTGCAGAGCACTGGGGAAAGGCAGGCAGAGAATTCCCTGCTAGCACTTTCTCTGTGCCTGGGAAGCACAAGTGTTCACATTGCTTCGCAGAATCGCTTTTGTGCAGAAAACAGTAACACTTGTTCAGAACGAAAGAAAGCACAGAGCCCCAGATTTGCTGTTGTCCTGGAGAGCTTGCAGAGCACTGGGGAAAGGCAGGCAGAGAATTCCCTGCTAGCACCTTCTCTCTGCCTGTTCACATTGCTTAGCAGAATCGCTTTTGTGCAGAAAACAGTAACACTTGTTCAGAACGAAAGAAAGCACAGAGCCCCAGATTTTATGTTGTCCTGGAGAGCTTGCAGAGCACTGGGGAAAGGCAGGCAGAGAATTCCCTGCTAGCACCTTCTCTGTGCCTGGGAAACAGAAGTGTTCACATTGCTTCGCAGAATCGCTTTTGTGCAGAAAACAGTAACACTTGGTCAGGAAGAAAGAAAGCACAGAGCCCCAGATTTTATGTTGTCCTGGAGAGCTTGCAGAGCACTGGGGAAAGGCAGGCAGAGAATTCCCTGCTAGCACCTTCTCTGTGCCTGGGAAGCACAAGTGTTCACATTGCTTCGCAGAATCGCTTTTGTGCAGAAAACAGTAACACTTGTTCAGAACGAAAGAAAGCGCAGAGCCCCAGATTTTATGTTGTCCTGGAGAGCTTGCAGAGCACTGGGGAAAGGCAGGCAGAGAATTCCCTGCTAGCACCTTCTCTGTGCCTGGGAAGCAGAAGTGTTCACATTGCTTCGCAGAATCGCTTTTGTGCAGAAAACAGTAACACTTGTTCAGAACGAAAGAAAGCACAGAGCCCCAGATTTTATGTTGTCCTGGAGAGCTTGCAGAGCACTGGGGAAAGGCAGGCAGAGAATTCCCTGCTAGCACCTTCTCTGTGCCTGTTCACATTGTTTCGCAGAATCGCTTTTGTGCAGAAAACAGTAACACTTGTTCAGAACGAAAGAAAGCACAGAGCCCCAGATTTTATGTTGTCCTGGAGAGCTTGCAGAGCAGTGGGGAAAGGCAGGCAGAGAATTCCCTGCTAGTACCTTCTCTGTGCCTGTTCACATTGCATCGCAGAATCGCTTTTGTGCAGAAAACAGTAACACTTGTTCAGAACGAAAGAAAGCACAGAGCCCCAGATTTGCTGTTGTCCTGGAGAGCTTGCAGAGCACTGGGGAAAGGCAGGCAGAGAATTCCCTGCTAGCACCTTCTCTGTGCCTGGGAAGCACAAGTGTTCACATTGCTTCGCAGAATCGCTTTTGTGCAGAAAACAGTAACACTTGTTCAGAACGAAAGAAAGCGCAGAGCCCCAGATTTTATGTTGTCCTGGAGAGCTTGCAGAGCACTGGGGAAAGGCAGGCAGAGAATTCCCTGCTAGCACCTTCTCTGTGCCTGGGAAGCAGAAGTGTTCACATTGCTTCGCAGAATCGCTTTTGTGCAGAAAACAGTAACACTTGTTCAGAACGAAAGAAAGCACAGAGCCCCAGATTTTATGTTGTCCTGGAGAGCTTGCAGAGCACTGGGGAAAGGCAGGCAGAGAATTCCCTGCTAGCACCTTCTCTGTGCCTGGGAAACAGAAGTGTTCACATTGCTTCGCAGAATCGCTTTTGTGCAGAAAACAGTAACACTTGGTCAGGAAGAAAGAAAGCACAGAGCCCCAGATTTTATGTTGTCCTGGAGAGCTTGCAGAGCACTGGGGAAAGGCAGGCAGAGAATTCCCTGCTAGCACCTTCTCTGTGCCTGGGAAGCACAAGTGTTCACATTGCTTCGCAGAATCGCTTTTGTGCAGAAAACAGTAACACTTGTTCAGAACGAAAGAAAGCGCAGAGCCCCAGATTTTATGTTGTCCTGGAGAGCTTGCAGAGCACTGGGGAAAGGCAGGCAGAGAATTCCCTGCTAGCACCTTCTCTGTGCCTGGGAAGCAGAAGTGTTCACATTGCTTCGCAGAATCGCTTTTGTGCAGAAAACAGTAACACTTGTTCAGAACGAAAGAAAGCACAGAGCCCCAGATTTGCTGTTGTCCTGGAGAGCTTGCAGAGCACTGGGGAAAGGCAGGCAGAGAATTCCCTGCTAGCACCTTCTCTGTGCCTGGGAAGCAGAAGTGTTCACATTGCTTCGCAGAATCGCTTTTGTGCAGAAAACAGTAACACTTGTTCAGAACGAAAGAAAGCACAGAGCCCCAGATTTTATGTTGTCCTGGAGAGCTTGCAGAGCACTGGGGAAAGGCAGGCAGAGAATTCCCTGCTAGCACCTTCTCTGTGCCTGTTCACATTGTTTCGCAGAATCGCTTTTGTGCAGAAAACAGTAACACTTGTTCAGAACGAAAGAAAGCACAGAGCCCCAGATTTTATGTTGTCCTGGAGAGCTTGCAGAGCACTGGGGAAAGGCAGGCAGAGAATTCCCTGCTAGCACTTTCTCTGTGCCTGGGAAGCACAAGTGTTCACATTGCTTCGCAGAATCGCTTTTGTGCAGAAAACAGTAACACTTGTTCAGAACGAAAGAAAGCACAGAGCCCCAGATTTGCTGTTGTCCTGGAGAGCTTGCAGAGCACTGGGGAAAGGCAGGCAGAGAATTCCCTGCTAGCACCTTCTCTCTGCCTGTTCACATTGCTTAGCAGAATCGCTTTTGTGCAGAAAACAGTAACACTTGTTCAGAACGAAAGAAAGCACAGAGCCCCAGATTTTATGTTGTCCTGGAGAGCTTGCAGAGCACTGGGGAAAGGCAGGCAGAGAATTCCCTGCTAGCACCTTCTCTGTGCCTGGGAAACAGAAGTGTTCACATTGCTTCGCAGAATCGCTTTTGTGCAGAAAACAGTAACACTTGGTCAGGAAGAAAGAAAGCACAGAGCCCCAGATTTTATGTTGTCCTGGAGAGCTTGCAGAGCACTGGGGAAAGGCAGGCAGAGAATTCCCTGCTAGCACCTTCTCTGTGCCTGGGAAGCACAAGTGTTCACATTGCTTCGCAGAATCGCTTTTGTGCAGAAAACAGTAACACTTGTTCAGAACGAAAGAAAGCGCAGAGCCCCAGATTTTATGTTGTCCTGGAGAGCTTGCAGAGCACTGGGGAAAGGCAGGCAGAGAATTCCCTGCTAGCACCTTCTCTGTGCCTGGGAAGCAGAAGTGTTCACATTGCTTCGCAGAATCGCTTTTGTGCAGAAAACAGTAACACTTGTTCAGAACGAAAGAAAGCACAGAGCCCCAGATTTTATGTTGTCCTGGAGAGCTTGCAGAGCACTGGGGAAAGGCAGGCAGAGAATTCCCTGCTAGCACCTTCTCTGTGCCTGTTCACATTGTTTCGCAGAATCGCTTTTGTGCAGAAAACAGTAACACTTGTTCAGAACGAAAGAAAGCACAGAGCCCCAGATTTTATGTTGTCCTGGAGAGCTTGCAGAGCAGTGGGGAAAGGCAGGCAGAGAATTCCCTGCTAGTACCTTCTCTGTGCCTGTTCACATTGCATCGCAGAATCGCTTTTGTGCAGAAAACAGTAACACTTGTTCAGAACGAAAGAAAGCACAGAGCCCCAGATTTGCTGTTGTCCTGGAGAGCTTGCAGAGCACTGGGGAAAGGCAGGCAGAGAATTCCCTGCTAGCACCTTCTCTGTGCCTGGGAAGCACAAGTGTTCACATTGCTTCGCAGAATCGCTTTTGTGCAGAAAACAGTAACACTTGTTCAGAACGAAAGAAAGCGCAGAGCCCCAGATTTTATGTTGTCCTGGAGAGCTTGCAGAGCACTGGGGAAAGGCAGGCAGAGAATTCCCTGCTAGCACCTTCTCTGTGCCTGGGAAGCAGAAGTGTTCACATTGCTTCGCAGAATCGCTTTTGTGCAGAAAACAGTAACACTTGTTCAGAACGAAAGAAAGCACAGAGCCCCAGATTTGCTGTTGTCCTGGAGAGCTTGCAGAGCACTGGGGAAAGGCAGGCAGAGAATTCCCTGCTAGCACCTTCTCTGTGCCTGGGAAACAGAAGTGTTCACATTGCTTCGCAGAATCGCTTTTGTGCAGAAAACAGTAACACTTGGTCAGGAAGAAAGAAAGCACAGAGCCCCAGATTTTATGTTGTCCTGGAGAGCTTGCAGAGCACTGGGGAAAGGCAGGCAGAGAATTCCCTGCTAGCACCTTCTCTGTGCCTGGGAAGCACAAGTGTTCACATTGCTTCGCAGAATCGCTTTTGTGCAGAAAACAGTAACACTTGTTCAGAACGAAAGAAAGCGCAGAGCCCCAGATTTTATGTTGTCCTGGAGAGCTTGCAGAGCACTGGGGAAAGGCAGGCAGAGAATTCCCTGCTAGCACCTTCTCTGTGCCTGGGAAGCAGAAGTGTTCACATTGCTTCGCAGAATCGCTTTTGTGCAGAAAACAGTAACACTTGTTCAGAACGAAAGAAAGCACAGAGCCCCAGATTTGCTGTTGTCCTGGAGAGCTTGCAGAGCACTGGGGAAAGGCAGGCAGAGAATTCCCTGCTAGCACCTTCTCTGTGCCTGGGAAACAGAAGTGTTCACATTGCTTCGCAGAATCGCTTTTGTGCAGAAAACAGTAACACTTGGTCAGGAAGAAAGAAAGCACAGAGCCCCAGATTTTATGTTGTCCTGGAGAGCTTGCAGAGCACTGGGGAAAGGCAGGCAGAGAATTCCCTGCTAGTACCTTCTCTGTGCCTGTTCACATTGCATCGCAGAATCGCTTTTGTGCAGAAAACAGTAACACTTGTTCAGAACGAAAGAAAGCACAGAGCCCCAGATTTGCTGTTGTCCTGGAGAGCTTGCAGAGCACTGGGGAAAGGCAGGCAGAGAATTCCCTGCTAGCACCTTCTCTGTGCCTGGGAAGCACAAGTGTTCACATTGCTTCGCAGAATCGCTTTTGTGCAGAAAACAGTAACACTTGTTCAGAACGAAAGAAAGCGCAGAGCCCCAGATTTTATGTTGTCCTGGAGAGCTTGCAGAGCACTGGGGAAAGGCAGGCAGAGAATTCCCTGCTAGCACCTTCTCTGTGCCTGGGAAGCAGAAGTGTTCACATTGCTTCGCAGAATCGCTTTTGTGCAGAAAACAGTAACACTTGTTCAGAACGAAAGAAAGCACAGAGCCCCAGATTTGCTGTTGTCCTGGAGAGCTTGCAGAGCACTGGGGAAAGGCAGGCAGAGAATTCCCTGCTAGCACCTTCTCTGTGCCTGGGAAACAGAAGTGTTCACATTGCTTCGCAGAATCGCTTTTGTGCAGAAAACAGTAACACTTGGTCAGGAAGAAAGAAAGCACAGAGCCCCAGATTTTATGTTGTCCTGGAGAGCTTGCAGAGCACTGGGGAAAGGCAGGCAGAGAATTCCCTGCTAGCACCTTCTCTGTGCCTGGGAAGCACAAGTGTTCACATTGCTTCGCAGAATCGCTTTTGTGCAGAAAACAGTAACACTTGTTCAGAACGAAAGAAAGCGCAGAGCCCCAGATTTTATGTTGTCCTGGAGAGCTTGCAGAGCACTGGGGAAAGGCAGGCAGAGAATTCCCTGCTAGCACCTTCTCTGTGCCTGGGAAGCAGAAGTGTTCACATTGCTTCGCAGAATCGCTTTTGTGCAGAAAACAGTAACACTTGTTCAGAACGAAAGAAAGCACAGAGCCCCAGATTTGCTGTTGTCCTGGAGAGCTTGCAGAGCACTGGGGAAAGGCAGGCAGAGAATTCCCTGCTAGCACCTTCTCTGTGCCTGGGAAACAGAAGTGTTCACATTGCTTCGCAGAATCGCTTTTGTGCAGAAAACAGTAACACTTGGTCAGGAAGAAAGAAAGCACAGAGCCCCAGATTTTATGTTGTCCTGGAGAGCTTGCAGAGCACTGGGGAAAGGCAGGCAGAGAATTCCCTGCTAGCACCTTCTCTGTGCCTGGGAAGCACAAGTGTTCACATTGCTTCGCAGAATCGCTTTTGTGCAGAAAACAGTAACACTTGTTCAGAACGAAAGAAAGCGCAGAGCCCCAGATTTTATGTTGTCCTGGAGAGCTTGCAGAGCACTGGGGAAAGGCAGGCAGAGAATTCCCTGCTAGCACCTTCTCTGTGCCTGGGAAGCAGAAGTGTTCACATTGCTTCGCAGAATCGCTTTTGTGCAGAAAACAGTAACACTTGTTCAGAACGAAAGAAAGCACAGAGCCCCAGATTTGCTGTTGTCCTGGAGAGCTTGCAGAGCACTGGGGAAAGGCAGGCAGAGAATTCCCTGCTAGCACCTTCTCTGTGCCTGGGAAACAGAAGTGTTCACATTGCTTCGCAGAATCGCTTTTGTGCAGAAAACAGTAACACTTGGTCAGGAAGAAAGAAAGCACAGAGCCCCAGATTTTATGTTGTCCTGGAGAGCTTGCAGAGCAGTGGGGAAAGGCAGGCAGAGAATTCCCTGCTAGTACCTTCTCTGTGCCTGTTCACATTGCATCGCAGAATCGCTTTTGTGCAGAAAACAGTAACACTTGTTCAGAACGAAAGAAAGCACAGAGCCCCAGATTTGCTGTTGTCCTGGAGAGCTTGCAGAGCACTGGGGAAAGGCAGGCAGAGAATTCCCTGCTAGCACCTTCTCTGTGCCTGGGAAGCACAAGTGTTCACATTGCTTCGCAGAATCGCTTTTGTGCAGAAAACAGTAACACTTGTTCAGAACGAAAGAAAGCGCAGAGCCCCAGATTTTATGTTGTCCTGGAGAGCTTGCAGAGCACTGGGGAAAGGCAGGCAGAGAATTCCCTGCTAGCACCTTCTCTGTGCCTGGGAAGCAGAAGTGTTCACATTGCTTCGCAGAATCGCTTTTGTGCAGAAAACAGTAACACTTGTTCAGAACGAAAGAAAGCACAGAGCCCCAGATTTGCTGTTGTCCTGGAGAGCTTGCAGAGCACTGGGGAAAGGCAGGCAGAGAATTCCCTGCTAGCACCTTCTCTGTGCCTGGGAAACAGAAGTGTTCACATTGCTTCGCAGAATCGCTTTTGTGCAGAAAACAGTAACACTTGGTCAGGAAGAAAGAAAGCACAGAGCCCCAGATTTTATGTTGTCCTGGAGAGCTTGCAGAGCACTGGGGAAAGGCAGGCAGAGAATTCCCTGCTAGCACCTTCTCTGTGCCTGGGAAGCACAAGTGTTCACATTGCTTCGCAGAATCGCTTTTGTGCAGAAAACAGTAACACTTGTTCAGAACGAAAGAAAGCGCAGAGCCCCAGATTTTATGTTGTCCTGGAGAGCTTGCAGAGCACTGGGGAAAGGCAGGCAGAGAATTCCCTGCTAGCACCTTCTCTGTGCCTGGGAAGCAGAAGTGTTCACATTGCTTCGCAGAATCGCTTTTGTGCAGAAAACAGTAACACTTGTTCAGAACGAAAGAAAGCACAGAGCCCCAGATTTGCTGTTGTCCTGGAGAGCTTGCAGAGCACTGGGGAAAGGCAGGCAGAGAATTCCCTGCTAGCACCTTCTCTGTGCCTGGGAAACAGAAGTGTTCACATTGCTTCGCAGAATCGCTTTTGTGCAGAAAACAGTAACACTTGGTCAGGAAGAAAGAAAGCACAGAGCCCCAGATTTTATGTTGTCCTGGAGAGCTTGCAGAGCACTGGGGAAAGGCAGGCAGAGAATTCCCTGCTAGCACCTTCTCTGTGCCTGGGAAGCACAAGTGTTCACATTGCTTCGCAGAATCGCTTTTGTGCAGAAAACAGTAACACTTGTTCAGAACGAAAGAAAGCGCAGAGCCCCAGATTTTATGTTGTCCTGGAGAGCTTGCAGAGCACTGGGGAAAGGCAGGCAGAGAATTCCCTGCTAGCACCTTCTCTGTGCCTGGGAAGCAGAAGTGTTCACATTGCTTCGCAGAATCGCTTTTGTGCAGAAAACAGTAACACTTGTTCAGAACGAAAGAAAGCACAGAGCCCCAGATTTGCTGTTGTCCTGGAGAGCTTGCAGAGCACTGGGGAAAGGCAGGCAGAGAATTCCCTGCTAGCACCTTCTCTGTGCCTGGGAAGCAGAAGTGTTCACATTGCTTCGCAGAATCGCTTTTGTGCAGAAAACAGTAACACTTGTTCAGAACGAAAGAAAGCACAGAGCCCCAGATTTTATGTTGTCCTGGAGAGCTTGCAGAGCACTGGGGAAAGGCAGGCAGAGAATTCCCTGCTAGCACCTTCTCTGTGCCTGGGAAACAGAAGTGTTCACATTGCTTCGCAGAATCGCTTTTGTGCAGAAAACAGTAACACTTGGTCAGGAAGAAAGAAAGCACAGAGCCCCAGATTTTATGTTGTCCTGGAGAGCTTGCAGAGCACTGGGGAAAGGCAGGCAGAGAATTCCCTGCTAGCACCTTCTCTGTGCCTGGGAAGCACAAGTGTTCACATTGCTTCGCAGAATCGCTTTTGTGCAGAAAACAGTAACACTTGTTCAGAACGAAAGAAAGCGCAGAGCCCCAGATTTTATGTTGTCCTGGAGAGCTTGCAGAGCACTGGGGAAAGGCAGGCAGAGAATTCCCTGCTAGCACCTTCTCTGTGCCTGGGAAGCAGAAGTGTTCACATTGCTTCGCAGAATCGCTTTTGTGCAGAAAACAGTAACACTTGTTCAGAACGAAAGAAAGCACAGAGCCCCAGATTTTATGTTGTCCTGGAGAGCTTGCAGAGCACTGGGGAAAGGCAGGCAGAGAATTCCCTGCTAGCACCTTCTCTGTGCCTGTTCACATTGTTTCGCAGAATCGCTTTTGTGCAGAAAACAGTAACACTTGTTCAGAACGAAAGAAAGCACAGAGCCCCAGATTTTATGTTGTCCTGGAGAGCTTGCAGAGCAGTGGGGAAAGGCAGGCAGAGAATTCCCTGCTAGTACCTTCTCTGTGCCTGTTCACATTGCATCGCAGAATCGCTTTTGTGCAGAAAACAGTAACACTTGTTCAGAACGAAAGAAAGCACAGAGCCCCAGATTTGCTGTTGTCCTGGAGAGCTTGCAGAGCACTGGGGAAAGGCAGGCAGAGAATTCCCTGCTAGCACCTTCTCTGTGCCTGGGAAGCACAAGTGTTCACATTGCTTCGCAGAATCGCTTTTGTGCAGAAAACAGTAACACTTGTTCAGAACGAAAGAAAGCGCAGAGCCCCAGATTTTATGTTGTCCTGGAGAGCTTGCAGAGCACTGGGGAAAGGCAGGCAGAGAATTCCCTGCTAGCACCTTCTCTGTGCCTGGGAAGCAGAAGTGTTCACATTGCTTCGCAGAATCGCTTTTGTGCAGAAAACAGTAACACTTGTTCAGAACGAAAGAAAGCACAGAGCCCCAGATTTGCTGTTGTCCTGGAGAGCTTGCAGAGCACTGGGGAAAGGCAGGCAGAGAATTCCCTGCTAGCACCTTCTCTGTGCCTGGGAAACAGAAGTGTTCACATTGCTTCGCAGAATCGCTTTTGTGCAGAAAACAGTAACACTTGGTCAGGAAGAAAGAAAGCACAGAGCCCCAGATTTTATGTTGTCTGGAGAGCTTGCAGAGCACTGGGGAAAGGCAGGCAGAGAATTCCCTGCTAGCACCTTCTCTGTGCCTGGGAAGCACAAGTGTTCACATTGCTTCGCAGAATCGCTTTTGTGCAGAAAACAGTAACACTTGTTCAGAACGAAAGAAAGCGCAGAGCCCCAGATTTTATGTTGTCCTGGAGAGCTTGCAGAGCACTGGGGAAAGGCAGGCAGAGAATTCCCTGCTAGCACCTTCTCTGTGCCTGGGAAGCAGAAGTGTTCACATTGCTTCGCAGAATCGCTTTTGTGCAGAAAACAGTAACACTTGTTCAGAACGAAAGAAAGCACAGAGCCCCAGATTTGCTGTTGTCCTGGAGAGCTTGCAGAGCACTGGGGAAAGGCAGGCAGAGAATTCCCTGCTAGCACCTTCTCTGTGCCTGGGAAACAGAAGTGTTCACATTGCTTCGCAGAATCGCTTTTGTGCAGAAAACAGTAACACTTGGTCAGGAAGAAAGAAAGCACAGAGCCCCAGATTTTATGTTGTCCTGGAGAGCTTGCAGAGCACTGGGGAAAGGCAGGCAGAGAATTCCCTGCTAGTACCTTCTCTGTGCCTGTTCACATTGCATCGCAGAATCGCTTTTGTGCAGAAAACAGTAACACTTGTTCAGAACGAAAGAAAGCACAGAGCCCCAGATTTGCTGTTGTCCTGGAGAGCTTGCAGAGCACTGGGGAAAGGCAGGCAGAGAATTCCCTGCTAGCACCTTCTCTGTGCCTGGGAAGCACAAGTGTTCACATTGCTTCGCAGAATCGCTTTTGTGCAGAAAACAGTAACACTTGTTCAGAACGAAAGAAAGCGCAGAGCCCCAGATTTTATGTTGTCCTGGAGAGCTTGCAGAGCACTGGGGAAAGGCAGGCAGAGAATTCCCTGCTAGCACCTTCTCTGTGCCTGGGAAGCAGAAGTGTTCACATTGCTTCGCAGAATCGCTTTTGTGCAGAAAACAGTAACACTTGTTCAGAACGAAAGAAAGCACAGAGCCCCAGATTTGCTGTTGTCCTGGAGAGCTTGCAGAGCACTGGGGAAAGGCAGGCAGAGAATTCCCTGCTAGCACCTTCTCTGTGCCTGGGAAACAGAAGTGTTCACATTGCTTCGCAGAATCGCTTTTGTGCAGAAAACAGTAACACTTGGTCAGGAAGAAAGAAAGCACAGAGCCCCAGATTTTATGTTGTCCTGGAGAGCTTGCAGAGCACTGGGGAAAGGCAGGCAGAGAATTCCCTGCTAGCACCTTCTCTGTGCCTGGGAAGCACAAGTGTTCACATTGCTTCGCAGAATCGCTTTTGTGCAGAAAACAGTAACACTTGTTCAGAACGAAAGAAAGCGCAGAGCCCCAGATTTTATGTTGTCCTGGAGAGCTTGCAGAGCACTGGGGAAAGGCAGGCAGAGAATTCCCTGCTAGCACCTTCTCTGTGCCTGGGAAGCAGAAGTGTTCACATTGCTTCGCAGAATCGCTTTTGTGCAGAAAACAGTAACACTTGTTCAGAACGAAAGAAAGCACAGAGCCCCAGATTTGCTGTTGTCCTGGAGAGCTTGCAGAGCACTGGGGAAAGGCAGGCAGAGAATTCCCTGCTAGCACCTTCTCTGTGCCTGGGAAACAGAAGTGTTCACATTGCTTCGCAGAATCGCTTTTGTGCAGAAAACAGTAACACTTGGTCAGGAAGAAAGAAAGCACAGAGCCCCAGATTTTATGTTGTCCTGGAGAGCTTGCAGAGCACTGGGGAAAGGCAGGCAGAGAATTCCCTGCTAGCACCTTCTCTGTGCCTGGGAAGCACAAGTGTTCACATTGCTTCGCAGAATCGCTTTTGTGCAGAAAACAGTAACACTTGTTCAGAACGAAAGAAAGCGCAGAGCCCCAGATTTTATGTTGTCCTGGAGAGCTTGCAGAGCACTGGGGAAAGGCAGGCAGAGAATTCCCTGCTAGCACCTTCTCTGTGCCTGGGAAGCAGAAGTGTTCACATTGCTTCGCAGAATCGCTTTTGTGCAGAAAACAGTAACACTTGTTCAGAACGAAAGAAAGCACAGAGCCCCAGATTTGCTGTTGTCCTGGAGAGCTTGCAGAGCACTGGGGAAAGGCAGGCAGAGAATTCCCTGCTAGCACCTTCTCTGTGCCTGGGAAACAGAAGTGTTCACATTGCTTCGCAGAATCGCTTTTGTGCAGAAAACAGTAACACTTGGTCAGGAAGAAAGAAAGCACAGAGCCCCAGATTTTATGTTGTCCTGGAGAGCTTGCAGAGCAGTGGGGAAAGGCAGGCAGAGAATTCCCTGCTAGTACCTTCTCTGTGCCTGTTCACATTGCATCGCAGAATCGCTTTTGTGCAGAAAACAGTAACACTTGTTCAGAACGAAAGAAAGCACAGAGCCCCAGATTTGCTGTTGTCCTGGAGAGCTTGCAGAGCACTGGGGAAAGGCAGGCAGAGAATTCCCTGCTAGCACCTTCTCTGTGCCTGGGAAGCACAAGTGTTCACATTGCTTCGCAGAATCGCTTTTGTGCAGAAAACAGTAACACTTGTTCAGAACGAAAGAAAGCGCAGAGCCCCAGATTTTATGTTGTCCTGGAGAGCTTGCAGAGCACTGGGGAAAGGCAGGCAGAGAATTCCCTGCTAGCACCTTCTCTGTGCCTGGGAAGCAGAAGTGTTCACATTGCTTCGCAGAATCGCTTTTGTGCAGAAAACAGTAACACTTGTTCAGAACGAAAGAAAGCACAGAGCCCCAGATTTGCTGTTGTCCTGGAGAGCTTGCAGAGCACTGGGGAAAGGCAGGCAGAGAATTCCCTGCTAGCACCTTCTCTGTGCCTGGGAAACAGAAGTGTTCACATTGCTTCGCAGAATCGCTTTTGTGCAGAAAACAGTAACACTTGGTCAGGAAGAAAGAAAGCACAGAGCCCCAGATTTTATGTTGTCCTGGAGAGCTTGCAGAGCACTGGGGAAAGGCAGGCAGAGAATTCCCTGCTAGCACCTTCTCTGTGCCTGGGAAGCACAAGTGTTCACATTGCTTCGCAGAATCGCTTTTGTGCAGAAAACAGTAACACTTGTTCAGAACGAAAGAAAGCGCAGAGCCCCAGATTTTATGTTGTCCTGGAGAGCTTGCAGAGCACTGGGGAAAGGCAGGCAGAGAATTCCCTGCTAGCACCTTCTCTGTGCCTGGGAAGCAGAAGTGTTCACATTGCTTCGCAGAATCGCTTTTGTGCAGAAAACAGTAACACTTGTTCAGAACGAAAGAAAGCACAGAGCCCCAGATTTGCTGTTGTCCTGGAGAGCTTGCAGAGCACTGGGGAAAGGCAGGCAGAGAATTCCCTGCTAGCACCTTCTCTGTGCCTGGGAAACAGAAGTGTTCACATTGCTTCGCAGAATCGCTTTTGTGCAGAAAACAGTAACACTTGGTCAGGAAGAAAGAAAGCACAGAGCCCCAGATTTTATGTTGTCCTGGAGAGCTTGCAGAGCACTGGGGAAAGGCAGGCAGAGAATTCCCTGCTAGCACCTTCTCTGTGCCTGGGAAGCACAAGTGTTCACATTGCTTCGCAGAATCGCTTTTGTGCAGAAAACAGTAACACTTGTTCAGAACGAAAGAAAGCGCAGAGCCCCAGATTTTATGTTGTCCTGGAGAGCTTGCAGAGCACTGGGGAAAGGCAGGCAGAGAATTCCCTGCTAGCACCTTCTCTGTGCCTGGGAAGCAGAAGTGTTCACATTGCTTCGCAGAATCGCTTTTGTGCAGAAAACAGTAACACTTGTTCAGAACGAAAGAAAGCACAGAGCCCCAGATTTGCTGTTGTCCTGGAGAGCTTGCAGAGCACTGGGGAAAGGCAGGCAGAGAATTCCCTGCTAGCACCTTCTCTGTGCCTGGGAAGCAGAAGTGTTCACATTGCTTCGCAGAATCGCTTTTGTGCAGAAAACAGTAACACTTGTTCAGAACGAAAGAAAGCACAGAGCCCCAGATTTTATGTTGTCCTGGAGAGCTTGCAGAGCACTGGGGAAAGGCAGGCAGAGAATTCCCTGCTAGCACCTTCTCTGTGCCTGTTCACATTGTTTCGCAGAATCGCTTTTGTGCAGAAAACAGTAACACTTGTTCAGAACGAAAGAAAGCACAGAGCCCCAGATTTTATGTTGTCCTGGAGAGCTTGCAGAGCACTGGGGAAAGGCAGGCAGAGAATTCCCTGCTAGCACTTTCTCTGTGCCTGGGAAGCACAAGTGTTCACATTGCTTCGCAGAATCGCTTTTGTGCAGAAAACAGTAACACTTGTTCAGAACGAAAGAAAGCACAGAGCCCCAGATTTGCTGTTGTCCTGGAGAGCTTGCAGAGCACTGGGGAAAGGCAGGCAGAGAATTCCCTGCTAGCACCTTCTCTCTGCCTGTTCACATTGCTTAGCAGAATCGCTTTTGTGCAGAAAACAGTAACACTTGTTCAGAACGAAAGAAAGCACAGAGCCCCAGATTTTATGTTGTCCTGGAGAGCTTGCAGAGCAGTGGGGAAAGGCAGGCAGAGAATTCCCTGCTAGTACCTTCTCTGTGCCTGTTCACATTGCATCGCAGAATCGCTTTTGTGCAGAAAACAGTAACACTTGTTCAGAACGAAAGAAAGCACAGAGCCCCAGATTTGCTGTTGTCCTGGAGAGCTTGCAGAGCACTGGGGAAAGGCAGGCAGAGAATTCCCTGCTAGCACCTTCTCTGTGCCTGGGAAGCACAAGTGTTCACATTGCTTCGCAGAATCGCTTTTGTGCAGAAAACAGTAACACTTGTTCAGAACGAAAGAAAGCACAGAGCCCCAGATTTTATGTTGTCCTGGAGAGCTTGCAGAGCACTGGGGAAAGGCAGGCAGAGAATTCCCTGCTAGCACCTTCTCTGTGCCTGGGAAGCACAAGTGTTCACATTGCTTCGCAGAATCGCTTTTGTGCAGAAAACAGTAACACTTGTTCAGAACGAAAGAAAGCACAGAGCCCCAGATTTGCTGTTGTCCTGGAGAGCTTGCAGAGCACTGGGGAAAGGCAGGCAGAGAATTCCCTGCTAGCACCTTCTCTGTGCCTGGGAAGCACAAGTGTTCACATTGCTTCGCAGAATCGCTTTTGTGCAGAAAACAGTAACACTTGTTCAGAACGAAAGAAAGCACAGAGCCCCAGATTTTATGTTGTCCTGGAGAGCTTGCAGAGCACTGGGGAAAGGCAGGCAGAGAATTCCCTGCTAGCACCTTCTCTGTGCCTGGGAAACAGAAGTGTTCACATTGCTTCGCAGAATCGCTTTTGTGCAGAAAACAGTAACACTTGGTCAGGAAGAAAGAAAGCACAGAGCCCCAGATTTTATGTTGTCCTGGAGAGCTTGCAGAGCACTGGGGAAAGGCAGGCAGAGAATTCCCTGCTAGCACCTTCTCTGTGCCTGGGAAGCACAAGTGTTCACATTGCTTCGCAGAATCGCTTTTGTGCAGAAAACAGTAACACTTGTTCAGAACGAAAGAAAGCGCAGAGCCCCAGATTTTATGTTGTCCTGGAGAGCTTGCAGAGCACTGGGGAAAGGCAGGCAGAGAATTCCCTGCTAGCACCTTCTCTGTGCCTGGGAAGCAGAAGTGTTCACATTGCTTCGCAGAATCGCTTTTGTGCAGAAAACAGTAACACTTGTTCAGAACGAAAGAAAGCACAGAGCCCCAGATTTGCTGTTGTCCTGGAGAGCTTGCAGAGCACTGGGGAAAGGCAGGCAGAGAATTCCCTGCTAGCACCTTCTCTGTGCCTGGGAAACAGAAGTGTTCACATTGCTTCGCAGAATCGCTTTTGTGCAGAAAACAGTAACACTTGGTCAGGAAGAAAGAAAGCACAGAGCCCCAGATTTTATGTTGTCCTGGAGAGCTTGCAGAGCACTGGGGAAAGGCAGGCAGAGAATTCCCTGCTAGCACCTTCTCTGTGCCTGGGAAGCACAAGTGTTCACATTGCTTCGCAGAATCGCTTTTGTGCAGAAAACAGTAACACTTGTTCAGAACGAAAGAAAGCGCAGAGCCCCAGATTTTATGTTGTCCTGGAGAGCTTGCAGAGCACTGGGGAAAGGCAGGCAGAGAATTCCCTGCTAGCACCTTCTCTGTGCCTGGGAAGCAGAAGTGTTCACATTGCTTCGCAGAATCGCTTTTGTGCAGAAAACAGTAACACTTGTTCAGAACGAAAGAAAGCACAGAGCCCCAGATTTGCTGTTGTCCTGGAGAGCTTGCAGAGCACTGGGGAAAGGCAGGCAGAGAATTCCCTGCTAGCACCTTCTCTGTGCCTGGGAAGCAGAAGTGTTCACATTGCTTCGCAGAATCGCTTTTGTGCAGAAAACAGTAACACTTGTTCAGAACGAAAGAAAGCACAGAGCCCCAGATTTTATGTTGTCCTGGAGAGCTTGCAGAGCACTGGGGAAAGGCAGGCAGAGAATTCCCTGCTAGCACCTTCTCTGTGCCTGTTCACATTGTTTCGCAGAATCGCTTTTGTGCAGAAAACAGTAACACTTGTTCAGAACGAAAGAAAGCACAGAGCCCCAGATTTTATGTTGTCCTGGAGAGCTTGCAGAGCACTGGGGAAAGGCAGGCAGAGAATTCCCTGCTAGCACTTTCTCTGTGCCTGGGAAGCACAAGTGTTCACATTGCTTCGCAGAATCGCTTTTGTGCAGAAAACAGTAACACTTGTTCAGAACGAAAGAAAGCACAGAGCCCCAGATTTGCTGTTGTCCTGGAGAGCTTGCAGAGCACTGGGGAAAGGCAGGCAGAGAATTCCCTGCTAGCACCTTCTCTCTGCCTGTTCACATTGCTTAGCAGAATCGCTTTTGTGCAGAAAACAGTAACACTTGTTCAGAACGAAAGAAAGCACAGAGCCCCAGATTTTATGTTGTCCTGGAGAGCTTGCAGAGCAGTGGGGAAAGGCAGGCAGAGAATTCCCTGCTAGTACCTTCTCTGTGCCTGTTCACATTGCATCGCAGAATCGCTTTTGTGCAGAAAACAGTAACACTTGTTCAGAACGAAAGAAAGCACAGAGCCCCAGATTTGCTGTTGTCCTGGAGAGCTTGCAGAGCACTGGGGAAAGGCAGGCAGAGAATTCCCTGCTAGCACCTTCTCTGTGCCTGGGAAGCACAAGTGTTCACATTGCTTCGCAGAATCGCTTTTGTGCAGAAAACAGTAACACTTGTTCAGAACGAAAGAAAGCGCAGAGCCCCAGATTTTATGTTGTCCTGGAGAGCTTGCAGAGCACTGGGGAAAGGCAGGCAGAGAATTCCCTGCTAGCACCTTCTCTGTGCCTGGGAAGCAGAAGTGTTCACATTGCTTCGCAGAATCGCTTTTGTGCAGAAAACAGTAACACTTGTTCAGAACGAAAGAAAGCACAGAGCCCCAGATTTGCTGTTGTCCTGGAGAGCTTGCAGAGCACTGGGGAAAGGCAGGCAGAGAATTCCCTGCTAGCACCTTCTCTGTGCCTGGGAAGCACAAGTGTTCACATTGCTTCGCAGAATCGCTTTTGTGCAGAAAACAGTAACACTTGTTCAGAACGAAAGAAAGCACAGAGCCCCAGATTTGCTGTTGTCCTGGAGAGCTTGCAGAGCACTGGGGAAAGGCAGGCAGAGAATTCCCTGCTAGCACCTTCTCTCTGCCTGTTCACATTGCTTCGCAGAATCGCTTTTGTGCAGAAAACAGTAACACTTGTTCAGAACGAAAGAAAGCACAGAGCCCCAGATTTTATGTTGTCCTGGAGAGCTTGCAGAGCACTGGGGAAAGGCAGGCAGAGAATTCCCTGCTAGCACCTTCTCTGTGCCTGGGAAGCACAAGTGTTCACATTGCTTCGCAGAATCGCTTTTGTGCAGAAAACAGTAACACTTGTTCAGAACGAAAGAAAGCACAGAGCCCCAGATTTTATGTTGTCCTGGAGAGCTTGCAGAGCACTGGGGAAAGGCAGGCAGAGAATTCCCTGCTAGCACCTTCTCTGTGCCTGTTCACATTGCTTCGCAGAATCGCTTTTGTGCAGAAAACAGTAACACTTGTTCAGAACGAAAGAAAGCACAGAGCCCCAGATTTGCTGTTGTCCTGGAGAGCTTGCAGAGCACTGGGGAAAGGCAGGCAGAGAATTCCCTGCTAGCACCTTCTCTGTGCCTGGGAAGCACAAGTGTTCACATTGCTTCGCAGAATCGCTTTTGTGCAGAAAACAGTAACACTTGTTCAGAACGAAAGAAAGCACAGAGCCCCAGATTTTATGTTGTCCTGGAGAGCTTGCAGAGCACTGGGGAAAGGCAGGCAGAGAATTCCCTGCTAGCACCTTCTCTGTGCCTGGGAAACAGAAGTGTTCACATTGCTTCGCAGAATCGCTTTTGTGCAGAAAACAGTAACACTTGTTCAGAACGAAAGAAAGCACAGAGCCCCAGATTTGCTGTTGTCCTGGAGAGCTTGCAGAGCACTGGGGAAAGGCAGGCAGAGAATTCCCTGCTAGCACCTTCTCTGTGCCTGTTCACATTGTTTCGCAGAATCGCTTTTGTGCAGAAAACAGTAACACTTGTTCAGAACGAAAGAAAGCACAGAGCCCCAGATTTTATGTTGTCCTGGAGAGCTTGCAGAGCACTGGGGAAAGGCAGGCAGAGAATTCCCTGCTAGCACTTTCTCTGTGCCTGGGAAGCACAAGTGTTCACATTGCTTCGCAGAATCGCTTTTGTGCAGAAAACAGTAACACTTGTTCAGAACGAAAGAAAGCACAGAGCCCCAGATTTGCTGTTGTCCTGGAGAGCTTGCAGAGCACTGGGGAAAGGCAGGCAGAGAATTCCCTGCTAGCACCTTCTCTCTGCCTGTTCACATTGCTTCGCAGAATCGCTTTTGTGCAGAAAACAGTAACACTTGTTCAGAACGAAAGAAAGCACAGAGCCCCAGATTTGCTGTTGTCCTGGAGAGCTTGCAGAGCACTGGGGAAAGGCAGGCAGAGAATTCCCTGCTAGCACCTTCTCTGTGCCTGGGAAGCACAAGTGTTCACATTGCTTCGCAGAATCGCTTTTGTGCAGAAAACAGTAACACTTGTTCAGAACGAAAGAAAGCACAGAGCCCCAGATTTGCTGTTGTCCTGGAGAGCTTGCAGAGCACTGGGGAAAGGCAGGCAGAGAATTCCCTGCTAGCACCTTCTCTGTGCCTGTTCACATTGCTTCGCAGAATCGCTTTTGTGCAGAAAACAGTAACACTTGTTCAGAACGAAAGAAAGCACAGAGCCCCAGATTTGCTGTTGTCCTGGAGAGCTTGCAGAGCACTGGGGAAAGGCAGGCAGAGAATTCCCTGCTAGCACCTTCTCTGTGCCTGGGAAGCACAAGTGTTCACATTGCTTCGCAGAATCGCTTTTGTGCAGAAAACAGTAACACTTGTTCAGAACGAAAGAAAGCACAGAGCCCCAGATTTTATGTTGTCCTGGAGAGCTTGCAGAGCACTGGGGAAAGGCAGGCAGAGAATTCCCTGCTAGCACCTTCTCTGTGCCTGTTCACATTGCTTCGCAGAATCGCTTTTGTGCAGAAAACAGTAACACTTGTTCAGAACGAAAGAAAGCACAGAGCCCCAAATTTGCTGTTGTCCTGGAGAGCTTGCAGAGCACTGGGGAAAGGCAGGCAGAGAATTCCCTGCTAGCACCTTCTCTGTGCCTGGGAAGCACAAGTGTTCACATTGCTTCGCAGAATCGCTTTTGTGCAGAAAACAGTAACACTTGTTCAGAACGAAAGAAAGCACAGAGCCCCAGATTTGCTGTTGTCCTGGAGAGCTTGCAGAGCACTGGGGAAAGGCAGGCAGAGAATTCCCTGCTAGCACCTTCTCTGTGCCTGGGAAACAGAAGTGTTCACATTGCTTCGCAGAATCGCTTTTGTGCAGAAAACAGTAACACTTGGTCAGGAAGAAAGAAAGCACAGAGCCCCAGATTTTATGTTGTCCTGGAGAGCTTGCAGAGCACTGGGGAAAGGCAGGCAGAGAATTCCCTGCTAGTACCTTCTCTGTGCCTGTTCACATTGCATCGCAGAATCGCTTTTGTGCAGAAAACAGTAACACTTGTTCAGAACGAAAGAAAGCACAGAGCCCCAGATTTTATGTTGTCCTGGAGAGCTTGCAGAGCACTGGGGAAAGGCAGGCAGAGAATTCCCTGCTAGCACCTTCTCTGTGCCTGGGAAGCACAAGTGTTCACATTGCTTCGCAGAATCGCTTTTGTGCAGAAAACAGTAACACTTGTTCAGAACGAAAGAAAGCACAGAGCCCCAGATTTGCTGTTGTCCTGGAGAGCTTGCAGAGCACTGGGGAAAGGCAGGCAGAGAATTCCCTGCTAGCACCTTCTCTGTGCCTGGGAAGCAGAAGTGTTCACATTGCTTCGCAGAATCGCTTTTGTGCAGAAAACAGTAACACTTGTTCAGAACGAAAGAAAGCACAGAGCCCCAGATTTTATGTTGTCCTGGAGAGCTTGCAGAGCACTGGGGAAAGGCAGGCAGAGAATTCCCTGCTAGCACCTTCTCTGTGCCTGGGAAGCACAAGTGTTCACATTGCTTCGCAGAATCGCTTTTGTGCAGAAAACAGTAACACTTGTTCAGAACGAAAGAAAGCACAGAGCCCCAGATTTGCTGTTGTCCTGGAGAGCTTGCAGAGCACTGGGGAAAGGCAGGCAGAGAATTCCCTGCTAGCACCTTCTCTGTGCCTGGGAAGCACAAGTGTTCACATTGCTTCGCAGAATCGCTTTTGTGCAGAAAACAGTAACACTTGTTCAGAACGAAAGAAAGCACAGAGCCCCAGATTTTATGTTGTCCTGGAGAGCTTGCAGAGCACTGGGGAAAGGCAGGCAGAGAATTCCCTGCTAGCACCTTCTCTGTGCCTGTTCACATTGTTTCGCAGAATCGCTTTTGTGCAGAAAACAGTAACACTTGTTCAGAACGAAAGAAAGCACAGAGCCCCAGATTTTATGTTGTCCTGGAGAGCTTGCAGAGCACTGGGGAAAGGCAGGCAGAGAATTCCCTGCTAGCACTTTCTCTGTGCCTGGGAAGCACAAGTGTTCACATTGCTTCGCAGAATCGCTTTTGTGCAGAAAACAGTAACACTTGTTCAGAACGAAAGAAAGCACAGAGCCCCAGATTTGCTGTTGTCCTGGAGAGCTTGCAGAGCACTGGGGAAAGGCAGGCAGAGAATTCCCTGCTAGCACCTTCTCTCTGCCTGTTCACATTGCTTAGCAGAATCGCTTTTGTGCAGAAAACAGTAACACTTGTTCAGAACGAAAGAAAGCACAGAGCCCCAGATTTTATGTTGTCCTGGAGAGCTTGCAGAGCAGTGGGGAAAGGCAGGCAGAGAATTCCCTGCTAGTACCTTCTCTGTGCCTGTTCACATTGCATCGCAGAATCGCTTTTGTGCAGAAAACAGTAACACTTGTTCAGAACGAAAGAAAGCACAGAGCCCCAGATTTGCTGTTGTCCTGGAGAGCTTGCAGAGCACTGGGGAAAGGCAGGCAGAGAATTCCCTGCTAGCACCTTCTCTGTGCCTGGGAAGCACAAGTGTTCACATTGCTTCGCAGAATCGCTTTTGTGCAGAAAACAGTAACACTTGTTCAGAACGAAAGAAAGCGCAGAGCCCCAGATTTTATGTTGTCCTGGAGAGCTTGCAGAGCACTGGGGAAAGGCAGGCAGAGAATTCCCTGCTAGCACCTTCTCTGTGCCTGGGAAGCAGAAGTGTTCACATTGCTTCGCAGAATCGCTTTTGTGCAGAAAACAGTAACACTTGTTCAGAACGAAAGAAAGCACAGAGCCCCAGATTTGCTGTTGTCCTGGAGAGCTTGCAGAGCACTGGGGAAAGGCAGGCAGAGAATTCCCTGCTAGCACCTTCTCTGTGCCTGGGAAGCACAAGTGTTCACATTGCTTCGCAGAATCGCTTTTGTGCAGAAAACAGTAACACTTGTTCAGAACGAAAGAAAGCACAGAGCCCCAGATTTGCTGTTGTCCTGGAGAGCTTGCAGAGCACTGGGGAAAGGCAGGCAGAGAATTCCCTGCTAGCACCTTCTCTCTGCCTGTTCACATTGCTTCGCAGAATCGCTTTTGTGCAGAAAACAGTAACACTTGTTCAGAACGAAAGAAAGCACAGAGCCCCAGATTTTATGTTGTCCTGGAGAGCTTGCAGAGCACTGGGGAAAGGCAGGCAGAGAATTCCCTGCTAGCACCTTCTCTGTGCCTGGGAAGCACAAGTGTTCACATTGCTTCGCAGAATCGCTTTTGTGCAGAAAACAGTAACACTTGTTCAGAACGAAAGAAAGCACAGAGCCCCAGATTTTATGTTGTCCTGGAGAGCTTGCAGAGCACTGGGGAAAGGCAGGCAGAGAATTCCCTGCTAGCACCTTCTCTGTGCCTGGGAAGCACAAGTGTTCACATTGCTTCGCAGAATCGCTTTTGTGCAGAAAACAGTAACACTTGTTCAGAACGAAAGAAAGCACAGAGCCCCAGATTTTATGTTGTCCTGGAGAGCTTGCAGAGCACTGGGGAAAGGCAGGCAGAGAATTCCCTGCTAGCACCTTCTCTCTGCCTGTTCACATTGCTTCGCAGAATCGCTTTTGTGCAGAAAACAGTAACACTTGTTCAGAACGAAAGAAAGCACAGAGCCCCAGATTTTATGTTGTCCTGGAGAGCTTGCAGAGCACTGGGGAAAGGCAGGCAGAGAATTCCCTGCTAGCACCTTCTCTGTGCCTGGGAAGCACAAGTGTTCACATTGCTTCGCAGAATCGCTTTTGTGCAGAAAACAGTAACACTTGTTCAGAACGAAAGAAAGCACAGAGCCCCAGATTTTATGTTGTCCTGGAGAGCTTGCAGAGCACTGGGGAAAGGCAGGCAGAGAATTCCCTGCTAGCACCTTCTCTGTGCCTGTTCACATTGCTTCGCAGAATCGCTTTTGTGCAGAAAACAGTAACACTTGTTCAGAACGAAAGAAAGCACAGAGCCCCAGATTTGCTGTTGTCCTGGAGAGCTTGCAGAGCACTGGGGAAAGGCAGGCAGAGAATTCCCTGCTAGCACCTTCTCTGTGCCTGGGAAGCAGAAGTGTTCACATTGCTTCGCAGAATCGCTTTTGTGCAGAAAACAGTAACACTTGTTCAGAACGAAAGAAAGCACAGAGCCCCAGATTTTATGTTGTCCTGGAGAGCTTGCAGAGCACTGGGGAAAGGCAGGCAGAGAATTCCCTGCTAGCACCTTCTCTGTGCCTGGGAAACAGAAGTGTTCACATTGCTTCGCAGAATCGCTTTTGTGCAGAAAACAGTAACACTTGGTCAGGAAGAAAGAAAGCACAGAGCCCCAGATTTTATGTTGTCCTGGAGAGCTTGCAGAGCACTGGGGAAAGGCAGGCAGAGAATTCCCTGCTAGCACCTTCTCTGTGCCTGGGAAGCACAAGTGTTCACATTGCTTCGCAGAATCGCTTTTGTGCAGAAAACAGTAACACTTGTTCAGAACGAAAGAAAGCGCAGAGCCCCAGATTTTATGTTGTCCTGGAGAGCTTGCAGAGCACTGGGGAAAGGCAGGCAGAGAATTCCCTGCTAGCACCTTCTCTGTGCCTGGGAAGCACAAGTGTTCACATTGCTTCGCAGAATCGCTTTTGTGCAGAAAACAGTAACACTTGTTCAGAACGAAAGAAAGCACAGAGCCCCAGATTTGCTGTTGTCCTGGAGAGCTTGCAGAGCACTGGGGAAAGGCAGGCAGAGAATTCCCTGCTAGCACCTTCTCTGTGCCTGGGAAGCAGAAGTGTTCACATTGCTTCGCAGAATCGCTTTTGTGCAGAAAACAGTAACACTTGTTCAGAACGAAAGAAAGCACAGAGCCCCAGATTTTATGTTGTCCTGGAGAGCTTGCAGAGCACTGGGGAAAGGCAGGCAGAGAATTCCCTGCTAGCACCTTCTCTGTGCCTGTTCACATTGTTTCGCAGAATCGCTTTTGTGCAGAAAACAGTAACACTTGTTCAGAACGAAAGAAAGCACAGAGCCCCAGATTTTATGTTGTCCTGGAGAGCTTGCAGAGCACTGGGGAAAGGCAGGCAGAGAATTCCCTGCTAGCACTTTCTCTGTGCCTGGGAAGCACAAGTGTTCACATTGCTTCGCAGAATCGCTTTTGTGCAGAAAACAGTAACACTTGTTCAGAACGAAAGAAAGCACAGAGCCCCAGATTTGCTGTTGTCCTGGAGAGCTTGCAGAGCACTGGGGAAAGGCAGGCAGAGAATTCCCTGCTAGCACCTTCTCTGTGCCTGGGAAACAGAAGTGTTCACATTGCTTCGCAGAATCGCTTTTGTGCAGAAAACAGTAACACTTGGTCAGGAAGAAAGAAAGCACAGAGCCCCAGATTTTATGTTGTCCTGGAGAGCTTGCAGAGCACTGGGGAAAGGCAGGCAGAGAATTCCCTGCTAGTACCTTCTCTGTGCCTGTTCACATTGCATCGCAGAATCGCTTTTGTGCAGAAAACAGTAACACTTGTTCAGAACGAAAGAAAGCACAGAGCCCCAGATTTACTGTTGTCCTAGAGAGCTTGCAGAGCACTGGGGAAAGGCAGGCAGAGAATTCCCTGCTAGCACCTTCTCTGTGCCTGGGAAGCAGAAGTGTTCACATTGCTTCGCAGAAACGCTTTTGTGCAGAAAACAGTAGCACTTGTTCAGAACGAAAGAAAGCACAGAGCCCCAGATTTGCTGTTGTCCTGGAGAGCTTGCAGAGCACTGGGGAAAGGCAGGCAGAGAATTCCCTGCTAGCACCTTCTCTGTGCCTGGGAAGCACAAGTGTTCACATTGCTTCGCAGAATCGCTTTTGTGCAGAAAACAGTAACACTTGTTCAGAACGAAAGAAAGCACAGAGGCCCAGATTTACTGTTGTCCTAGAGAGCTTGCAGAGCACTGGGGAAAGGCAGGCAGAGAATTCCCTGCTAGCACCTTCTCTGTGCCTGGGAAGCAGAAGTGTTCACATTGCTTCGCAGAAACGCTTTTGTGCAGAAAACAGTAACACTTGTTCAGAACGAAAGAAAGCACAGAGCCCCAGATTTTATGTTGTCCTGGAGAGCTTGCAGAGCACTGGGGAAAGGCAGGCAGAGAATTCCCTGCTAGCACCTTCTCTGTGCCTGGGAAGCACAAGTGTTCACATTGCTTCGCAGAATCGCTTTTGTGCAGAAAACAGTAACACTTGTTCAGAACGAAAGAAAGCGCAGAGCCCCAGATTTGCTGTTGTCCTGGAGAGCTTGCAGAGCACTGGGGAAAGGCAGGCAGAGAATTCCCTGCTAGCACCTTCTCTGTGCCTGGGAAGCACAAGTGTTCACATTGCTTCGCAGAATCGCTTTTGTGCAGAAAACAGTAACACTTGTTCAGAAGGAAAGAAAGCACAGAGCCCCAGAATTTATGTTGTCCTGGAGAGCTTGCAGAGCACTGGGGAAAGGCAGGCAGAGAATTCCCTGCTAGCACCTTCTCTGTGCCTGGGAAGCACAAGTGTTCAAATTGCTTCGCAGAATCGCTTTTGTGCAGAAAACAGTAACACTTGTTCAGAACGAAAGAAAGCACAGAGCCCCAGATTTTATGTTGTCCTGGAGAGCTTGCAGAGCACTGGGGAAAGGCAGGCAGAGAATTCCCTGCTAGCACCTTCTCTGTGCCTGGGAAGCACAAGTGTTCACATTGCTTCGCAGAATCGCTTTTGTGCAGAAAACAGTAACACTTGTTCAGAACGAAAGAAAGCACAGAGCCCCAGATTTTATGTTGTCCTGGAGAGCTTGCAGAGCACTGGGTAAAAGCAGGCAGAGAATTCCCTCCTAGCACCTTCTCTGTGCCTGGGAAGCACAAGTGTTCACAATGCTTCGCAGAATCGCTTTTGTGCAGAAAACAGTAACACTTGTTCCGAACGAAAGAAAGCACAGAGCCCCAGATTTGCTGTTGTCCTGGAGAGCTTGCAGAGCACTGGGGAAAGGCAGGCAGAGAATTCCCTGCTAGCACCTTCTCTGTGCCTGTTCACATTGTTTCGCAGAATCGCTTTTGTGCAGAAAACAGTAACACTTGTTCAGAACGAAAGAAAGCACAGAGCCCCAGATTTTATGTTGTCCTGGAGAGCTTGCAGAGCACTGGGGAAAGGCAGGCAGAGAATTCCCTGCTAGCACCTTCTCTGTGCCTGGGAAGCACAAGTGTTCACATTGCTTCGCAGAATCGCTTTTGTGCAGAAAACAGTAACACTTGTTCAGAACGAAAGAAAGCACAGAGCCCCAGATTTTATGTTGTCCTGGAGAGCTTGCAGAGCAGTGGGGAAAGGCAGGCAGAGAATTCCCTGCTAGCACCTTCTCTGTGCCTGTTCACATTGCTTCGCAGAATCGCTTTTGTGCAGAAAACAGTAACACTTGTTCAGAACGAAAGAAAGCACAGAGCCCCAGATTTGCTGTTGTCCTGGAGAGCTTGCAGAGCACTGGGGAAAGGCAGGCAGAGAATTCCCTGCTAGCACCTTCTCTGTGCCTGGGAAGCACAAGTGTTCACATTGCTTCGCAGAATCGCTTTTGTGCAGAAAACAGTAACACTTGTTCAGAACGAAAGAAAGCACAGAGCCCCAGATTTTATGTTGTCCTGGAGAGCTTGCAGAGCACTGGGGAAAGGCAGGCAGAGAATTCCCTGCTAGCACCTTCTCTGTGCCTGGGAAGCACAAGTGTTCACATTGCTTCGCAGAATCGCTTTTGTGCAGAAAACAGTAACACTTGTTCAGAACGAAAGAAAGCACAGAGCCCCAGATTTTATGTTGTCCTGGAGAGCTTGCAGAGCACTGGGGAAAGGCAGGCAGAGAATTCCCTGCTAGCACCTTCTCTGTGCCTGGGAAACAGAAGTGTTCACATTGCTTCGCAGAATCGCTTTTGTGCAGAAAACAGTAACACTTGTTCAGAACGAAAGAAAGCACAGAGCCCCAGATTTTATGTTGTCCTGGAGAGCTTGCACAGCAGTGGGGAAAGGCAGGCAGAGAATTCCCTGCTAGCACCTTCTCTGTGCCTGGGAAACAGAAGTGTTCACATTGCTTCGCAGAATCGCTTTTGTGCAGAAAACAGTAACACTTGTTCAGAACGAAAGAAAGCACAGAGCCCCAGATTTTATGTTGTCCTGGAGAGCTTGCAGAGCACTGGGGAAAGGCAGGCAGAGAATTCCCTGCTAGCACCTTCTCTGTGCCTGGGAAGCACAAGTGTTCACATTGCTTCGCAGAATCGCTTTTGTGCAGAAAACAGTAACACTTGTTCAGAACGAAAGAAAGCACAGAGCCCCAGATTTTATGTTGTCCTGGAGAGCTTGCAGAGCACTGGGGAAAGGCAGGCAGAGAATTCCCTGCTAGCACCTTCTCTGTGCCTGGGAAGCAGAAGTGTTCACATTGCTTCGCAGAATCGCTTTTGTGCAGAAAACAGTAACACTTGTTCAGAACGAAAGAAAGCACAGAGCCCCAGATTTGCTGTTGTCCTGGAGAGCTTGCAGAGCACTGGGGAAAGGCAGGCAGAGAATTCCCTGCTAGCACCTTCTCTGTGCCTGGGAAGCAGAAGTGTTCACATTGCTTCGCAGAATCGCTTTTGTGCAGAAAACAGTAACACTTGTTCAGAACGAAAGAAAGCACAGAGCCCCAGATTTTATGTTGTCCTGGAGAGCTTGCAGAGCACTGGGGAAAGGCAGGCAGAGAATTCCCTGCTAGCACCTTCTCTGTGCCTGGGAAACAGAAGTGTTCACATTGCTTCGCAGAATCGCTTTTGTGCAGAAAACAGTAACACTTGGTCAGGAAGAAAGAAAGCACAGAGCCCCAGATTTTATGTTGTCCTGGAGAGCTTGCAGAGCAGTGGGGAAAGGCAGGCAGAGAATTCCCTGCTAGTACCTTCTCTGTGCCTGTTCACATTGCATCGCAGAATCGCTTTTGTGCAGAAAACAGTAACACTTGTTCAGAACGAAAGAAAGCACAGAGCCCCAGATTTGCTGTTGTCCTGGAGAGCTTGCAGAGCACTGGGGAAAGGCAGGCAGAGAATTCCCTGCTAGCACCTTCTCTGTGCCTGGGAAGAACAAGTGTTCACATTGCTTCGCAGAATCGCTTTTGTGCAGAAAACAGTAACACTTGTTCAGAACGAAAGAAAGCGCAGAGCCCCAGATTTTATGTTGTCCTGGAGAGCTTGCAGAGCACTGGGGAAAGGCAGGCAGAGAATTCCCTGCTAGCACCTTCTCTGTGCCTGGGAAGAACAAGTGTTCACATTGCTTCGCAGAATCGCTTTTGTGCAGAAAACAGTAACACTTGTTCAGAATGAAAGAAAGCACAGAGCCCCAGATTTTATGTTCTCCTGGAGAGCTTGCAGAGCACTGGGGAAAGGCAGGCAGAGAATTCCCTGCTAGCACCTTCTCTGTGCCTGGGAAGCACAAGTGTTCACATTGCTTCGCAGAATCGCTTTTGTGCAGAAAACAGTAACACTTGTTCAGAAGGAAAGAAAGCACAGAGCCCCAGAATTTATGTTGTCCTGGAGAGCTTGCAGAGCACTGGGGAAAGGCAGGCAGAGAATTCCCTGCTAGCACCTTCTCTGTGCCTGGGAAGCACAAGTGTTCACATTGCTTCGCAGAATCGCTTTTGTGCAGAAAACAGTAACACTTGTTCAGAACGAAAGAAAGCACAGAGCCCCAGATTTTATGTTGTCCTGGAGAGCTTGCAGAGCACTGGGGAAAGGCAGGCAGAGAATTCCCTGCTAGCACCTTCTCTGTGCCTGGAAAGCACAAGTGTTCACATTGCTTCGCAGAATCGCTTTTGTGCAGAAAACAGTAACACTTGTTCAGAACGAAAGAAAGCACAGAGCCCCAGATTTGCTGTTGTCCTGGAGAGCTTGCAGAGCACTGGGGAAAGGCAGGCAGAGAATTCCCTGCTAGCACCTTCTCTGTGCCTGGGAAGCAGAAGTGTTCACATTGCTTCGCAGAATCGCTTTTGTGCAGAAAACAGTAACACTTGTTCAGAAAGAAAGAAAGCACAGAGCCCCAGATTTTATGTTGTCCTGGAGAGCTTGCAGAGCACTGGGGAAAGGCAGGCAGAGAATTCCCTGCTAGCACCTTCTCTGTGCCTGGGAAGCACAAGTGTTCACATTGCTTCGCAGAATCGCTTTTGTGCAGAAAACAGTAACACTTGTTCAGAACGAAAGAAAGCACAGAGCCCCAGATTTTATGTTGTCCTGGAGAGCTTGCAGAGCACTGGGGAAAGGCAGGCAGAGAATTCCCTGCTAGCACCTTCTCTGTGCCTGGGAAACAGAAGTGTTCACATTGCTTCGCAGAATCGCTTTTGTGCAGAAAACAGTAACACTTGTTCAGAACGAAAGAAAGCACAGAGCCCCAGATTTTATGTTGTCCTGGAGAGCTTGCAGAGCACTGGGGAAAGGCAGGCAGAGAATTCGCTGCTAGTACCTTCTCTGTGCCTGTTCACATTGCATCGCAGAATCGCTTTTGTGCAGAAAACAGTAACACTTGTTCAGAACGAAAGAAAGCACAGAGCCCCAGATTTGCTGTTGTCCTGGAGAGCTTGCAGAGCACTGGGGAAAGGCAGGCAGAGAATTCCCTGCTAGCACCTTCTCTGTGCCTGGGAAGCACAAGTGTTCACATTGCTTCGCAGAATCGCTTTTGTGCAGAAAACAGTAACACTTGTTCAGAACGAAAGAAAGCGCAGAGCCCCAGATTTTATGTTGTCCTGGAGAGCTTGCAGAGCACTGGGGAAAGGCAGGCAGAGAATTCCCTGCTAGCACCTTCTCTGTGCCTGGGAAGCACAAGTGTTCACATTGCTTCGCAGAATCGCTTTTGTGCAGAAAACAGTAACACTTGTTCAGAACGAAAGAAAGCACAGAGCCCCAGATTTGCTGTTGTCCTGGAGAGCTTGCAGAGCACTGGGGAAAGGCAGGCAGAGAATTCCCTGCTAGCACCTTCTCTGTGCCTGTTCACATTGCTTCGCAGAATCGCTTTTGTGCAGAAAACAGTAACACTTGTTCAGAACGAAAGAAAGCACAGAGCCCCAGATTTTATGTTGTCCTGGAGAGCTTGCAGAGCACTGGGGAAAGGCAGGCAGAGAATTCCCTGCTAGCACCTTCTCTGTGCCTGGGAAGCACAAGTGTTCACATTGCTTCGCAGAATCGCTTTTGTGCAGAAAACAGTAACACTTGTTCAGAACGAAAGAAAGCACAGAGCCCCAGATTTTATGTTGTCCTGGAGAGCTTGCAGAGCACTGGGGAAAGGCAGGCAGAGAATTCCCTGCTAGCACCTTCTCTGTGCCTGGGAAGCACAAGTGTTCACATTGCTTCGCAGAATCGCTTTTGTGCAGAAAACAGTAACACTTGTTCAGAACGAAAGAAAGCACAGAGCCCCAGATTTGCTGTTGTCCTGGAGAGCTTGCAGAGCACTGGGGAAAGGCAGGCAGAGAATTCCCTGCTAGCACCTTCTCTGTGCCTGGGAAGCACAAGTGTTCACATTGCTTCGCAGAATCGCTTTTGTGCAGAAAACAGTAACACTTGTTCAGAACGAAAGAAAGCACAGAGCCCCAGATTTTATGTTGTCCTGGAGAGCTTGCAGAGCACTGGGGAAAGGCAGGCAGAGAATTCCCTGCTAGCACCTTCTCTGTGCCTGGGAAGCACAAGTGTTCACATTGCTTCGCAGAATCGCTTTTGTGCAGAAAACAGTAACACTTGTTCAGAACGAAAGAAAGCACAGAGCCCCAGATTTTATGTTGTCCTGGAGAGCTTGCAGAGCACTGGGGAAAGGCAGGCAGAGAATTCCCTGCTAGCACCTTCTCTGTGCCTGGGAAACAGAAGTGTTTACATTGCTTCGCAGAATCGCTTTTGTGCAGAAAACAGTAACACTTGGTCAGGAAGAAAGAAAGCACAGAGCCCCAGATTTTATGTTGTCCTGGAGAGCTTGCAGAGCACTGGGGAAAGGCAGGCAGAGAATTCCCTGCTAGCACCTTCTCTGTGCCTGGGAAACAGAAGTGTTCACATTGCTTCGCAGAATCGCTTTTGTGCAGAAAACAGTAACACTTGTTCAGAACGAAAGAAAGCACAGAGCCCCAGATTTTATGTTGTCCTGGAGAGCTTGCAGAGCACTGGGGAAAGGCAGGCAGAGAATTCGCTGCTAGTACCTTCTCTGTGCCTGTTCACATTGCATCGCAGAATCGCTTTTGTGCAGAAAACAGTAACACTTGTTCAGAACGAAAGAAAGCACAGAGCCCCAGATTTGCTGTTGTCCTGGAGAGCTTGCAGAGCACTGGGGAAAGGCAGGCAGAGAATTCCCTGCTAGCACCTTCTCTGTGCCTGGGAAGCACAAGTGTTCACATTGCTTCGCAGAATCGCTTTTGTGCAGAAAACAGTAACACTTGTTCAGAACGAAAGAAAGCGCAGAGCCCCAGATTTTATGTTGTCCTGGAGAGCTTGCAGAGCACTGGGGAAAGGCAGGCAGAGAATTCCCTGCTAGCACCTTCTCTGTGCCTGGGAAGCACAAGTGTTCACATTGCTTCGCAGAATCGCTTTTGTGCAGAAAACAGTAACACTTGTTCAGAACGAAAGAAAGCACAGAGCCCCAGATTTGCTGTTGTCCTGGAGAGCTTGCAGAGCACTGGGGAAAGGCAGGCAGAGAATTCCCTGCTAGCACCTTCTCTGTGCCTGGGAAGCACAAGTGTTCACATTGCTTCGCAGAATCGCTTTTGTGCAGAAAACAGTAACACTTGTTCAGAACGAAAGAAAGCACAGAGCCCCAGATTTGCTGTTGTCCTGGAGAGCTTGCAGAGCACTGGGGAAAGGCAGGCAGAGAATTCCCTGCTAGCACCTTCTCTGTGCCTGTTCACATTGCTTCGCAGAATCGCTTTTGTGCAGAAAACAGTAACACTTGTTCAGAACGAAAGAAAGCACAGAGCCCCAGATTTTATGTTGTCCTGGAGAGCTTGCAGAGCACTGGGGAAAGGCAGGCAGAGAATTCCCTGCTAGCACCTTCTCTGTGCCTGGGAAGCACAAGTGTTCACATTGCTTCGCAGAATCGCTTTTGTGCAGAAAACAGTAACACTTGTTCAGAACGAAAGAAAGCACAGAGCCCCAGATTTTATGTTGTCCTGGAGAGCTTGCAGAGCACTGGGGAAAGGCAGGCAGAGAATTCCCTGCTAGCACCTTCTCTGTGCCTGGGAAGCACAAGTGTTCACATTGCTTCGCAGAATCGCTTTTGTGCAGAAAACAGTAACACTTGTTCAGAACGAAAGAAAGCACAGAGCCCCAGATTTGCTGTTGTCCTGGAGAGCTTGCAGAGCACTGGGGAAAGGCAGGCAGAGAATTCCCTGCTAGCACCTTCTCTGTGCCTGGGAAGCACAAGTGTTCACATTGCTTCGCAGAATCGCTTTTGTGCAGAAAACAGTAACACTTGTTCAGAACGAAAGAAAGCACAGAGCCCCAGATTTTATGTTGTCCTGGAGAGCTTGCAGAGCACTGGGGAAAGGCAGGCAGAGAATTCCCTGCTAGCACCTTCTCTGTGCCTGGGAAGCACAAGTGTTCACATTGCTTCGCAGAATCGCTTTTGTGCAGAAAACAGTAACACTTGTTCAGAACGAAAGAAAGCACAGAGCCCCAGATTTTATGTTGTCCTGGAGAGCTTGCAGAGCACTGGGGAAAGGCAGGCAGAGAATTCCCTGCTAGCACCTTCTCTGTGCCTGGGAAACAGAAGTGTTTACATTGCTTCGCAGAATCGCTTTTGTGCAGAAAACAGTAACACTTGGTCAGGAAGAAAGAAAGCACAGAGCCCCAGATTTTATGTTGTCCTGGAGAGCTTGCAGAGCACTGGGGAAAGGCAGGCAGAGAATTCCCTGCTAGCACCTTCTCTGTGCCTGGGAAGCACAAGTGTTCACATTGCTTCGCAGAATCGCTTTTGTGCAGAAAACAGTAACACTTGTTCAGAACGAAAGAAAGCGCAGAGCCCCAGATTTTATGTTGTCCTGGAGAGCTTGCAGAGCACTGGGGAAAGGCAGGCAGAGAATTCCCTGCTAGCACCTTCTCTGTGCCTGGGAAGCAGAAGTGTTCACATTGCTTCGCAGAATCGCTTTTGTGCAGAAAACAGTAACACTTGTTCAGAACGAAAGAAAGCACAGAGCCCCAGATTTGCTGTTGTCCTGGAGAGCTTGCAGAGCACTGGGGAAAGGCAGGCAGAGAATTCCCTGCTAGCACCTTCTCTGTGCCTGGGAAGCACAAGTGTTCACATTGCTTCGCAGAATCGCTTTTGTGCAGAAAACAGTAACACTTGTTCAGAACGAAAGAAAGCACAGAGCCCCAGATTTGCTGTTGTCCTGGAGAGCTTGCAGAGCACTGGGGAAAGGCAGGCAGAGAATTCCCTGCTAGCACCTTCTCTGTGCCTGTTCACATTGTTTCGCAGAATCGCTTTTGTGCAGAAAACAGTAACACTTGTTCAGAACGAAAGAAAGCACAGAGCCCCAGATTTTATGTTGTCCTGGAGAGCTTGCAGAGCACTGGGGAAAGGCAGGCAGAGAATTCCCTGCTAGCACTTTCTCTGTGCCTGGGAAGCACAAGTGTTCACATTGCTTCGCAGAATCGCTTTTGTGCAGAAAACAGTAACACTTGTTCAGAACGAAAGAAAGCGCAGAGCCCCAGATTTTATGTTGTCCTGGAGAGCTTGCAGAGCACTGGGGAAAGGCAGGCAGAGAATTCCCTGCTAGCACCTTCTCTGTGCCTGGGAAGCAGAAGTGTTCACATTGCTTCGCAGAATCGCTTTTGTGCAGAAAACAGTAACACTTGTTCAGAACGAAAGAAAGCACAGAGCCCCAGATTTGCTGTTGTCCTGGAGAGCTTGCAGAGCACTGGGGAAAGGCAGGCAGAGAATTCCCTGCTAGCACCTTCTCTGTGCCTGGGAAGCACAAGTGTTCACATTGCTTCGCAGAATCGCTTTTGTGCAGAAAACAGTAACACTTGTTCAGAACGAAAGAAAGCACAGAGCCCCAGATTTGCTGTTGTCCTGGAGAGCTTGCAGAGCACTGGGGAAAGGCAGGCAGAGAATTCCCTGCTAGCACCTTCTCTCTGCCTGTTCACATTGCTTCGCAGAATCGCTTTTGTGCAGAAAACAGTAACATTTGTTCAGAACGAAAGAAAGCACAGAGCCCCAGATTTTATGTTGTCCTGGAGAGCTTGCAGAGCACTGGGGAAAGGCAGGCAGAGAATTCCCTGCTAGCACCTTCTCTGTGCCTGTTCACATTGCTTCGCAGAATCGCTTTTGTGCAGAAAACAGTAACACTTGTTCAGAACGAAAGAAAGCACAGAGCCCCAGATTTGCTGTTGTCCTGGAGAGCTTGCAGAGCACTGGGGAAAGGCAGGCAGAGAATTCCCTGCTAGCACCTTCTCTGTGCCTGGGAAGCAGAAGTGTTCACATTGCTTCGCAGAATCGCTTTTGTGCAGAAAACAGTAACACTTGTTCAGAACGAAAGAAAGCACAGAGCCCCAGATTTTATGTTGTCCTGGAGAGCTTGCAGAGCACTGGGGAAAGGCAGGCAGAGAATTCCCTGCTAGCACCTTCTCTGTGCCTGGGAAGCACAAGTGTTCACATTGCTTCGCAGAATCGCTTTTGTGCAGAAAACAGTAACACTTGTTCAGAACGAAAGAAAGCACAGAGCCCCAGATTTTATGTTGTCCTGGAGAGCTTGCAGAGCACTGGGGAAAGGCAGGCAGAGAATTCCCTGCTAGCACCTTCTCTGTGCCTGGGAAACAGAAGTGTTCACATTGCTTCGCAGAATCGCTTTTGTGCAGAAAACAGTAACACTTGGTCAGGAAGAAAGAAAGCACAGAGCCCCAGATTTTATGTTGTCCTGGAGAGCTTGCAGAGCACTGGGGAAAGGCAGGCAGAGAATTCCCTGCTAGCACCTTCTCTGTGCCTGGGAAGCAGAAGTGTTCACATTGCTTCGCAGAATCGCTTTTGTGCAGAAAACAGTAACACTTGTTCAGAACGAAAGAAAGCGCAGAGCCCCAGATTTTATGTTGTCCTGGAGAGCTTGCAGAGCACTGGGGAAAGGCAGGCAGAGAATTCCCTGCTAGCACCTTCTCTGTGCCTGGGAAGCACAAGTGTTCACATTGCTTCGCAGAATCGCTTTTGTGCAGAAAACAGTAACACTTGTTCAGAACGAAAGAAAGCACAGAGCCCCAGATTTTATGTTGTCCTGGAGAGCTTGCAGAGCACTGGGGAAAGGCAGGCAGAGAATTCCCTGCTAGCACCTTCTCTGTGCCTGGGAAGCACAAGTGTTCACATTGCTTCGCAGAATCGCTTTTGTGCAGAAAACAGTAACACTTGTTCAGAACGAAAGAAAGCACAGAGCCCCAGATTTGCTGTTGTCCTGGAGAGCTTGCAGAGCACTGGGGAAAGGCAGGCAGAGAATTCCCTGCTAGCACCTTCTCTGTGCCTGGGAAGCACAAGTGTTCACATTGCTTCGCAGAATCGCTTTTGTGCAGAAAACAGTAACACTTGTTCAGAACGAAAGAAAGCACAGAGCCCCAGATTTGCTGTTGTCCTGGAGAGCTTGCAGAGCACTGGGGAAAGGCAGGCAGAGAATTCCCTGCTAGCACCTTCTCTGTGCCTGTTCACATTGTTTCGCAGAATCGCTTTTGTGCAGAAAACAGTAACACTTGTTCAGAACGAAAGAAAGCACAGAGCCCCAGATTTTATGTTGTCCTGGAGAGCTTGCAGAGCACTGGGGAAAGGCAGGCAGAGAATTCCCTGCTAGCACTTTCTCTGTGCCTGGGAAGCACAAGTGTTCACATTGCTTCGCAGAATCGCTTTTGTGCAGAAAACAGTAACACTTGTTCAGAACGAAAGAAAGCACAGAGCCCCAGATTTGCTGTTGTCCTGGAGAGCTTGCAGAGCACTGGGGAAAGGCAGGCAGAGAATTCCCTGCTAGCACCTTCTCTCTGCCTGTTCACATTGCTTAGCAGAATCGCTTTTGTGCAGAAAACAGTAACACTTGTTCAGAACGAAAGAAAGCACAGAGCCCCAGATTTTATGTTGTCCTGGAGAGCTTGCAGAGCACTGGGGAAAGGCAGGCAGAGAATTCCCTGCTAGCACCTTCTCTGTGCCTGGGAAGCACAAGTGTTCACATTGCTTCGCAGAAACGCTTTTGTGCAGAAAACAGTAACACTTGTTCAGAACGAAAGAAAGCACAGAGCCCCAGATTTGCTGTTGTCCTGGAGAGCTTGCAGAGCACTGGGGAAAGGCAGGCAGAGAATTCCCTGCTAGCACCTTCTCTGTGCCTGGGAAGCACAAGTGTTCACATTGCTTCGCAGAATCGCTTTTGTGCAGAAAACAGTAACACTTGTTCAGAACGAAAGAAAGCGCAGAGCCCCAGATTTTATGTTGTCCTGGAGAGCTTGCAGAGCACTGGGGAAAGGCAGGCAGAGAATTCCCTGCTAGCACCTTCTCTGTGCCTGGGAAGCACAAGTGTTCACATTGCTTCGCAGAATCGCTTTTGTGCAGAAAACAGTAACACTTGTTCAGAAGGAAAGAAAGCACAGAGCCCCAGAATTTATGTTGTCCTGGAGAGCTTGCAGAGCACTGGGGAAAGGCAGGCAGAGAATTCCCTGCTAGCACCTTCTCTGTGCCTGGGAAGCACAAGTGTTCACATTGCTTCGCAGAATCGCTTTTGTGCAGAAAACAGTAACACTTGTTCAGAAAGAAAGAAAGCACAGAGCCCCAGATTTTATGTTGTCCTGGAGAGCTTGCAGAGCACTGGGGAAAGGCAGGCAGAGAATTCCCTGCTAGCACCTTCTCTGTGCCTGGGAAGCACAAGTGTTCACATTGCTTCGCAGAATCGCTTTTGTGCAGAAAACAGTAACACTTGTTCAGAACGAAAGAAAGCACAGAGCCCCAGATTTTATGTTGTCCTGGAGAGCTTGCAGAGCACTGGGGAAAGGCAGGCAGAGAATTCCCTGCTAGCACCTTCTCTGTGCCTGGGAAGCACAAGTGTTCACATTGCTTCGCAGAATCGCTTTTGTGCAGAAAACAGTAACACTTGTTCAGAACGAAAGAAAGCACAGAGCCCCAGATTTTATGTTGTCCTGGAGAGCTTGCAGAGCACTGGGTAAAAGCAGGCAGAGAATTCCCTGCTAGCACCTTCTCTGTGCCTGGGAAGCACAAGTGTTCACATTGCTTCGCAGAATCGCTTTTGTGCAGAAAACAGTAACACTTGTTCCGAACGAAAGAAAGCACAGAGCCCCAGATTTGCTGTTGTCCTGGAGAGCTTGCAGAGCACTGGGGAAAGGCAGGCAGAGAATTCCCTGCTAGCACCTTCTCTGTGCCTGTTCACATTGTTTCGCAGAATCGCTTTTGTGCAGAAAACAGTAACACTTGTTCAGAAGGAAAGAAAGCACAGAGCCCCAGATTTTATGTTGTCCTGGAGAGCTTGCAGAGCACTGGGTAAAAGCAGGCAGAGAATTCCCTGCTAGCACCTTCTCTGTGCCTGGGAAGCACAAGTGTTCACAATGCTTCGCAGAATCGCTTTTGTGCAGAAAACAATAACACTTGTTTCGAACGAAAGAAAGCACAGAGCCCCAGATTTGCTGTTGTCCTGGAGAGCTTGCAGAGCACTGGGGAAAGGCAGGCAGAGAATTCCCTGCTAGCACCTTCTCTGTGCCTGTTCACATTGTTTCGCAGAATCGCTTTTGTGCAGAAAACAGTAACACTTGTTCAGAACGAAAGAAAGCACAGAGCCCCAGATTTGCTGTTGTCCTGGAGAGCTTGCAGAGCACTGGGGAAAGGCAGGCAGAGAATTCCCTGCTAGCACCTTCTCTGTGCCTGTTCACATTGCTTCGCAGAATCGCTTTTGTGCAGAAAACAGTAACACTTGTTCAGAACGAAAGAAAGCACAGAGCCCCAGATTTTATGTTGTCCTGGAGAGCTTGCAGAGCACTGGGGAAAGGCAGGCAGAGAATTCCCTGCTAGCACCTTCTCTGTGCCTGGGAAGCACAAGTGTTCACATTGCTTCGCAGAATCGCTTTTGTGCAGAAAACAGTAACACTTGTTCAGAACGAAAGAAAGCACAGAGCCCCAGATTTTATGTTGTCCTGGAGAGCTTGCAGAGCACTGGGGAAAGGCAGGCAGAGAATTCCCTGCTAGCACCTTCTCTGTGCCTGTTCACATTGCTTCGCAGAATCGCTTTTGTGCAGAAAACAGTAACACTTGTTCAGAACGAAAGAAAGCACAGAGCCCCAGATTTGCTGTTGTCCTGGAGAGCTTGCAGAGCACTGGGGAAAGGCAGGCAGAGAATTCCCTGCTAGCACCTTCTCTGTGCCTGGGAAGCAGAAGTGTTCACATTGCTTCGCAGAATCGCTTTTGTGCAGAAAACAGTAACACTTGTTCAGAACGAAAGAAAGCACAGAGCCCCAGATTTTATGTTGTCCTGGAGAGCTTGCAGAGCACTGGGGAAAGGCAGGCAGAGAATTCCCTGCTAGCACCTTCTCTGTGCCTGGGAAGCACAAGTGTTCACATTGCTTCGCAGAATCGCTTTTGTGCAGAAAACAGTAACACTTGTTCAGAACGAAAGAAAGCACAGAGCCCCAGATTTTATGTTGTCCTGGAGAGCTTGCAGAGCACTGGGGAAAGGCAGGCAGAGAATTCCCTGCTAGCACCTTCTCTGTGCCTGGGAAACAGAAGTGTTCACATTGCTTCGCAGAATCGCTTTTGTGCAGAAAACAGTAACACTTGGTCAGGAAGAAAGAAAGCACAGAGCCCCAGATTTTATGTTGTCCTGGAGAGCTTGCAGAGCACTGGGGAAAGGCAGGCAGAGAATTCCCTGCTAGCACCTTCTCTGTGCCTGGGAAGCACAAGTGTTCACATTGCTTCGCAGAATCGCTTTTGTGCAGAAAACAGTAACACTTGTTCAGAACGAAAGAAAGCGCAGAGCCCCAGATTTTATGTTGTCCTGGAGAGCTTGCAGAGCACTGGGGAAAGGCAGGCAGAGAATTCCCTGCTAGCACCTTCTCTGTGCCTGGGAAGCAGAAGTGTTCACATTGCTTCGCAGAATCGCTTTTGTGCAGAAAACAGTAACACTTGTTCAGAACGAAAGAAAGCACAGAGCCCCAGATTTGCTGTTGTCCTGGAGAGCTTGCAGAGCACTGGGGAAAGGCAGGCAGAGAATTCCCTGCTAGCACCTTCTCTGTGCCTGGGAAGCACAAGTGTTCACATTGCTTCGCAGAATCGCTTTTGTGCAGAAAACAGTAACACTTGTTCAGAACGAAAGAAAGCACAGAGCCCCAGATTTGCTGTTGTCCTGGAGAGCTTGCAGAGCACTGGGGAAAGGCAGGCAGAGAATTCCCTGCTAGCACCTTCTCTGTGCCTGTTCACATTGTTTCGCAGAATCGCTTTTGTGCAGAAAACAGTAACACTTGTTCAGAACGAAAGAAAGCGCAGAGCCCCAGATTTTATGTTGTCCTGGAGAGCTTGCAGAGCACTGGGGAAAGGCAGGCAGAGAATTCCCTGCTAGCACCTTCTCTGTGCCTGGGAAGCAGAAGTGTTCACATTGCTTCGCAGAATCGCTTTTGTGCAGAAAACAGTAACACTTGTTCAGAACGAAAGAAAGCACAGAGCCCCAGATTTGCTGTTGTCCTGGAGAGCTTGCAGAGCACTGGGGAAAGGCAGGCAGAGAATTCCCTGCTAGCACCTTCTCTGTGCCTGGGAAGCACAAGTGTTCACATTGCTTCGCAGAATCGCTTTTGTGCAGAAAACAGTAACACTTGTTCAGAACGAAAGAAAGCACAGAGCCCCAGATTTGCTGTTGTCCTGGAGAGCTTGCAGAGCACTGGGGAAAGGCAGGCAGAGAATTCCCTGCTAGCACCTTCTCTCTGCCTGTTCACATTGCTTCGCAGAATCGCTTTTGTGCAGAAAACAGTAACACTTGTTCAGAACGAAAGAAAGCACAGAGCCCCAGATTTTATGTTGTCCTGGAGAGCTTGCAGAGCACTGGGGAAAGGCAGGCAGAGAATTCCCTGCTAGCACCTTCTCTGTGCCTGGGAAGCACAAGTGTTCACATTGCTTCGCAGAATCGCTTTTGTGCAGAAAACAGTAACACTTGTTCAGAACGAAAGAAAGCACAGAGCCCCAGATTTTATGTTCTCCTGGAGAGCTTGCAGAGCACTGGGGAAAGGCAGGCAGAGAATTCCCTGCTAGCACCTTCTCTGTGCCTGGGAAGCACAAGTGTTCACATTGCTTCGCAGAATCGCTTTTGTGCAGAAAACAGTAACACTTGTTCAGAAGGAAAGAAAGCACAGAGCCCCAGAATTTATGTTGTCCTGGAGAGCTTGCAGAGCACTGGGGAAAGGCAGGCAGAGAATTCCCTGCTAGCACCTTCTCTGTGCCTGGGAAGCACAAGTGTTCACATTGCTTCGCAGAATCGCTTTTGTGCAGAAAACAGTAACACTTGTTCAGAAAGAAAGAAAGCACAGAGCCCCAGATTTTATGTTGTCCTGGAGAGCTTGCAGAGCACTGGGGAAAGGCAGGCAGAGAATTCCCTGCTAGCACCTTCTCTGTGCCTGGGAAGCACAAGTGTTCACATTGCTTCGCAGAATCGCTTTTGTGCAGAAAACAGTAACACTTGTTCAGAACGAAAGAAAGCACAGAGCCCCAGATTTGCTGTTGTCCTGGAGAGCTTGCAGAGCACTGGGGAAAGGCAGGCAGAGAATTCCCTGCTAGCACCTTCTCTGTGCCTGGGAAACAGAAGTGTTCACATTGCTTCGCAGAATCGCTTTTGTGCAGAAAACAGTAACACTTGGTCAGGAAGAAAGAAAGCACAGAGCCCCAGATTTTATGTTGTCCTGGAGAGCTTGCAGAGCACTGGGGAAAGGCAGGCAGAGAATTCCCTGCTAGTACCTTCTCTGTGCCTGTTCACATTGCATCGCAGAATCGCTTTTGTGCAGAAAACAGTAACACTTGTTCAGAACGAAAGAAAGCACAGAGCCCCAGATTTACTGTTGTCCTAGAGAGCTTGCAGAGCACTGGGGAAAGGCAGGCAGAGAATTCCCTGCTAGCACCTTCTCTGTGCCTGGGAAGCAGAAGTGTTCACATTGCTTCGCAGAAACGCTTTTGTGCAGAAAACAGTAGCACTTGTTCAGAACGAAAGAAAGCACAGAGCCCCAGATTTGCTGTTGTCCTAGAGAGCTTGCAGAGCACTGGGGAAAGGCAGGCAGAGAATTCCCTGCTAGCACCTTCTCTGTGCCTGGGAAGCAGAAGTGTTCACATTGCTTCGCAGAAACGCTTTTGTGCAGAAAACAGTAACACTTGTTCAGAACGAAAGAAAGCACAGAGCCCCAGATTTTATGTTGTCCTGGAGAGCTTGCAGAGCACTGGGGAAAGGCAGGCAGAGAATTCCCTGCTAGCACCTTCTCTGTGCCTGGGAAGCACAAGTGTTCACATTGCTTCGCAGAATCGCTTTTATGCAGAAAACAGTAACACTTGTTCCGAACGAAAGAAATCACAGAGCCCCAGATTTTATGTTGTCCTGGAGAGCTTGCAGAGCACTGGGGAAAGGCAGGCAGAGAATTCCCTGCTAGCACCTTCTCTGTGCCTGGGAAGCACAAGTGTTCACATTGCTTCGCAGAATCGCTTTTGTGCAGAAAACAGTAACACTTGTTCAGAAAGAAAGAAAGCACAGAGCCCCAGATTTTATGTTGTCCTGGAGAGCTTGCAGAGCACTGGGGAAAGGCAGGCAGAGAATTCCCTGCTAGCACCTTCTCTGTGCCTGGGAAGCACAAGTGTTCACATTGCTTCGCAGAATCGCTTTTGTGCAGAAAACAGTAACACTTGTTCAGAACGAAAGAAAGCACAGAGCCCCAGATTTGCTGTTGTCCTGGAGAGCTTGCAGAGCACTGGGGAAAGGCAGGCAGAGAATTCCCTGCTAGCACCTTCTCTGTGCCTGGGAAGCACAAGTGTTCACATTGCTTCGCAGAATCGCTTTTGTGCAGAAAACAGTAACACTTGTTCAGAACGAAAGAAAGCACAGAGCCCCAGATTTTATGTTGTCCTGGAGAGCTTGCAGAGCACTGGGTAAAAGCAGGCAGAGAATTCCCTGCTAGCACCTTCTCTGTGCCTGGGAAGCACAAGTGTTCACAATGCTTCGCAGAATCGCTTTTGTGCAGAAAACAGTAACACTTGTTCCGAACGAAAGAAAGCACAGAGCCCCAGATTTGCTGTTGTCCTGGAGAGCTTGCAGAGCACTGGGGAAAGGCAGGCAGAGAATTCCCTGCTAGCACCTTCTCTGTGCCTGTTCACATTGTTTCGCAGAATCGCTTTTGTGCAGAAAACAGTAACACTTGTTCAGAAGGAAAGAAAGCACAGAGCCCCAGATTTTATGTTGTCCTGGAGAGCTTGCAGAGCACTGGGTAAAAGCAGGCAGAGAATTCCCTGCTAGCACCTTCTCTGTGCCTGGGAAGCACAAGTGTTCACAATGCTTCGCAGAATCGCTTTTGTGCAGAAAACAATAACACTTGTTTCGAACGAAAGAAAGCACAGAGCCCCAGATTTGCTGTTGTCCTGGAGAGCTTGCAGAGCACTGGGGAAAGGCAGGCAGAGAATTCCCTGCTAGCACCTTCTCTGTGCCTGTTCACATTGTTTCGCAGAATCGCTTTTGTGCAGAAAACAGTAACACTTGTTCAGAACGAAAGAAAGCACAGAGCCCCAGATTTGCTGTTGTCCTGGAGAGCTTGCAGAGCACTGGGGAAAGGCAGGCAGAGAATTCCCTGCTAGCACCTTCTCTGTGCCTGTTCACATTGCTTCGCAGAATCGCTTTTGTGCAGAAAACAGTAACACTTGTTCAGAACGAAAGAAAGCACAGAGCCCCAGATTTTATGTTGTCCTGGAGAGCTTGCAGAGCACTGGGGAAAGGCAGGCAGAGAATTCCCTGCTAGCACCTTCTCTGTGCCTGGGAAGCACAAGTGTTCACATTGCTTCGCAGAATCGCTTTTGTGCAGAAAACAGTAACACTTGTTCAGAACGAAAGAAAGCACAGAGCCCCAGATTTTATGTTGTCCTGGAGAGCTTGCAGAGCACTGGGGAAAGGCAGGCAGAGAATTCCCTGCTAGCACCTTCTCTGTGCCTGTTCACATTGCTTCGCAGAATCGCTTTTGTGCAGAAAACAGTAACACTTGTTCAGAACGAAAGAAAGCACAGAGCCCCAGATTTGCTGTTGTCCTGGAGAGCTTGCAGAGCACTGGGGAAAGGCAGGCAGAGAATTCCCTGCTAGCACCTTCTCTGTGCCTGGGAAGCAGAAGTGTTCACATTGCTTCGCAGAATCGCTTTTGTGCAGAAAACAGTAACACTTGTTCAGAACGAAAGAAAGCACAGAGCCCCAGATTTTATGTTGTCCTGGAGAGCTTGCAGAGCACTGGGGAAAGGCAGGCAGAGAATTCCCTGCTAGCACCTTCTCTGTGCCTGGGAAGCACAAGTGTTCACATTGCTTCGCAGAATCGCTTTTGTGCAGAAAACAGTAACACTTGTTCAGAACGAAAGAAAGCACAGAGCCCCAGATTTTATGTTGTCCTGGAGAGCTTGCAGAGCACTGGGGAAAGGCAGGCAGAGAATTCCCTGCTAGCACCTTCTCTGTGCCTGGGAAACAGAAGTGTTCACATTGCTTCGCAGAATCGCTTTTGTGCAGAAAACAGTAACACTTGGTCAGGAAGAAAGAAAGCACAGAGCCCCAGATTTTATGTTGTCCTGGAGAGCTTGCAGAGCACTGGGGAAAGGCAGGCAGAGAATTCCCTGCTAGCACCTTCTCTGTGCCTGGGAAGCACAAGTGTTCACATTGCTTCGCAGAATCGCTTTTGTGCAGAAAACAGTAACACTTGTTCAGAACGAAAGAAAGCGCAGAGCCCCAGATTTTATGTTGTCCTGGAGAGCTTGCAGAGCACTGGGGAAAGGCAGGCAGAGAATTCCCTGCTAGCACCTTCTCTGTGCCTGGGAAGCAGAAGTGTTCACATTGCTTCGCAGAATCGCTTTTGTGCAGAAAACAGTAACACTTGTTCAGAACGAAAGAAAGCACAGAGCCCCAGATTTGCTGTTGTCCTGGAGAGCTTGCAGAGCACTGGGGAAAGGCAGGCAGAGAATTCCCTGCTAGCACCTTCTCTGTGCCTGGGAAGCACAAGTGTTCACATTGCTTCGCAGAATCGCTTTTGTGCAGAAAACAGTAACACTTGTTCAGAACGAAAGAAAGCACAGAGCCCCAGATTTGCTGTTGTCCTGGAGAGCTTGCAGAGCACTGGGGAAAGGCAGGCAGAGAATTCCCTGCTAGCACCTTCTCTGTGCCTGTTCACATTGTTTCGCAGAATCGCTTTTGTGCAGAAAACAGTAACACTTGTTCAGAACGAAAGAAAGCACAGAGCCCCAGATTTTATGTTGTCCTGGAGAGCTTGCAGAGCACTGGGGAAAGGCAGGCAGAGAATTCCCTGCTAGCACTTTCTCTGTGCCTGGGAAGCAGAAGTGTTCACATTGCTTCGCAGAATCGCTTTTGTGCAGAAAACAGTAACACTTGTTCAGAACGAAAGAAAGCACAGAGCCCCAGATTTGCTGTTGTCCTGGAGAGCTTGCAGAGCACTGGGGAAAGGCAGGCAGAGAATTCCCTGCTAGCACCTTCTCTGTGCCTGGGAAGCACAAGTGTTCACATTGCTTCGCAGAATCGCTTTTGTGCAGAAAACAGTAACACTTGTTCAGAACGAAAGAAAGCGCAGAGCCCCAGATTTTATGTTGTCCTGGAGAGCTTGCAGAGCACTGGGGAAAGGCAGGCAGAGAATTCCCTGCTAGCACCTTCTCTGTGCCTGGGAAGCAGAAGTGTTCACATTGCTTCGCAGAATCGCTTTTGTGCAGAAAACAGTAACACTTGTTCAGAACGAAAGAAAGCACAGAGCCCCAGATTTGCTGTTGTCCTGGAGAGCTTGCAGAGCACTGGGGAAAGGCAGGCAGAGAATTCCCTGCTAGCACCTTCTCTGTGCCTGGGAAGCACAAGTGTTCACATTGCTTCGCAGAATCGCTTTTGTGCAGAAAACAGTAACACTTGTTCAGAACGAAAGAAAGCACAGAGCCCCAGATTTGCTGTTGTCCTGGAGAGCTTGCAGAGCACTGGGGAAAGGCAGGCAGAGAATTCCCTGCTAGCACCTTCTCTCTGCCTGTTCACATTGCTTCGCAGAATCGCTTTTGTGCAGAAAACAGTAACACTTGTTCAGAACGAAAGAAAGCACAGAGCCCCAGATTTTATGTTGTCCTGGAGAGCTTGCAGAGCACTGGGGAAAGGCAGGCAGAGAATTCCCTGCTAGCACCTTCTCTGTGCCTGGGAAGCACAAGTGTTCACATTGCTTCGCAGAATCGCTTTTGTGCAGAAAACAGTAACACTTGTTCAGAACGAAAGAAAGCACAGAGCCCCAGATTTTATGTTGTCCTGGAGAGCTTGCAGAGCACTGGGGAAAGGCAGGCAGAGAATTCCCTGCTAGCACCTTCTCTGTGCCTGTTCACATTGCTTCGCAGAATCGCTTTTGTGCAGAAAACAGTAACACTTGTTCAGAACGAAAGAAAGCACAGAGCCCCAGATTTGCTGTTGTCCTGGAGAGCTTGCAGAGCACTGGGGAAAGGCAGGCAGAGAATTCCCTGCTAGCACCTTCTCTGTGCCTGGGAAGCAGAAGTGTTCACATTGCTTCGCAGAATCGCTTTTGTGCAGAAAACAGTAACACTTGTTCAGAACGAAAGAAAGCACAGAGCCCCAGATTTTATGTTGTCCTGGAGAGCTTGCAGAGCACTGGGGAAAGGCAGGCAGAGAATTCCCTGCTAGCACCTTCTCTGTGCCTGGGAAGCACAAGTGTTCACATTGCTTCGCAGAATCGCTTTTGTGCAGAAAACAGTAACACTTGTTCAGAACGAAAGAAAGCACAGAGCCCCAGATTTTATGTTGTCCTGGAGAGCTTGCAGAGCACTGGGGAAAGGCAGGCAGAGAATTCCCTGCTAGCACCTTCTCTGTGCCTGGGAAACAGAAGTGTTCACATTGCTTCGCAGAATCGCTTTTGTGCAGAAAACAGTAACACTTGGTCAGGAAGAAAGAAAGCACAGAGCCCCAGATTTTATGTTGTCCTGGAGAGCTTGCAGAGCACTGGGGAAAGGCAGGCAGAGAATTCCCTGCTAGCACCTTCTCTGTGCCTGGGAAGCAGAAGTGTTCACATTGCTTCGCAGAATCGCTTTTGTGCAGAAAACAGTAACACTTGTTCAGAACGAAAGAAAGCGCAGAGCCCCAGATTTTATGTTGTCCTGGAGAGCTTGCAGAGCACTGGGGAAAGGCAGGCAGAGAATTCCCTGCTAGCACCTTCTCTGTGCCTGGGAAGCACAAGTGTTCACATTGCTTCGCAGAATCGCTTTTGTGCAGAAAACAGTAACACTTGTTCAGAACGAAAGAAAGCACAGAGCCCCAGATTTTATGTTGTCCTGGAGAGCTTGCAGAGCACTGGGGAAAGGCAGGCAGAGAATTCCCTGCTAGCACCTTCTCTGTGCCTGGGAAGCACAAGTGTTCACATTGCTTCGCAGAATCGCTTTTGTGCAGAAAACAGTAACACTTGTTCAGAACGAAAGAAAGCACAGAGCCCCAGATTTGCTGTTGTCCTGGAGAGCTTGCAGAGCACTGGGGAAAGGCAGGCAGAGAATTCCCTGCTAGCACCTTCTCTGTGCCTGTTCACATTGTTTCGCAGAATCGCTTTTGTGCAGAAAACAGTAACACTTGTTCAGAACGAAAGAAAGCACAGAGCCCCAGATTTTATGTTGTCCTGGAGAGCTTGCAGAGCACTGGGGAAAGGCAGGCAGAGAATTCCCTGCTAGCACTTTCTCTGTGCCTGGGAAGCACAAGTGTTCACATTGCTTCGCAGAATCGCTTTTGTGCAGAAAACAGTAACACTTGTTCAGAACGAAAGAAAGCACAGAGCCCCAGATTTGCTGTTGTCCTGGAGAGCTTGCAGAGCACTGGGGAAAGGCAGGCAGAGAATTCCCTGCTAGCACCTTCTCTCTGCCTGTTCACATTGCTTAGCAGAATCGCTTTTGTGCAGAAAACAGTAACACTTGTTCAGAACGAAAGAAAGCACAGAGCCCCAGATTTTATGTTGTCCTGGAGAGCTTGCAGAGCACTGGGGAAAGGCAGGCAGAGAATTCCCTGCTAGCACCTTCTCTGTGCCTGGGAAGCACAAGTGTTCACATTGCTTCGCAGAATCGCTTTTGTGCAGAAAACAGTAACACTTGTTCAGAACGAAAGAAAGCACAGAGCCCCAGATTTGCTGTTGTCCTGGAGAGCTTGCAGAGCACTGGGGAAAGGCAGGCAGAGAATTCCCTGCTAGCACCTTCTCTGTGCCTGTTCACATTGCTTCGCAGAATCGCTTTTGTGCAGAAAACAGTAACACTTGTTCAGAACGAAAGAAAGCACAGAGCCCCAGATTTTATGTTGTCCTGGAGAGCTTGCAGAGCACTGGGGAAAGGCAGGCAGAGAATTCCCTGCTAGCACCTTCTCTGTGCCTGGGAAGCACAAGTGTTCACATTGCTTCGCAGAATCGCTTTTGTGCAGAAAACAGTAACACTTGTTCAGAACGAAAGAAAGCACAGAGCCCCAGATTTGCTGTTGTCCTGGAGAGCTTGCAGAGCACTGGGGAAAGGCAGGCAGAGAATTCCCTGCTAGCACCTTCTCTGTGCCTGGGAAACAGAAGTGTTCACATTGCTTCGCAGAATCGCTTTTGTGCAGAAAACAGTAACACTTGTTCAGAACGAAAGAAAGCACAGAGCCCCAGATTTGCTGTTGTCCTGGAGAGCTTGCAGAGCACTGGGGAAAGGCAGGCAGAGAATTCCCTGCTAGCACCTTCTCTGTGCCTGGGAAGCAGAAGTGTTCACATTGCTTCGCAGAATCGCTTTTGTGCAGAAAACAGTAACACTTGTTCAGAACGAAAGAAAGCACAGAGCCCCAGATTTTATGTTGTCCTGGAGAGCTTGCAGAGCACTGGGGAAAGGCAGGCAGAGAATTCCCTGCTAGCACCTTCTCTGTGCCTGGGAAGCACAAGTGTTCACATTGCTTCGCAGAATCGCTTTTGTGCAGAAAACAGTAACACTTGTTCAGAACGAAAGAAAGCACAGAGCCCCAGATTTGCTGTTGTCCTGGAGAGCTTGCAGAGCACTGGGGAAAGGCAGGCAGAGAATTCCCTGCTAGTACCTTCTCTGTGCCTGTTCACATTGCATCGCAGAATCGCTTTTGTGCAGAAAACAGTAACACTTGTTCAGAACGAAAGAAAGCACAGAGCCCCAGATTTACTGTTGTCCTAGAGAGCTTGCAGAGCACTGGGGAAAGGCAGGCAGAGAATTCCCTGCTAGCACCTTCTCTGTGCCTGGAAGCAGAAGTGTTCACATTGCTTCGCAGAATCGCTTTTGTGCAGAAAACAGTAACACTTGTTCAGAACGAAAGAAAGCGCAGAGCCCCAGATTTTATGTTGTCCTGGAGAGCTTGCAGAGCACTGGGGAAAGGCAGGCAGAGAATTCCCTGCTAGCACCTTCTCTGTGCCTGGGAAGCACAAGTGTTCACATTGCTTCGCAGAATCGCTTTTGTGCAGAAAACAGTAACACTTGTTCAGAACGAAAGAAAGCACAGAGCCCCAGATTTTATGTTCTCCTGGAGAGCTTGCAGAGCACTGGGGAAAGGCAGGCAGAGAATTCCCTGCTAGCACCTTCTCTGTGCCTGGGAAGCACAAGTGTTCACATTGCTTCGCAGAATCGCTTTTGTGCAGAAAACAGTAACACTTGTTCAGAAGGAAAGAAAGCACAGAGCCCCAGATTTGCTGTTGTCCTGGAGAGCTTGCAGAGCACTGGGGAAAGGCAGGCAGAGAATTCCCTGCTAGCACCTTCTCTGTGCCTGGGAAGCACAAGTGTTCACATTGCTTCGCAGAATCGCTTTTGTGCAGAAAACAGTAACACTTGTTCAGAAAGAAAGAAAGCACAGAGCCCCAGATTTTATGTTGTCCTGGAGAGCTTGCAGAGCACTGGGGAAAGGCAGGCAGAGAATTCCCTGCTAGCACCTTCTCTGTGCCTGGGAAGCACAAGTGTTCACATTGCTTCGCAGAATCGCTTTTGTGCAGAAAACAGTAACACTTGTTCAGAACGAAAGAAAGCACAGAGCCCCAGATTTGCTGTTGTCCTGGAGAGCTTGCAGAGCACTGGGGAAAGGCAGGCAGAGAATTCCCTGCTAGCACCTTCTCTGTGCCTGGGAAACAGAAGTGTTCACATTGCTTCGCAGAATCGCTTTTGTGCAGAAAACAGTAACACTTGGTCAGGAAGAAAGAAAGCACAGAGCCCCAGATTTTATGTTGTCCTGGAGAGCTTGCAGAGCACTGGGGAAAGGCAGGCAGAGAATTCCCTGCTAGTACCTTCTCTGTGCCTGTTCACATTGCATCGCAGAATCGCTTTTGTGCAGAAAACAGTAGCACTTGTTCAGAACGAAAGAAAGCACAGAGCCCCAGATTTGCTGTTGTCCTAGAGAGCTTGCAGAGCACTGGGGAAAGGCAGGCAGAGAATTCCCTGCTAGCACCTTCTCTGTGCCTGGGAAGCAGAAGTGTTCACATTGCTTCGCAGAAACGCTTTTGTGCAGAAAACAGTAACACTTGTTCAGAACGAAAGAAAGCACAGAGCCCCAGATTTTATGTTGTCCTGGAGAGCTTGCAGAGCACTGGGGAAAGGCAGGCAGAGAATTCCCTGCTAGCACCTTCTCTGTGCCTGGGAAGCACAAGTGTTCACATTGCTTCGCAGAATCGCTTTTATGCAGAAAACAGTAACACTTGTTCCGAACGAAAGAAATCACAGAGCCCCAGATTTTATGTTGTCCTGGAGAGCTTGCAGAGCACTGGGGAAAGGCAGGCAGAGAATTCCCTGCTAGCACCTTCTCTGTGCCTGGGAAGCACAAGTGTTCACATTGCTTCGCAGAAACGCTTTTGTGCAGAAAACAGTAACACTTGTTCAGAACGAAAGAAAGCACAGAGCCCCAGATTTGCTGTTGTCCTGGAGAGCTTGCAGAGCACTGGGGAAAGGCAGGCAGAGAATTCCCTGCTAGCACCTTCTCTGTGCCTGGGAAGCACAAGTGTTCACATTGCTTCGCAGAATCGCTTTTGTGCAGAAAACAGTAACACTTGTTCAGAACGAAAGAAAGCGCAGAGCCCCAGATTTTATGTTGTCCTGGAGAGCTTGCAGAGCACTGGGGAAAGGCAGGCAGAGAATTCCCTGCTAGCACCTTCTCTGTGCCTGGGAAGCACAAGTGTTCACATTGCTTCGCAGAATCGCTTTTGTGCAGAAAACAGTAACACTTGTTCAGAAGGAAAGAAAGCACAGAGCCCCAGAATTTATGTTGTCCTGGAGAGCTTGCAGAGCACTGGGGAAAGGCAGGCAGAGAATTCCCTGCTAGCACCTTCTCTGTGCCTGGGAAGCACAAGTGTTCACATTGCTTCGCAGAATCGCTTTTGTGCAGAAAACAGTAACACTTGTTCAGAACGAAAGAAAGCACAGAGCCCCAGATTTGCTGTTGTCCTGGAGAGCTTGCAGAGCACTGGGGAAAGGCAGGCAGAGAATTCCCTGCTAGCACCTTCTCTGTGCCTGGGAAGCACAAGTGTTCACATTGCTTCGCAGAATCGCTTTTGTGCAGAAAACAGTAACACTTGTTCAGAACGAAAGAAAGCACAGAGCCCCAGATTTTATGTTGTCCTGGAGAGCTTGCAGAGCACTGGGTAAAAGCAGGCAGAGAATTCCCTGCTAGCACCTTCTCTGTGCCTGGGAAGCACAAGTGTTCACAATGCTTCGCAGAATCGCTTTTGTGCAGAAAACAGTAACACTTGTTCAGAACGAAAGAAAGCACAGAGCCCCAGATTTGCTGTTGTCCTGGAGAGCTTGCAGAGCACTGGGGAAAGGCAGGCAGAGAATTCCCTGCTAGCACCTTCTCTGTGCCTGTTCACATTGTTTCGCAGAATCGCTTTTGTGCAGAAAACAGTAACACTTGTTCAGAAGGAAAGAAAGCACAGAGCCCCAGATTTTATGTTGTCCTGGAGAGCTTGCAGAGCACTGGGGAAAGGCAGGCAGAGAATTCCCTGCTAGCACTTCCTCTGTGCCTGGGAAGCTTAAGTGTTCACATTGCTTCGCAGAATCGCTTTTGTGCAGAAAACAGTAACACTTGTTCAGAACGAAAGAAAGCACAGAGCCCCAGATTTTATGTTGTCCTGGAGAGCTTGCAGAGCACTGGGGAAAGGCAGGCAGAGAATTCCCTGCTAGCACCTTCTCTGTGCCTGGGAAGCACAAGTGTTCACATTGCTTCGCAGAATCGCTTTTGTGCAGAAAACAGTAACACTTGTTCAGAACGAAAGAAAGCACAGAGCCCCAGATTTTATGTTGTCCTGGAGAGCTTGCAGAGCACTGGGGAAAGGCAGGCAGAGAATTCCCTGCTAGCACCTTCTCTGTGCCTGGGAAGCACAAGTGTTCACATTGCTTCGCAGAATCGCTTTTGTGCAGAAAACAGTAACACTTGTTCCGAACGAAAGAAATCACAGAGCCCCAGATTTGCTGTTGTCCTGGAGAGCTTGCAGAGCACTGGGGAAAGGCAGGCAGAGAATTCCCTGCTAGCACCTTCTCTGTGCCTGGGAAGCACAAGTGTTCACATTGCTTCGCAGAAACGCTTTTGTGCAGAAAACAGTAGCACTTGTTCAGAACGAAAGAAAGCACAGAGCCCCAGATTTTATGTTGTCCTGGAGAGCTTGCAGAGCACTGGGGAAAGGCAGGCAGAGAATTCCCTGCTAGCACCTTCTCTGTGCCTGGGAAGCACAAGTGTTCACATTGCTTCGCAGAATCGCTTTTGTGCAGAAAACAGTAACACTTGTTCAGAACGAAAGAAAGCGCAGAGCCCCAGATTTTATGTTGTCCTGGAGAGCTTGCAGAGCACTGGGGAAAGGCAGGCAGAGAATTCCCTGCTAGCACCTTCTCTGTGCCTGGGAAGCAGAAGTGTTCACATTGCTTCGCAGAATCGCTTTTGTGCAGAAAACAGTAACACTTGTTCAGAACGAAAGAAAGCACAGAGCCCCAGATTTGCTGTTGTCCTGGAGAGCTTGCAGAGCACTGGGGAAAGGCAGGCAGAGAATTCCCTGCTATCACCTTCTCTGTGCCTGGGAAGCACAAGTGTTCACATTGCTTCGCAGAATCGCTTTTGTGCAGAAAACAGTAACACTTGTTCAGAACGAAAGAAAGCACAGAGCCCCAGATTTTATGTTGTCCTGGAGAGCTTGCAGAGCACTGGGGAAAGGCAGGCAGAGAATTCCCTGCTAGCACCTTCTCTGTGCCTGGGAAGCACAAGTGTTCACATTGCTTCGCAGAATCGCTTTTGTGCAGAAAACAGTAACACTTGTTCAGAACGAAAGAAAGCACAGAGCCCCAGATTTGCTGTTGTCCTGGAGAGCTTGCAGAGCACTGGGGAAAGGCAGGCAGAGAATTCCCTGCTAGCACCTTCTCTGTGCCTGGGAAGCACAAGTGTTCACATTGCTTCACAGAATCGCTTTTGTGCAGAAAACAGTAACACTTGTTCAGAACGAAAGAAAGCACAGAGCCCCAGATTTGCTGTTGTCCTGGAGAGCTTGCAGAGCACTGGGGAAAGGCAGGCAGAGAATTCCCTGCTAGCACCTTCTCTGTGCCTGTTCACATTGTTTCGCAGAATCGCTTTTGTGCAGAAAACAGTAACACTTGTTCAGAACGAAAGAAAGCACAGAGCCCCAGATTTTATGTTGTCCTGGAGAGCTTGCAGAGCACTGGGGAAAGGCAGGCAGAGAATTCCCTGCTAGCACTTTCTCTGTGCCTGGGAAGCACAAGTGTTCACATTGCTTCGCAGAATCGCTTTTGTGCAGAAAACAGTAACACTTGTTCAGAACGAAAGAAAGCACAGAGCCCCAGATTTGCTGTTGTCCTGGAGAGCTTGCAGAGCACTGGGGAAAGGCAGGCAGAGAATTCCCTGCTAGCACCTTCTCTCTGCCTGTTCACATTGCTTCGCAGAATCGCTTTTGTGCAGAAAACAGTAACACTTGTTCAGAACGAAAGAAAGCACAGAGCCCCAGATTTTATGTTGTCCTGGAGAGCTTGCAGAGCACTGGGGAAAGGCAGGCAGAGAATTCCCTGCTAGCACCTTCTCTGTGCCTGGGAAACAGAAGTGTTCACATTGCTTCGCAGAATCGCTTTTGTGCAGAAAACAGTAACACTTGGTCAGGAAGAAAGAAAGCACAGAGCCCCAGATTTTATGTTGTCCTGGAGAGCTTGCAGAGCACTGGGGAAAGGCAGGCAGAGAATTCCCTGCTAGTACCTTCTCTGTGCCTGTTCACATTGCATCGCAGAATCGCTTTTGTGCAGAAAACAGTAACACTTGTTCAGAACGAAAGAAAGCACAGAGCCCCAGATTTACTGTTGTCCTAGAGAGCTTGCAGAGCACTGGGGAAAGGCAGGCAGAGAATTCCCTGCTAGCACCTTCTCTGTGCCTGGGAAGCAGAAGTGTTCACATTGCTTCGCAGAAACGCTTTTGTGCAGAAAACAGTAGCACTTGTTCAGAACGAAAGAAAGCACAGAGCCCCAGATTTTATGTTGTCCTGGAGAGCTTGCAGAGCACTGGGGAAAGGCAGGCAGAGAATTCCCTGCTAGCACCTTCTCTGTGCCTGTTCACATTGCTTCGCAGAATCGCTTTTGTGCAGAAAACAGTAACACTTGTTCAGAACGAAAGAAAGCACAGAGCCCCAGATTTTATGTTGTCCTGGAGAGCTTGCAGAGCACTGGGGAAAGGCAGGCAGAGAATTCCCTGCTAGCACCTTCTCTGTGCCTGGGAAGCACAAGTGTTCACATTGCTTCGCAGAATCGCTTTTGTGCAGAAAACAGTAACACTTGTTCCGAACGAAAGAAATCACAGAGCCCCAGATTTGCTGTTGTCCTGGAGAGCTTGCAGAGCACTGGGGAAAGGCAGGCAGAGAATTCCCTGCTAGCACCTTCTCTGTGCCTGGGAAGCACAAGTGTTCACATTGCTTCGCAGAAACGCTTTTGTGCAGAAAACAGTAGCACTTGTTCAGAACGAAAGAAAGCACAGAGCCCCAGATTTTATGTTGTCCTGGAGAGCTTGCAGAGCACTGGGGAAAGGCAGGCAGAGAATTCCCTGCTAGCACCTTCTCTGTGCCTGGGAAGCACAAGTGTTCACATTGCTTCGCAGAATCGCTTTTGTGCAGAAAACAGTAACACTTGTTCAGAACGAAAGAAAGCGCAGAGCCCCAGATTTTATGTTGTCCTGGAGAGCTTGCAGAGCACTGGGGAAAGGCAGGCAGAGAATTCCCTGCTAGCACCTTCTCTGTGCCTGGGAAGCAGAAGTGTTCACATTGCTTCGCAGAATCGCTTTTGTGCAGAAAACAGTAACACTTGTTCAGAACGAAAGAAAGCACAGAGCCCCAGATTTGCTGTTGTCCTGGAGAGCTTGCAGAGCACTGGGGAAAGGCAGGCAGAGAATTCCCTGCTATCACCTTCTCTGTGCCTGGGAAGCACAAGTGTTCACATTGCTTCGCAGAATCGCTTTTGTGCAGAAAACAGTAACACTTGTTCAGAACGAAAGAAAGCACAGAGCCCCAGATTTTATGTTGTCCTGGAGAGCTTGCAGAGCACTGGGGAAAGGCAGGCAGAGAATTCCCTGCTAGCACCTTCTCTGTGCCTGGGAAGCACAAGTGTTCACATTGCTTCGCAGAATCGCTTTTGTGCAGAAAACAGTAACACTTGTTCAGAACGAAAGAAAGCACAGAGCCCCAGATTTGCTGTTGTCCTGGAGAGCTTGCAGAGCACTGGGGAAAGGCAGGCAGAGAATTCCCTGCTAGCACCTTCTCTGTGCCTGGGAAGCACAAGTGTTCACATTGCTTCGCAAATCGCTTTTGTGCAGAAAACAGTAACACTTGTTCAGAACGAAAGAAAGCACAGAGCCCCAGATTTGCTGTTGTCCTGGAGAGCTTGCAGAGCACTGGGGAAAGGCAGGCAGAGAATTCCCTGCTAGCACCTTCTCTGTGCCTGTTCACATTGTTTCGCAGAATCGCTTTTGTGCAGAAAACAGTAACACTTGTTCAGAACGAAAGAAAGCACAGAGCCCCAGATTTTATGTTGTCCTGGAGAGCTTGCAGAGCACTGGGGAAAGGCAGGCAGAGAATTCCCTGCTAGCACTTTCTCTGTGCCTGGGAAGCACAAGTGTTCACATTGCTTCGCAGAATCGCTTTTGTGCAGAAAACAGTAACACTTGTTCAGAACGAAAGAAAGCACAGAGCCCCAGATTTGCTGTTGTCCTGGAGAGCTTGCAGAGCACTGGGGAAAGGCAGGCAGAGAATTCCCTGCTAGCACCTTCTCTCTGCCTGTTCACATTGCTTCGCAGAATCGCTTTTGTGCAGAAAACAGTAACACTTGTTCAGAACGAAAGAAAGCACAGAGCCCCAGATTTTATGTTGTCCTGGAGAGCTTGCAGAGCACTGGGGAAAGGCAGGCAGAGAATTCCCTGCTAGCACCTTCTCTGTGCCTGGGAAACAGAAGTGTTCACATTGCTTCGCAGAATCGCTTTTGTGCAGAAAACAGTAACACTTGGTCAGGAAGAAAGAAAGCACAGAGCCCCAGATTTTATGTTGTCCTGGAGAGCTTGCAGAGCACTGGGGAAAGGCAGGCAGAGAATTCCCTGCTAGTACCTTCTCTGTGCCTGTTCACATTGCATCGCAGAATCGCTTTTGTGCAGAAAACAGTAACACTTGTTCAGAACGAAAGAAAGCACAGAGCCCCAGATTTACTGTTGTCCTAGAGAGCTTGCAGAGCACTGGGGAAAGGCAGGCAGAGAATTCCCTGCTAGCACCTTCTCTGTGCCTGGGAAGCAGAAGTGTTCACATTGCTTCGCAGAAACGCTTTTGTGCAGAAAACAGTAGCACTTGTTCAGAACGAAAGAAAGCACAGAGCCCCAGATTTTATGTTGTCCTGGAGAGCTTGCAGAGCACTGGGGAAAGGCAGGCAGAGAATTCCCTGCTAGCACCTTCTCTGTGCCTGTTCACATTGCTTCGCAGAATCGCTTTTGTGCAGAAAACAGTAACACTTGTTCAGAACGAAAGAAAGCACAGAGCCCCAGAATTTATGTTGTCCTGGAGAGCTTGCAGAGCACTGGGGAAAGGCAGGCAGAGAATTCCCTGCTAGCACCTTCTCTGTGCCTGGGAAGCAGAAGTGTTCACATTGCTTCGCAGAATCACTTTTGTGCAGAAAACAGTAACACTTGTTCAGAACGAAAGAAAGCGCAGAGCCCCAGATTTTATGTTGTCCTGGAGAGCTTGCAGAGCACTGGGGAAAGGCAGGCAGAGAATTCCCTGCTAGCACCTTCTCTGTGCCTGGGAAGCACAAGTGTTCACATTGCTTCGCAGAATCGCTTTTGTGCAGAAAACAGTAACACTTGTTCAGAACGAAAGAAAGCACAGAGCCCCAGATTTTATGTTGTCCTGGAGAGCTTGCAGAGCACTGGGGAAAGGCAGGCAGAGAATTCCCTGCTAGCACCTTCTCTGTGCCTGGGAAGCACAAGTGTTCACATTGCTTCGCAGAATCGCTTTTGTGCAGAAAACAGTAACACTTGTTCAGAACGAAAGAAAGCACAGAGCCCCAGATTTGCTGTTGTCCTGGAGAGCTTGCAGAGCACTGGGGAAAGGCAGGCAGAGAATTCCCTGCTAGCACCTTCTCTCTGCCTGTTCACATTGCTTCGCAGAATCGCTTTTGTGCAGAAAACAGTAACACTTGTTCAGAACGAAAGAAAGCACAGAGCCCCAGATTTTATGTTGTCCTGGAGAGCTTGCAGAGCACTGGGGAAAGGCAGGCAGAGAATTCCCTGCTAGCACCTTCTCTGTGCCTGGGAAGCACAAGTGTTCACATTGCTTCGCAGAATCGCTTTTGTGCAGAAAACAGTAACACTTGTTCAGAACGAAAGAAAGCACAGAGCCCCAGATTTTATGTTGTCCTGGAGAGCTTGCAGAGCACTGGGGAAAGGCAGGCAGAGAATTCCCTGCTAGCACCTTCTCTGTGCCTGTTCACATTGCTTCGCAGAATCGCTTTTGTGCAGAAAACAGTAACACTTGTTCAGAACGAAAGAAAGCACAGAGCCCCAGATTTGCTGTTGTCCTGGAGAGCTTGCAGAGCACTGGGGAAAGGCAGGCAGAGAATTCCCTGCTAGCACCTTCTCTGTGCCTGGGAAGCAGAAGTGTTCACATTGCTTCGCAGAATCGCTTTTGTGCAGAAAACAGTAACACTTGTTCAGAACGAAAGAAAGCACAGAGCCCCAGATTTTATGTTGTCCTGGAGAGCTTGCAGAGCACTGGGGAAAGGCAGGCAGAGAATTCCCTGCTAGCACCTTCTCTGTGCCTGGGAAGCACAAGTGTTCACATTGCTTCGCAGAATCGCTTTTGTGCAGAAAACAGTAACACTTGTTCAGAACGAAAGAAAGCACAGAGCCCCAGATTTTATGTTGTCCTGGAGAGCTTGCAGAGCACTGGGGAAAGGCAGGCAGAGAATTCCCTGCTAGCACCTTCTCTGTGCCTGGGAAGCACAAGTGTTCACATTGCTTCGCAGAATCGCTTTTGTGCAGAAAACAGTAACACTTGTTCCGAACGAAAGAAAGCACAGAGCCCCAGATTTTATGTTGTCCTGGAGAGCTTGCAGAGCACTGGGGAAAGGCAGGCAGAGAATTCCCTGCTAGCACCTTCTCTGTGCCTGTTCACATTGCTTCGCAGAATCGCTTTTGTGCAGAAAACAGTAACACTTGTTCAGAACGAAAGAAAGCACAGAGCCCCAGATTTGCTGTTGTCCTGGAGAGCTTGCAGAGCACTGGGGAAAGGCAGGCAGAGAATTCCCTGCTAGCACCTTCTCTGTGCCTGGGAAGCAGAAGTGTTCACATTGCTTCGCAGAATCGCTTTTGTGCAGAAAACAGTAACACTTGTTCAGAACGAAAGAAAGCACAGAGCCCCAGATTTTATGTTGTCCTGGAGAGCTTGCAGAGCACTGGGGAAAGGCAGGCAGAGAATTCCCTGCTAGCACCTTCTCTGTGCCTGGGAAGCACAAGTGTTCACATTGCTTCGCAGAATCGCTTTTGTGCAGAAAACAGTAACACTTGTTCAGAACGAAAGAAAGCACAGAGCCCCAGATTTGCTGTTGTCCTGGAGAGCTTGCAGAGCACTGGGGAAAGGCAGGCAGAGAATTCCCTGCTAGCACCTTCTCTGTGCCTGGGAAGCACAAGTGTTCACATTGCTTCGCAGAATCGCTTTTGTGCAGAAAACAGTAACACTTGTTCAGAACGAAAGAAAGCACAGAGCCCCAGATTTGCTGTTGTCCTGGAGAGCTTGCAGAGCACTGGGGAAAGGCAGGCAGAGAATTCCCTGCTAGCACCTTCTCTGTGCCTGGGAAGCACAAGTGTTCACATTGCTTCGCAGAATCGCTTTTGTGCAGAAAACAGTAACACTTGTTCAGAACGAAAGAAAGCACAGAGCCCCAGATTTGCTGTTGTCCTGGAGAGCTTGCAGAGCACTGGGGAAAGGCAGGCAGAGAATTCCCTGCTAGCACCTTCTCTGTGCCTGTTCACATTGCTTCGCAGAATCGCTTTTGTGCAGAAAACAGTAACACTTGTTCAGAACGAAAGAAAGCACAGAGCCCCAGATTTGCTGTTGTCCTGGAGAGCTTGCAGAGCACTGGGGAAAGGCAGGCAGAGAATTCCCTGCTAGCACCTTCTCTGTGCCTGGGAAGCACAAGTGTTCACATTGCTTCGCAGAATCGCTTTTGTGCAGAAAACAGTAACACTTGTTCAGAACGAAAGAAAGCACAGAGCCCCAGATTTTATGTTGTCCTGGAGAGCTTGCAGAGCACTGGGGAAAGGCAGGCAGAGAATTCCCTGCTAGCACCTTCTCTGTGCCTGGGAAGCACAAGTGTTCACATTGCTTCGCAGAATCGCTTTTGTGCAGAAAACAGTAACACTTGTTCAGAACGAAAGAAAGCACAGAGCCCCAGATTTTATGTTGTCCTGGAGAGCTTGCAGAGCACTGGGGAAAGGCAGGCAGAGAATTCCCTGCTAGCACCTTCTCTGTGCCTGGGAAGCACAAGTGTTCACATTGCTTCGCAGAATCGCTTTTGTGCAGAAAACAGTAACACTTGTTCCGAACGAAAGAAAGCACAGAGCCCCAGATTTTATGTTGTCCTGGAGAGCTTGCAGAGCACTGGGGAAAGGCAGGCAGAGAATTCCCTGCTAGCACCTTCTCTGTGCCTGTTCACATTGCTTCGCAGAATCGCTTTTGTGCAGAAAACAGTAACACTTGTTCAGAACGAAAGAAAGCACAGAGCCCCAGATTTGCTGTTGTCCTGGAGAGCTTGCAGAGCACTGGGGAAAGGCAGGCAGAGAATTCCCTGCTAGCACCTTCTCTGTGCCTGGGAAGCAGAAGTGTTCACATTGCTTCGCAGAATCGCTTTTGTGCAGAAAACAGTAACACTTGTTCAGAACGAAAGAAAGCACAGAGCCCCAGATTTTATGTTGTCCTGGAGAGCTTGCAGAGCACTGGGGAAAGGCAGGCAGAGAATTCCCTGCTAGCACCTTCTCTGTGCCTGGGAAGCACAAGTGTTCACATTGCTTCGCAGAATCGCTTTTGTGCAGAAAACAGTAACACTTGTTCAGAACGAAAGAAAGCACAGAGCCCCAGATTTGCTGTTGTCCTGGAGAGCTTGCAGAGCACTGGGGAAAGGCAGGCAGAGAATTCCCTGCTAGCACCTTCTCTGTGCCTGGGAAGCACAAGTGTTCACATTGCTTCGCAGAATCGCTTTTGTGCAGAAAACAGTAACACTTGTTCAGAACGAAAGAAAGCACAGAGCCCCAGATTTGCTGTTGTCCTGGAGAGCTTGCAGAGCACTGGGGAAAGGCAGGCAGAGAATTCCCTGCTAGCACCTTCTCTGTGCCTGGGAAGCACAAGTGTTCACATTGCTTCGCAGAATCGCTTTTGTGCAGAAAACAGTAACACTTGTTCAGAACGAAAGAAAGCACAGAGCCCCAGATTTGCTGTTGTCCTGGAGAGCTTGCAGAGCACTGGGGAAAGGCAGGCAGAGAATTCCCTGCTAGCACCTTCTCTGTGCCTGTTCACATTGTTTCGCAGAATCGCTTTTGTGCAGAAAACAGTAACACTTGTTCAGAACGAAAGAAAGCACAGAGCCCCAGATTTGCTGTTGTCCTGGAGAGCTTGCAGAGCACTGGGGAAAGGCAGGCAGAGAATTCCCTGCTAGCACCTTCTCTGTGCCTGGGAAGCACAAGTGTTCACATTGCTTCGCAGAATCGCTTTTGTGCAGAAAACAGTAACACTTGTTCAGAACGAAAGAAAGCGCAGAGCCCCAGATTTTATGTTGTCCTGGAGAGCTTGCAGAGCACTGGGGAAAGGCAGGCAGAGAATTCCCTGCTAGCACCTTCTCTGTGCCTGGGAAGCAGAAGTGTTCACATTGCTTCGCAGAATCGCTTTTGTGCAGAAAACAGTAACACTTGTTCAGAACGAAAGAAAGCACAGAGCCCCAGATTTGCTGTTGTCCTGGAGAGCTTGCAGAGCACTGGGGAAAGGCAGGCAGAGAATTCCCTGCTAGCACCTTCTCTGTGCCTGGGAAGCACAAGTGTTCACATTGCTTCGCAGAATCGCTTTTGTGCAGAAAACAGTAACACTTGTTCAGAACGAAAGAAAGCACAGAGCCCCAGATTTGCTGTTGTCCTGGAGAGCTTGCAGAGCACTGGGGAAAGGCAGGCAGAGAATTCCCTGCTAGCATCTTCTCTCTGCCTGTTCACATTGCTTCGCAGAATCGCTTTTGTGCAGAAAACAGTAACACTTGTTCAGAACGAAAGAAAGCACAGAGCCCCAGATTTTATGTTGTCCTGGAGAGCTTGCAGAGCACTGGGGAAAGGCAGGCAGAGAATTCCCTGCTAGCACCTTCTCTGTGCCTGGGAAGCACAAGTGTTCACATTGTTTCGCAGAATCGCTTTTGTGCAGAAAACAGTAACACTTGTTCAGAACGAAAGAAAGCACAGAGCCCCAGATTTGCTGTTGTCCTGGAGAGCTTGCAGAGCACTGGGGAAAGGCAGGCAGAGAATTCCCTGCTAGCACCTTCTCTGTGCCTGGGAAGCACAAGTGTTCACATTGCTTCGCAGAATCGCTTTTGTGCAGAAAACAGTAACACTTGTTCAGAACGAAAGAAAGCACAGAGCCCCAGATTTGCTGTTGTCCTGGAGAGCTTGCAGAGCACTGGGGAAAGGCAGGCAGAGAATTCCCTGCTAGCACCTTCTCTGTGCCTGTTCACATTGTTTCGCAGAATCGCTTTTGTGCAGAAAACAGTAACACTTGTTCAGAACGAAAGAAAGCACAGAGCCCCAGATTTTATGTTGTCCTGGAGAGCTTGCAGAGCACTGGGGAAAGGCAGGCAGAGAATTCCCTGCTAGCACTTTCTCTGTGCCTGGGAAGCACAAGTGTTCACATTGCTTCGCAGAATCGCTTTTGTGCAGAAAACAGTAACACTTGTTCAGAACGAAAGAAAGCACAGAGCCCCAGATTTGCTGTTGTCCTGGAGAGCTTGCAGAGCACTGGGGAAAGGCAGGCAGAGAATTCCCTGCTAGCACCTTCTCTCTGCCTGTTCACATTGCTTAGCAGAATCGCTTTTGTGCAGAAAACAGTAACACTTGTTCAGAACGAAAGAAAGCACAGAGCCCCAGATTTTATGTTGTCCTGGAGAGCTTGCAGAGCACTGGGGAAAGGCAGGCAGAGAATTCCCTGCTAGCACCTTCTCTGTGCCTGGGAAGCACAAGTGTTCACATTGCTTGGCAGAATCGCTTTTGTGCAGAAAACAGTAACACTTGTTCAGAACGAAAGAAAGCACAGAGCCCCAGATTTTATGTTGTCCTGGAGAGCTTGCAGAGCACTGGGGAAAGGCAGGCAGAGAATTCCCTGCTAGCACCTTCTCTGTGCCTGTTCACATTGCTTCGCAGAATCGCTTTTGTGCAGAAAACAGTAACACTTGTTCAGAACGAAAGAAAGCACAGAGCCCCAAATTTGCTGTTGTCCTGGAGAGCTTGCAGAGCACTGGGGAAAGGCAGGCAGAGAATTCCCTGCTAGCACCTTCTCTGTGCCTGGGAAGCACAAGTGTTCACATTGCTTCGCAGAATCGCTTTTGTGCAGAAAACAGTAACACTTGTTCAGAACGAAAGAAAGCACAGAGCCCCAGATTTGCTGTTGTCCTGGAGAGCTTGCAGAGCACTGGGGAAAGGCAGGCAGAGAATTCCCTGCTAGCACCTTCTCTGTGCCTGGGAAGCACAAGTGTTCACATTGCTTCGCAGAATCGCTTTTGTGCAGAAAACAGTAACACTTGGTCAGGAAGAAAGAAAGCACAGAGCCCCAGATTTTATGTTGTCCTGGAGAGCTTGCAGAGCACTGGGGAAAGGCAGGCAGAGAATTCCCTGCTAGTACCTTCTCTGTGCCTGTTCACATTGCATCGCAGAATCGCTTTTGTGCAGAAAACAGTAACACTTGTTCAGAACGAAAGAAAGCACAGAGCCCCAGATTTACTGTTGTCCTAGAGAGCTTGCAGAGCACTGGGGAAAGGCAGGCAGAGAATTCCCTGCTAGCACCTTCTCTGTGCCTGGGAAGCACAAGTGTTCACATTGCTTGGCGGAATCGGTTTTATGCAGAAAACAGTAACACTTGTTCAGAACGAAAGAAAGCACAGAGCCCCAGATTTGCTGTTGTCCTGGAGAGCTTGCAGAGCACTGGGGAAAGGCAGGCAGAGAATTCCCTGCTAGCACCTTCTCTGTGCCTGGGAAGCACAAGTGTTCACATTGCTTCGCAGAATCGCTTTTGTGCAGAAAACAGTAACACTTGTTCAGAACGAAAGAAAGCACAGAGCCCCAGATTTGCTGTTGTCCTGGAGAGCTTGCAGAGCACTGGGGAAAGGCAGGCAGAGAATTCCCTGCTAGCACCTTCTCTGTGCCTGTTCACATTGTTTCGCAGAATCGCTTTTGTGCAGAAAACAGTAACACTTGTTCAGAACGAAAGAAAGCACAGAGCCCCAGATTTTATGTTGTCCTGGAGAGCTTGCAGAGCACTGGGGAAAGGCAGGCAGAGAATTCCCTGCTAGCACTTTCTCTGTGCCTGGGAAGCACAAGTGTTCACATTGCTTCGCAGAATCGCTTTTGTGCAGAAAACAGTAACACTTGTTCAGAACGAAAGAAAGCACAGAGCCCCAGATTTGCTGTTGTCCTGGAGAGCTTGCAGAGCACTGGGGAAAGGCAGGCAGAGAATTCCCTGCTAGCACCTTCTCTGTGCCTGGGAAGCACAAGTGTTCACATTGCTTCGCAGAATCGCTTTTGTGCAGAAAACAGTAACACTTGTTCAGAACGAAAGAAAGCGCAGAGCCCCAGATTTTATGTTGTCCTGGAGAGCTTGCAGAGCACTGGGGAAAGGCAGGCAGAGAATTCCCTGCTAGCACCTTCTCTGTGCCTGGGAAGCAGAAGTGTTCACATTGCTTCGCAGAATCGCTTTTGTGCAGAAAACAGTAACACTTGTTCAGAACGAAAGAAAGCACAGAGCCCCAGATTTGCTGTTGTCCTGGAGAGCTTGCAGAGCACTGGGGAAAGGCAGGCAGAGAATTCCCTGCTAGCACCTTCTCTGTGCCTGGGAAGCACAAGTGTTCACATTGCTTCGCAGAATCGCTTTTGTGCAGAAAACAGTAACACTTGTTCAGAACGAAAGAAAGCACAGAGCCCCAGATTTGCTGTTGTCCTGGAGAGCTTGCAGAGCACTGGGGAAAGGCAGGCAGAGAATTCCCTGCTAGCACCTTCTCTCTGCCTGTTCACATTGCTTCGCAGAATCGCTTTTGTGCAGAAAACAGTAACACTTGTTCAGAACGAAAGAAAGCACAGAGCCCCAGATTTTATGTTGTCCTGGAGAGCTTGCAGAGCACTGGGGAAAGGCAGGCAGAGAATTCCCTGCTAGCACCTTCTCTGTGCCTGGGAAGCACAAGTGTTCACATTGCTTCGCAGAATCGCTTTTGTGCAGAAAACAGTAACACTTGTTCAGAACGAAAGAAAGCACAGAGCCCCAGATTTGCTGTTGTCCTGGAGAGCTTGCAGAGCACTGGGGAAAGGCAGGCAGAGAATTCCCTGCTAGCACCTTCTCTGTGCCTGTTCACATTGTTTCGCAGAATCGCTTTTGTGCAGAAAACAGTAACACTTGTTCAGAACGAAAGAAAGCACAGAGCCCCAGATTTTATGTTGTCCTGGAGAGCTTGCAGAGCACTGGGGAAAGGCAGGCAGAGAATTCCCTGCTAGCACTTTCTCTGTGCCTGGGAAGCACAAGTGTTCACATTGCTTCGCAGAATCGCTTTTGTGCAGAAAACAGTAACACTTGTTCAGAACGAAAGAAAGCACAGAGCCCCAGATTTGCTGTTGTCCTGGAGAGCTTGCAGAGCACTGGGGAAAGGCAGGCAGAGAATTCCCTGCTAGCACCTTCTCTCTGCCTGTTCACATTGCTTAGCAGAATCGCTTTTGTGCAGAAAACAGTAACACTTGTTCAGAACGAAAGAAAGCACAGAGCCCCAGATTTTATGTTGTCCTGGAGAGCTTGCAGAGCACTGGGGAAAGGCAGGCAGAGAATTCCCTGCTAGCACCTTCTCTGTGCCTGGGAAGCACAAGTGTTCACATTGCTTGGCAGAATCGCTTTTGTGCAGAAAACAGTAACACTTGTTCAGAACGAAAGAAAGCACAGAGCCCCAGATTTTATGTTGTCCTGGAGAGCTTGCAGAGCACTGGGGAAAGGCAGGCAGAGAATTCCCTGCTAGCACCTTCTCTGTGCCTGTTCACATTGCTTCGCAGAATCGCTTTTGTGCAGAAAACAGTAACACTTGTTCAGAACGAAAGAAAGCACAGAGCCCCAAATTTGCTGTTGTCCTGGAGAGCTTGCAGAGCACTGGGGAAAGGCAGGCAGAGAATTCCCTGCTAGCACCTTCTCTGTGCCTGGGAAGCACAAGTGTTCACATTGCTTCGCAGAATCGCTTTTGTGCAGAAAACAGTAACACTTGTTCAGAACGAAAGAAAGCACAGAGCCCCAGATTTGCTGTTGTCCTGGAGAGCTTGCAGAGCACTGGGGAAAGGCAGGCAGAGAATTCCCTGCTAGCACCTTCTCTGTGCCTGGGAAGCACAAGTGTTCACATTGCTTCGCAGAATCGCTTTTGTGCAGAAAACAGTAACACTTGGTCAGGAAGAAAGAAAGCACAGAGCCCCAGATTTTATGTTGTCCTGGAGAGCTTGCAGAGCACTGGGGAAAGGCAGGCAGAGAATTCCCTGCTAGTACCTTCTCTGTGCCTGTTCACATTGCATCGCAGAATCGCTTTTGTGCAGAAAACAGTAACACTTGTTCAGAACGAAAGAAAGCACAGAGCCCCAGATTTACTGTTGTCCTAGAGAGCTTGCAGAGCACTGGGGAAAGGCAGGCAGAGAATTCCCTGCTAGCACCTTCTCTGTGCCTGGGAAGCACAAGTGTTCACATTGCTTGGCGGAATCGGTTTTATGCAGAAAACAGTAACACTTGTTCAGAACGAAAGAAAGCACAGAGCCCCAGATTTGCTGTTGTCCTGGAGAGCTTGCAGAGCACTGGGGAAAGGCAGGCAGAGAATTCCCTGCTAGCACCTTCTCTGTGCCTGGGAAGCACAAGTGTTCACATTGCTTCGCAGAATCGCTTTTGTGCAGAAAACAGTAACACTTGTTCAGAACGAAAGAAAGCACAGAGCCCCAGATTTGCTGTTGTCCTGGAGAGCTTGCAGAGCACTGGGGAAAGGCAGGCAGAGAATTCCCTGCTAGCACCTTCTCTGTGCCTGTTCACATTGCTTCGCAGAATCGCTTTTGTGCAGAAAACAGTAACACTTGTTCAGAACGAAAGAAAGCACAGAGCCCCAGATTTTATGTTGTCCTGGAGAGCTTGCAGAGCACTGGGGAAAGGCAGGCAGAGAATTCCCTGCTAGCACTTTCTCTGTGCCTGGGAAGCACAAGTGTTCACATTGCTTCGCAGAATCGCTTTTGTGCAGAAAACAGTAACACTTGTTCAGAACGAAAGAAAGCACAGAGCCCCAGATTTGCTGTTGTCCTGGAGAGCTTGCAGAGCACTGGGGAAAGGCAGGCAGAGAATTCCCTGCTAGCACCTTCTCTGTGCCTGGGAAGCACAAGTGTTCACATTGCTTCGCAGAATCGCTTTTGTGCAGAAAACAGTAACACTTGTTCAGAACGAAAGAAAGCGCAGAGCCCCAGATTTTATGTTGTCCTGGAGAGCTTGCAGAGCACTGGGGAAAGGCAGGCAGAGAATTCCCTGCTAGCACCTTCTCTGTGCCTGGGAAGCAGAAGTGTTCACATTGCTTCGCAGAATCGCTTTTGTGCAGAAAACAGTAACACTTGTTCAGAACGAAAGAAAGCACAGAGCCCCAGATTTGCTGTTGTCCTGGAGAGCTTGCAGAGCACTGGGGAAAGGCAGGCAGAGAATTCCCTGCTAGCACCTTCTCTGTGCCTGGGAAGCACAAGTGTTCACATTGCTTCGCAGAATCGCTTTTGTGCAGAAAACAGTAACACTTGTTCAGAACGAAAGAAAGCACAGAGCCCCAGATTTGCTGTTGTCCTGGAGAGCTTGCAGAGCACTGGGGAAAGGCAGGCAGAGAATTCCCTGCTAGCACCTTCTCTCTGCCTGTTCACATTGCTTCGCAGAATCGCTTTTGTGCAGAAAACAGTAACACTTGTTCAGAACGAAAGAAAGCACAGAGCCCCAGATTTTATGTTGTCCTGGAGAGCTTGCAGAGCACTGGGGAAAGGCAGGCAGAGAATTCCCTGCTAGCACCTTCTCTGTGCCTGGGAAGCACAAGTGTTCACATTGCTTCGCAGAATCGCTTTTGTGCAGAAAACAGTAACACTTGTTCAGAACGAAAGAAAGCACAGAGCCCCAGATTTGCTGTTGTCCTGGAGAGCTTGCAGAGCACTGGGGAAAGGCAGGCAGAGAATTCCCTGCTAGCACCTTCTCTGTGCCTGGGAAGCAGAAGTGTTCACATTGCTTCGCAGAATCGCTTTTGTGCAGAAAACAGTAACACTTGTTCAGAACGAAAGAAAGCACAGAGCCCCAGATTTGCTGTTGTCCTGGAGAGCTTGCAGAGCACTGGGGAAAGGCAGGCAGAGAATTCCCTGCTAGCACCTTCTCTGTGCCTGTTCACATTGTTTCGCAGAATCGCTTTTGTGCAGAAAACAGTAACACTTGTTCAGAACGAAAGAAAGCACAGAGCCCCAGATTTTATGTTGTCCTGGAGAGCTTGCAGAGCACTGGGGAAAGGCAGGCAGAGAATTCCCTGCTAGCACTTTCTCTGTGCCTGGGAAGCACAAGTGTTCACATTGCTTCGCAGAATCGCTTTTGTGCAGAAAACAGTAACACTTGTTCAGAACGAAAGAAAGCACAGAGCCCCAGATTTGCTGTTGTCCTGGAGAGCTTGCAGAGCACTGGGGAAAGGCAGGCAGAGAATTCCCTGCTAGCACCTTCTCTCTGCCTGTTCACATTGCTTAGCAGAATCGCTTTTGTGCAGAAAACAGTAACACTTGTTCAGAACGAAAGAAAGCACAGAGCCCCAGATTTTATGTTGTCCTGGAGAGCTTGCAGAGCACTGGGGAAAGGCAGGCAGAGAATTCCCTGCTAGCACCTTCTCTGTGCCTGGGAAGCACAAGTGTTCACATTGCTTCGCAGAATCGCTTTTGTGCAGAAAACAGTAACACTTGTTCAGAACGAAAGAAAGCACAGAGCCCCAGATTTTATGTTGTCCTGGAGAGCTTGCAGAGCACTGGGGAAAGGCAGGCAGAGAATTCCCTGCTAGCACCTTCTCTGTGCCTGTTCACATTGCTTCGCAGAATCGCTTTTGTGCAGAAAACAGTAACACTTGTTCAGAACGAAAGAAAGCACAGAGCCCCAAATTTGCTGTTGTCCTGGAGAGCTTGCAGAGCACTGGGGAAAGGCAGGCAGAGAATTCCCTGCTAGCACCTTCTCTGTGCCTGGGAAGCACAAGTGTTCACATTGCTTCGCAGAATCGCTTTTGTGCAGAAAACAGTAACACTTGTTCAGAACGAAAGAAAGCACAGAGCCCCAGATTTTATGTTGTCCTGGAGAGCTTGCAGAGCACTGGGGAAAGGCAGGCAGAGAATTCCCTGCTAGCACCTTCTCTGTGCCTGGGAAGCACAAGTGTTCACATTGCTTCGCAGAATCGCTTTTGTGCAGAAAACAGTAACACTTGGTCAGGAAGAAAGAAAGCACAGAGCCCCAGATTTTATGTTGTCCTGGAGAGCTTGCAGAGCACTGGGGAAAGGCAGGCAGAGAATTCCCTGCTAGTACCTTCTCTGTGCCTGTTCACATTGCATCGCAGAATCGCTTTTGTGCAGAAAACAGTAACACTTGTTCAGAACGAAAGAAAGCACAGAGCCCCAGATTTGCTGTTGTCCTGGAGAGCTTGCAGAGCACTGGGGAAAGGCAGGCAGAGAATTCCCTGCTAGCACCTTCTCTGTGCCTGGGAAGCACAAGTGTTCACATTGCTTCGCAGAATCGCTTTTGTGCAGAAAACAGTAACACTTGTTCAGAACGAAAGAAAGCACAGAGCCCCAGATTTGCTGTTGTCCTGGAGAGCTTGCAGAGCACTGGGGAAAGGCAGGCAGAGAATTCCCTGCTAGCACCTTCTCTGTGCCTGGGAAGCACAAGTGTTCACATTGCTTCGCAGAATCGCTTTTGTGCAGAAAACAGTAACACTTGTTCAGAACGAAAGAAAGCACAGAGGCCCAGATTTACTGTTGTCCTAGAGAGCTTGCAGAGCACTGGGGAAAGGCAGGCAGAGAATTCCCTGCTAGCACCTTCTCTGTGCCTGGGAAGCAGAAGTGTTCACATTGCTTCGCAGAAACGCTTTTGTGCAGAAAACAGTAACACTTGTTCAGAACGAAAGAAAGCACAGAGCCCCAGATTTTATGTTGTCC